>NC_082710.1:116293035-116611237 GCF_030144855.1 Hypanus sabinus | reverse complement strand
TGTTTCAAAATATAGCTCAATATGCTCTATATACATATTCTAGTTAACTCTTGTCCAATTAAACACATCTACCTTTCCAACATCATTTCTACTTTTTCATTAATTTATTATTATTATGATCTTGTACTCACTGTTTATTAATCCATTTTTTGCCTCGTTAACACAAATATCTCTGTTTCTTGTCAAAGAAGTACATGCTGTGTAGCTTTTATACTTGATAATTTCTCATTGCACTTTATAAAAACACATGTTTTGCTGTGCTTCAATGGATAGGTAATCATTTCAGGTTTGTTTAAAACCTTCTTATCACCACTGTTACGTTTTGTAACTCCAAAACATAAAACTAATAGAAAGCAAAATGATGGGAGCCTAGGAGAATATGTTCTAGTTTTGTTTTTACTTCTAGCGAGGCACACGCTTGTAATGTGGTGTTGTGGCAACATATGCTATTTACAATAAATTGATTATTTATATGAACAAGAATACTTACCAAACAATACATTTACAATATTACTCAAATATTATTGAATTATCAAACGCACAATAGCTCACATTCCTTTGTGTCCTCCCTTTCTTTCTCTCTATCATCTCTGCCTATCTCAATACATCTTCGATTCCTCTTCCTCTAGCTCCTTCAATCCTCTCCCTCAGTTCTTATCTCTGCCTTACTCTCCTAATTCCTTCTCTATCTTCTCCTTATTCATTCCCTCCTCTTCCTCTCCCAAAGTAATTCCCTTACTACCTTCCTTTCTGTACTCATCACTCCTCTGTGCCATCTACAGTCCTCCCCTATATCTGTCCTCCCATTATTTTTCCAACCATCTCTTCTTCTACCAGTCTGTCTCCTTCCTTCTCTCTCTTAGTTTCACCCTATCTCCAGTTTATCTTTGTGTCCTTTACACCTTCTCTTTCATACCCTCCTGTCTTTCACTGAAGGTCTATACCATGTGAGAAATGCAGGTCCCTTCCAATGATAATTCATACTAAACAAAAACTGACCCATTTCCATATTAATCAGGCTCAGCAATCACTACCTTGAAATAATGGAGAACGTTCTAACATAGACCAGACTCAAAAAGGCCCTAAGATCTCCTCTCCAAATCCTTCTTATTTTCTCCAGAAAATTAATATTCTCCAATTTCATATTCTCCAGAAAACATTATCATTACAAACTAGTGAGAGCAATCAAACTTTTGGATAATGAGTCATATGGTCGCCAGTAGTGAGATGAAGAAAAGCAGGGACGCATGAAAGGCTAGATGAATACAAATCTCAAGATATTGTACAACTAGAAGGATGCTGAAATAAAGAAAAGGCCACAAGGTGCAGGATTCCTAAAGGTTAATTTTTAGGTTGCCTCAGTTGTGAGAAAGACAAATATGATGTTGGAATTCATTTCGAGAGGACTAGAATATAAAAGCAAGGATGTACTGTTGAGGCTTTATAAAGCACTGGTGAGGCCTCACTTGGAGTGTTGTCTGCAGTTTTGGAGTCCTTTTCAAATAAAGGATGTGTTGATGTTGGGGAGGGTTCAAAAGAGGTTCACAAAATGATTTGGGAATTGAAAGGCTTATCACATGAGGAGTGTTCGATGGCCCTGCACCTTTACTCACCAGAAATCAGAAGAATGAGAGGTGATCTCATTGAAACCTATCAAATTTTGGAAGGCCTTGATAGAGTGGATGTGGAGAAGATATTTCCTATGGTGGGTGAGTCTCAAACTAGAGGACATAGCCTCAGAATAAAGAGGCATCATTTTAGAATGGAGATGAGGAGAAATGTCTTTAGTCAGAGAGTGGTGAAGCTATGAAATTTGTTGGACTATATGACTGTGGAAGCCAAGTCATTGAGTATACTTAAGGCAGAAGCTGATAGATTTTTGATTGGTCAGACATGAAAGGGTATGTGGAGAAGGCAGGAGATTGGGGCTGAAAGGGAAAAAGAATCAAAAATGATGAAATTGCCTAATTCTGTTCCTGTATCTTCTATTATCAAAGGCTATAAAGGCCAAAACATCTCCATTAAGCCATTCAGAAAAATAAGAAAGCATTTTTCATTTGGAACAGACCAATATATTGATATTCTGTAATTGTTTGACAGTGCAGTTAAAAGCCTGAGTAATATTCAATTGCTTAGTTTTCTCTTTGCATATTGGATCATGATTATATATTTTTAATTACTCAACACCCCTAACTGAAAGTAAAATACCACAAATCTGGGATGCTCAAAAGCTACAATAAATCAACTAGAACAGCAATAGATTATCCTTTCACTGTTCTCTGCGTTTCTTTAGACATGAGACGTTGTAAATTGGAAAGACTTGCACAGCATCTGTTATTGACTCAGGTCATGCCAAAGTACATTTTTTCCCCAAATGTGCACTGACTCAAGTAGTGTAGGGAGGGCAGTAAACAATTTGCACACCAGAGATCTCAAAAGCAACTGCTGATAATGACTAAATTGGTCTTTTTTTTTGGTGATTAGGGAGTATATATTGATCAAGAAAACAAATATAATCTCCTTTGATATTTCTTTGAAGTAGCACCTTGCAACCTTTTAACTCATCTGAAAGAGCACATAAGACCTTGGTTGAATCTGAAAGCTGGTAGCTCTGATGGTGCAACCATGACCATCATAACCCATATGCTTGATCATCAATATTTCAGACAACCATGAAATAATAGTAGCTAAGTTCAATGCAGAACAAATTAGTAGTTGGAAGAATACCGCACATGATTCAGAACATTTGCTAGATCATCATTGCAATAAAAGTTCTCCACAAAAAAAGTCTTGACTCGTTCCTTTGATCAATGAAGGGTTTGCATATGGCATTAACATAACTTACTAT
The DNA here is from genome assembly GCF_030144855.1 of Hypanus sabinus. Classification (NCBI taxonomy): domain Eukaryota; kingdom Metazoa; phylum Chordata; class Chondrichthyes; order Myliobatiformes; family Dasyatidae; genus Hypanus; species Hypanus sabinus. The sequence continues at coordinate 116,608,389 of NC_082710.1, read as the reverse complement.
GCTAAATATCTGTGTGCAAATGGTACATGCTCCAGTTCCTGGTTGATGTAATCAGGTGCTGCTCCTGAATACAAATTAAAATATAAGTAATTGACATCAGTGAAGGAATGTATATTTTCACATTATTTCCTTGCTATCTGTTGTTATAATGTGATTTATTTCTTGCAACAGGCAGTGGAACTTACTTTTGTTATCATGCTTTTAATCTCAATTATGTTATTGTGAACTAAGTTTCCACTGTGACTAATTCAACTAAAATTCAGACACTTTTATGCATACCGAAAACATTTGCTGAAGAGTATTCATTGATCCAAAAGCACTGCATTAGAACTAGCTTTTTGACACATTTATGACATTACTTATCTTTAAATGGAAATATTTGACAAATATGAAAGCAAGTAAAATAGCTATTAGACATGCTATGACCTTGAATGCCTTGGAAATGAATAACTTCTTTTTGGAATCAAAACTATGGGCTGTCTTACATAGAAACTCACACTCTAGTTTCTGGAAGGTATATTTGCATAAATTTTAGGACAACCGCTGACATGTGAAAATTAAGGCTAAACATTTGAACAAAAAGGAAACTCCCAAAAATTACTTGAATCTGCCTTCTTTGGCAGCAAACTGAGGATCAAACAGGCAGGATGTAAAGTGATGGGAGTGAGAGAAATTAATTTCTTTCTCTCCAGATACTGCCCGATCCACAGAGCATTCCATCTAGCTTTCTCTGTTTTTGAGCCATAATTTATATTCAGAGGGAAACAAAATATGGTACAGCTGAGAATGTACGTATCAACTTTCTTTTTACTACGGATATTCTTTTAGGAATTTAAGGATAGTAGCTGATAGAGGAAACCTCAGAATCCATTCTGTTTTGCTCTACATGCCACCTGGTGGTGGCTAGCAGTAATGCCAATTATTATCTTTACTCACAAGACTACAGAAATGAGCCATAAGAAGCTCTATCACTTCCATGATTGGTAAATTAGCATCATGAATTACAGTACCTTTTTTCTCTTACCCACCTATGTCACAAGGACAAAATAAACAGAAACAGAGTGTTGCATTTAGTCAGATTTGCCCATCCCAACCTCCTGTAAGCTCACAATTGATCTTTTCTACCACAACGCTAAATCAAGAATATCTCCTGATTTCCTTTATGTACGTCATCCTACAATCCCAGTCTATTGAGGACAAGAACATTGGTTCAGATAGGAGGGTAGAATAACTTGGTGGGATTGATACAACGTGCACCTAAATATGAAGTGCCAGATTTGTGATGTAAAATTCCTCAGTGGTTGGTTAGTTGAGTTGCATAACAGAGTATTCTCTGAGGCATGATCACATGCCAAGGCAGACATCAAGTGCTGTTTGATGGCTAGTGACTTGGTGAAAGATGCTCTTTGGTCTGCCCAGAACCTCTTGGTCTTCCAGCACAGAGAGATGTTCATCAGGGAATGCTACCAATTTGGTATATTGCATTTTAGGCTGAATGGATGCACTGATGCCTGGTGCAGCAAATGCAAAGTCTCTGTGGTGAAACAGCAAAGTGTAGGTTCTTTCCACTCTATACATGTAGGGGTTTGGCTGTGAAGCCCATCAAACAACGAAATGGTGTTTCACCTCTGGAGGCCACATGAGTGGTTATGGTGCTAGAGTTTCTAAAAATAATAAATTAACACTACTGATTGTCAGCATCATGAGTGAAAATTTTTACACTTCTTGATACATAATTTTCATTATGAATAAAGCCTATTTTAATTTTTCCAATTGAATGAAAATATTTTATAAAAGAAATTACTTTGTGCAAAACCTTATTACTTCAATACCTTGCAGTACAATGACCTCTATGGCTCCTCTCCAGTGACAAGACATCTGGGATGTTCTAACAAAAATTTGGATGAATGTACGTACAAAAACACTTGGTCACATGGTATTGTCAAAAGAAAAATCTACATAGTATTCTGTAACATTCCTCCTTGAATAATAAGAAAAACAAAAGGATGACAAAGAAAACTAAACCGTCATGATTAGGGTTGTGCAGTTGGTATTGCCTTTCTATACTTTACATTGTCATGAAGTCTCACTGATACATGGATCAGTGGACTGTCCAGGTAGATTGGATCTTAGCCATTTGTTCTTCCTTGACATAATCAATCATGTGGCAAACTTCCTGATGTGGTGACTGCTCCTCCAATATGAGATTTTCTCTGTCAAAACCATAGGACCTAAAGACCATAAAGCATAGGAGAAGTATTGGCCCATTTGGCCTATCGAGTCTGCACCAGCATTCTATCATGTTTGATTTATTATCTCCCTCAACCCCATTCCCCTAATCTCTCCCCATAACCTTTGATACCCTCACTAATCAGGAACCTCTCAATCTCTGCTTTAAATACACTCAATGACTATGACCTCCTGAGCCATCTATGGCAATGGATCCAAAGAGTCATCAGCTTCTGGCTAAAGGAATTCCTCCTCATCTCTGTTCTAAAAAGATGTCTTTCAATTCTGGTCCTAGACTCTCCCACTAGAAGAAACATCCTCTCCACAACCACTTTGTTTAGGCCTTTCAATATTTAATATGATTCAAAGTGAACTGTCCCCATTCTCTTAAACTCCAGCAAGTACAGACCCAGAGCCATCAAATGGTCCTCTGCACCCTCTTTAATGTCAGCTCATCCTTTGGGCATATTGGTCATGAAACTGCTCACAATAATCTAAGTGGAGTCTGACCAATGTCTTATAAAGCCTCAAAATTAGATACGTGATCTGGATAACCTCATATGACCTAGAGTATGGTGACTCACAGTGAGCATTTATTGCCATCATCACAAGTACTTTTGTTGCATAGTTGCAATGAAAATCATATTTGCAGCAACATCACTGGCAAACAATGCCATTCTGTAGAAGCAGCAGTCAAAAGAAAAAGATAAATTATGCTCATTTTTAAAGAAAGCGCTCCATTAGAGCAAAAAAAAGTCTTTTTAGTACTACATCATTGTCAAAATGGTCATGGTGTTGCCAAAATGTAGTGATTAGAGTTGGTTCAAGATCCAAGTGGTTGAAGGGAAGAAGCTGTTCTCGAAGCTTATCATATAGGTCTTCATGTTTCTCTGTCTCCTGTCCAATAGTAGTCGTGAAAATATGGCATGGCCCTTTTGGTGCAGATCTATCTTTAATATGGATTTTGCCTTCCTGGGATAGCAACTCAGGTAGATATTTCCAGTGGTGGGAAAGAACGTGTGTGTGACGTACTGTGTGGAGTACACTACTCTGCAGCTTTTTATATTTCTGTGGATTCAAACTGCATGGCAGTACCAGAACTAATACTACCAGTCAGGAGACCTTTGATAGTACAACTGTAGAAGTTTGTTATAGTGTTCAGTGACAGGCCAAGCCTCCTTAACCTCCTGAGAAATTAAAGATGCTGGTGTGGCGACCCATTTCCTGGCACATCCTAACTGGCTCACAATTAGCCAGCGTTCTGGCTAAGGGAAATAGCCTACGGGGGTTTGCGAGCACAGAGCTTTGGAGCCTCTGCGCCACGGGGGGCAGGTTGAGGGAGGCTTAAAAGCAAGGCTGGGCATTTCGAATAAAGTTTTTCTTCGACTGCAGTTACCGACTCCGTGTCGTAATTTTAGCGCTGCATGTAGCACACCGCTACAATTGGTGACCCCGACGGTCCAAACAATTTTTGGACCAGAAATGACCGACGCCACCTTTGTTCATGCAGTTTCGTTGAAACTGCCGGGTTTCTGGACACAGCAACCAAACCTGTGGTTCCAGCAAGCTGAAGCCCAATTCCACGTTCGGCAGATCACCTCAGAAGCCACCCGCTACTACTACGTGGTGAGCTCCCTCGACCAGGACACAGCGGCCCAGGTCACGGTGTTTATACAGTCGCCCCCGGCAGACGGCAAGTACACGGAATTCAAAGCCCTGCTCCTCAGGACGTTCGGACTCTCACAGCGCGAGCGGGCTGCCCGTTTACTGCACCTGGATGGCTTAAGAGACAGACCTCCATCGGCTTTAATGAATGAGATGTTGTCTCTGGCCGACGGACACACATGCCTCATGTTTGAGCAGGCGTTCCTGGAGCAGCTGCCCGAGGACATACGCCTGCTGCTGTCCGACGCGGATTTCAGTAACCCCCGGAAGGTGGCAGCCTGGGCGGAGTTGCTGTGGAACGCCAAAAAGGTGAGCGGGGCGTCCATTGCACAGATCACCCGGCCACGCTCCCAGCAGCAAACCAGTCCAGGCCTGGCCGCAGAGCCCACCAACCCCGGGGGCAGGGGTGGGGGGCCCAACAAACACTGGTGCTTCTACCACCAGCGGTGGGGTGCAGAAGCCCGCCATTGTCGCCCGCCCTGCAAGTTCCCGGGAAACACCAGGGCCAGCCGTCGCTGATGGCTATGACGGCTGGCCATCGGGATAGCCTCCTGTATGTGTGGGACAGAAGGTCGGGACGCCGGTTTTTGGTCGACACCGGTGCCGAGATCAGCGTTTTACCTCCGATGAGTTACGACACCCGCAGCAGGGCACCGGGTCCCCCCCGAGGGCCGTGAACGGCAGCACAGTAAGGACCTATGGCACCCGTCAGGTGCAGCTACAGTTCGGCTCCAGCCAGTTCACGTGGGACTTCACACTGACCGCTGTAGCCCAACTGCTTCTGGGTGTGGATTTTTTGCGGGCTCACAGCCTACTGGTCAACCTGCCCAGGAAGAGACTGGTACACGCCGAGACCTTTCAGATGTTCTCCCTGGGTGCAACCCAGTTGCCAGCCCCTCACCTTGGCTCCATCACGCTCTCCGACAACGACTTCACCAGGGTCCTGGCGGATTTCCCATCGGTTCTGGCACCGCAGTTCACAGCGGCCATGCCCAGGCACGGCGTACAGCACCACATCCCGACCCAGGGACCACCCCTCCACGCCCGCGCTCGATGGCTTCCCCCGGACAAGCTCTGACTGGCGTTCAAGAGGATGGAGGAATTGGGGATCATCCGGCGGTCCGACAGCCCATGGGCCTCCCCCCTGCACATGGTGCCCAAAACGACAGGGGGCTGGAGACCGTGCGGCAACTACCGCAGGCTGAACGAGGCTACCACACCGGACCGCTACACTGTGCTGCACCTTCAGGACTTTGCAGCAAACCTGCACGGCGCACGGATCTTCTCCAAGGTAGACCTCGTCCGAGGGCACCATCAAATCCTGATGCATCCTGACGACATCCCCAAAACGGCTCTCATCACCCCGTTTGGCCTTTTCGAGTTCCTCCGCATGCCGTTCGGCCCAAAGAATGCCGCACAGACGTTCCAGTGGTTAATGGACTCGGTGGGATGGGACCTGGACTTCGCGTTCATCTATTTGGACGACATCCTCATAGCCAGCAGCAGTCGTCAGGAGCATCTGTCCCACGTCCGTCAACTCTGCGCCCAACTGAGGGAGTATGGTCTAACAATCAACCCCGCCAAATGCCAGTTCGGACTCGATACTATTGACTTCCTGGGCCACAGGATTACTAAAGATGGGGCAACCCCTCTGCCCGCTAAGGTAGATGAGGTCTGCCACTTCCCCCACCCTACCACGATCAAAGGCCTTCAGGAATTCGTAGGTATGGTCAATTTCTAACACCGTTTCCTCCCTTCAGCTGCCCGGATCATACGCCCCCGTTCGCCCTGCTGTCCGGTCCAGGCAAGGACATTACCTGGGACGAGGAGTCCGCCGCCACTTTCATTCAAACAAAGGAAGCTTTGGCGAACGCCGCGATGCTAGTACATCCCAGAATGGACGCCCCTACCGCCCTCACAGTGGACGCATCTAACATGGCAGTCGGTGGGGTGCTGGAGCAACTCATCGCAGGTCGCTGGCAACCCCTGGCGTTTTTCAGCAAACACCTGTGGCCACCCGAGCTCAAGTACAGTGCTTTCGACCGGGAACTGTTGGCGCTCTACCTGGCAATCCGGCATTTCAGGTACTTCCTAGAAGGTCGGCCCTTCACTGCGTTCACAGACCACAAACCTCTTACCTTTGCATTTACGAAAGCGTCCGACCCCTGGTCGTCCCGCCAGCAACGCCACCTGTCCTACATCTCTGAATACACGACGGATGTCCGGCACGTCTCGGGTAAGAACAATGTCGAGGCGGATACGCTTTCTCGCCCTTTCCCAAGGAATAGACTTTGAGGCACTGGCAGAGGCACAGCAGGCAGATGAGGAGATTCCGAGTTACAGAACCGCAGTCTCCGGTTTGCAGCTCCAGGACCTCCCCATAGGCCCAGGTGAGAGGACCCTACTCAGTGACGTCGCCACCGGCCAGCCCCATCCCGTCGTCCTGGCACCTTGGCGGCGACACATTTTCGATTCCATTCATAACTTGGCGCATCCCTCCATCCGGACAACTGTCTGGATGGTTTCCAGCAGGTTTGTTTGGCACGAACTCCGCAAGCAGGTCAGTGAATGGGTCAGAACGTGCATGCACTGCCAGACGGCCAAAGTGCAGTGGCACACCAAAGCCCCACCACAGCAGTTCCACTCCGCCCACCGGCGTTTCGACCACATTCATGTGGATATTGTGGGCCCCCTGCCAGTGTCGCGAGGAGCGCGGCACCTCCTGACTATCGTGGACCTGTTTACAAGATGGCCAGAGGTGATCCCGCTCACCAACACCATCTCTGAGACTTGTGCCCGGGCACTGATCGCCACCTGGATATCTCGCTTTGGTGTGCCGGCCCACATTACCTCCGACAGAGGCGCCCAGTTCACCTCCAGCCTGTGGTCAGCTATGGCCAGGCTTTTGGGGACTCAGCTGCATCACACCAGTGCCTACCACCCACAGTCGAACGGACTAGTGGAGCGTTTCCACCGTCACCTGAAGTCGGCTCTCATGGCCTGCCTGCGAGGAGCTAACTGGGTGGACGAACTTCCCTGGGTCCTACTCGGCATCCGCACGGCGCCCAAAGATGATCTGCATGCCTCGTCAGCTGAGTTGATGTCCCCTGGTTGACTCCCTGGTCGTCCCCAGGGAGTTCATACCAGCCCCAAGGGGGCACGAGGAAGAACCCGCAGCAGTCCTGGGCAGACTACGCGAGAAGCTTGGTAACCTGGCCCCCATCCCCACTTCGCAGCATGGGCAGAACCCGACCTGCGTACCCAAAGACCTGCAGAACTGTAAGTTTGTGTTTGTATGAAGGGGTGGGCATCGGCCACCGCTACAGCAGCCCTACAAGGGGCCGTTTACGGTGCTACGGAACAACGGGTCCACGTTCGTGCTGGACGTTGGGGGAGAGAGGAGGTTTTCATGGTGGAACGATTCAAACCGGCCCATGTGGACCTGGCGCAACCGGCCGAGTTTCCGGCACCGTGGCGCAGAGGCCGACCTCCCAAACAGGTTCCAGCCCAGACTGTAGACATTGGGGGGTGTATCGCCGGTTCTGGAAGGGGGGGTAATGTGGCGACCCATTTCCTGGCACATCCAAACCGGCTCACAATTAGCCAGCGTTCCGGCTAAGGGAGATAGCCTACGGGGGTTTGCGAGCACAGAGCTTTGGAGCCTCTGCGCCACGGGGGGCAGGTTGAGGGAGGCTTAACAGCAAGGCTGGGTATTTCGAATAAAGTTTTTCTTCGACTGCAGTTACCGACTCCGTGTCGTAATTTTAGCGCTGCATGTAGCACACCGCTACACTGTTGTGTTTTCCTTGTGATTGTAACCATATGATGGCCCTAGGACAGGTAAGCTGATACGTTAACTCTTAGAAGTGTAAAGCTGCTGACTGTCTCCAATATTGGCTTTCCTTCCCCATCATAAAGTCAACAATGGGCTCTTAAATTTGCTGAAGCTAAGCGAGAGGCTGTTGTTGCAGTACCACTCAACCAGCAGTCCTATCTTGATCCAGTAAGCTGATTCATCACCACCTGTGAAGAGTGGGAATTCCAGGTTGTATACTCTATACATTCTCTGATATTAAATTGAATCATTTTAACTATTTGATTTGATCCGTACAACAACAGTTTCATTGGCAACTTGAAAGATGACATGGGAGGTGGGCTTAACCACAAAATTATACGTGTAGTGTGGATTAAATCTTGTGGTGCACAAAGCCTTGAGGTGTACTTGATTATGCATACTGGGTCTCTATTCATGGCAGGTACTGGCATGAACTTCTCAAGGGACTGACAGATTAATAATCAGACATCATGACCTCACCTTCTGCAAAGAAATGGATTAGTAACAAGATCCTGTCCTTGCTGATCAGTAAGGAGGAGTTGTTGTTACAAATCCTTAATGATTAACATCTGTCAGTGAGGAAGTTGAGTATTGAGTTGTAGAGGGAGGTGCAGAGGTCCAGGTTTTGAAGCCTGATGAAGAGCTGGGAGGTGGTAATTCTGTTGGATGCCAATTTGTACTTGATGAACAGCAGCCTGATGTTTCCATTTCTGCTGCCTAGATGGTCCACATCAGCGTGTAGAGCCAAATAAATCACATCTGCTGTTAATTAGTGTGGCAGTAGGCAAAGTAGAGTGGATCTAGGTGATCTCTGAGGCATATGTTGATTTGTGCCTTAACCAACCTCCCGAATCAGTTCATTATGGTTGATGTAAGTGATGTTTGACAGTAATAATTGGGACATGTCACCACTACCTGTGGCCATATATGGCATCCTTCAGTGGATTTTAGTATATCTATAGCATGTCCCTAACATTTAGTAATGGCAGCCTTCCATTCTAATAGAGTGCCTTTCTTCTTTTGCCTTCTTCCAGCTATTCTCCCATGCGGTTTTTCCACTAGCAGGGGTCAGCAACCTTTACCACTGAAAGAGCCACTTGGACCCGTTTCCCACAGAAAAGAAAACACTGGGAGCCGCAAAACCCGTTTGACATTTAAAATGAAATAACACTGCAAACAACGTTTTGTTTTGCCTTTATGCTATGTATAAACAAACTATAATGTGTTGCATTTATGAAATTGATGAACTCCTGCAGAGAAAACGAAATTACATTTCTGCATGCAACAAAAACATTTTGAACTCCGAAAAAAAGACGTTGGGTTGAAGTAAAATACTTAAGTAAAACTTAAGTAAAATACTCAACGTCTATTTGAGTCCTTCTTGTATTTATGAAAAACGCCAAACTTAAATTTGCCGCCAGCAGCAAACCAAAAATAACGTCAGCCAGCTGTCAACTTGAAAAATAAAAGGACTATTTCACTGAACAATGAAAACATATGAATATACGTAAAATAATAGGCAATTAAAATATTTATCATACTTGGTCAGGTTGACTCACACCTGACAATGCAGTCGTATTCAGTAGGGATGGATCTATGCTTAGGGGAGTGACCGGGAAGGATAATGTGTTTTTTTCCTCTCTGAACTCACAGAAGCATTTCCCAAACAATGTTTGCATTGCGATGATTGCAGAATGTAAATACTCCGAATTTATCATGTCGTGATCTTGTTTGAACTCTCTCAAATTGGGGAAGTGAGACAATGTGCCTTTCTGTAAATCTCTGGCAAGCACTGTCAACTTGCGCTGGAATGCCAAAACATCCTCCAACATGTGCAGGGCTGTACGTCCTTTCCCCTGAAGAGCTGTGTTCAGCGTGTTCAGGTGCGCTGTCATGTCCACCATGAAGTGTAGCTTTTCCAGCCACTCTGGCTGTTCCAGCTCAGAAAAGGTGAGCCCTTTGCTGCCCAGGAAAGTTTTCACTTCTTCCAGACACGCGACAAAGCGTTTCAGCACCTCCCCTCTGGACAGCCAGCGATAAAAACACGTTGTAGCGGTGTGCTACACGCAGTCAGTAAACTGCAGTCAAAGATAGCTTTATTCGAACTAAACAGCCTTGCTTTTAAGCCTCCCTCAACCCGCCCCCCCGTGGGCGCGGATGCTCCAAAAGACACATACTCACAAACCCCCGTAGGCTATCTCCCTTAGCCTGAACGCTGGCTAATTGTGAGCCGGTTCGGATGTGTCAGGAAATGGGTCGCCACAACGTCTTATTTAGATTGTACAAGATCACCATAATCTTCAAATTTAGAATTACATTTCAAAAACTAACAAACTAACATAAAATACATTTTAATTAAATACTGACCAATTATTTCCCAAAGCAACAGGGAGCCGCAGCACAGACGTAAAAGAGCCACATGTGGCTCCGGAGCCGCGGGTTGCCGACCCCCGCACTAGTGGATGATGCAGGGTTTATTTTGCTGAGAATAGAGTTCTTGTTCATTCTTACAGGTATCCCTAGCCAGCTCTTCTCATCATCCACCTTGGGTAATGCAAAGGCTGGCTGATGATTCAGCCTCCTCCAACAGACTGTGGCCACCTACACTCCATTTGCCTTTTCTTACACAGCGTGAGGTAATAATGTTTGGAAGTTCACATCACTGTTTGCTGTGAATACAGACCCACTACCCATGATCAGCAGGTTATAGACATTTCTTTGAGCTTGTGAATGACTGGGTAGTTTAAAAAAAAGTCAGTATCCCAAAAAGCCACTTGCCACCCAATACTTTATCCCATCACAGTGAAGTAGATCCAAACTGACTTTTACTCCATCTATTGAAGACTTGGTGAGAGCAAAGTGTTTCTTTGATTGTTTTTTTTTCTCAAATTCTGCTAATATCCCACTTATGGCTGGCTGATGAATATTTCTGTTCACCCTGCTGATGCAGCTAATTCCCTCTCAGATGTGACCATGTCAAACTTACGTAGGTAAGAATAGAAACTCTTTAACCTTAAGTGCTCAACCTATTCCTCACATTACATAATAGTCTGACAACAAGGGCAGCATTCTGTTGTGAGGCTTTCCATGCTGTTGGAAGCACTTATTTAAGCTACTGTAATTTCAGAGTCTGATTGGTACTAACCTCAGTTTACCACTGCAATGGCCAAGAGTGAGTCGATTGTGTTTTTCAAAGTTCTCTGCTTGAAATTCAGTATGCCAAGAATCTCATGAGGTAGTCTCAGTTAAATTCATCAGCTATATGCACGTCTTTGCTGGGACAATGTACATTATCAGGTCTACATGGTTTATGTCTGCACCCTTACAAGTATTCTCTGTGAGCATTGCTGCTCTTTTGAAAATGTGAAGTGCAGTGTTCCTGACTAATCTGATCACTATCACAGATTGTATTCTCTTGCAGGTGCCTTAGTGAAACTCCTGAACAAAGATCACAGCTTCAAGCTCCTGCTCAACCTGTTGAACACATCTCTCTCAGATCTCCACTCACCTGTGCCATCAGCTGACATTCCCAGCCAGAGCTATGAGAACCTTCCCAGAGACATCTGCCTTTTGTGTCATTTCCTTCCTGTCATCAGGGTATTGTGACATTGATACTGGCCTGATTGTCTTGTTAATTTTTGTTCACTGGGTGCCACGGTAGCGTTGCAGTTAGCACGGCAAAATTACGGCTTGAGGCATCGGAATCATGTCCATTTCCGCTGTAAAGAGCCCGTGCACCCTCTCCGTGGAATGTGTGGGACTTCTCCAGGTCCTCTGTCTGTGGTGAACTACGTGTGCCTGTCTGGACACGCCCCGGCTGACTGCTCCTGTGGCTCCTCCCACAGACGCCTGTATAAAGGCGATCAAGGCCTGAGCCCGGCCTCTCAGTCTCCAGGATGTAGTATGGTGGTCACTCACTGCTGGTTCCTTCTTCAGTCAATAAAAGCCGATATCTCGCCTTACGTCTCAGAGTGAGTTGTTGATGGTGCATCACTGTCTTCTTTCCACAGCCTAAAGATGTATCGGGTAGGTTAAATGGTAATTGTATACTTTGTTGTGATTAGCTTATGGTTAAATTAGGATTGCTAGGGGTTCTGCAACAGTGTGGCTCAGAGGGCCAGAAGGGTCTTTTCCAGACTGTATCGCTAAATAAGGAAAGTAATTATCAAAGTACATTATGGTCACTATATAGAACCCTGAGATTCAATTGAAAACAAGTGAATAAGTCATGAATAAATAAATAAATATGTACAATGTGGTACTGGTAGGAAAGCATTATTAAAGCAGAAATGTTGTATTTTAGAGATAGACTGTGCAGCCAAATCCAGAAATAGAACTAAATTTAAATACTCCTACGTGCCTGAGGAAAACATGGTCCGTCCATTGAGAAAGTTGTAAGGATGGAGAGGCAGTGAGAGAGTAAGACCTCTATCTGCCCCCTTCATGGTTTTTGTAACAAGAACAGAAAGTGCTATAAATGGTCAGCTAATTAGGAAGCCTTTCATGCTGATTTGATTGTTATTTAGACTATAACATTCACATAGAGTTATAGATAAAAACACTATGTCATGGCTTTTATCTGACAATCTTTAGAAATCCTAATAATCACTATTGATCAAGTCAGGTTATAAAGATGCTGGAATGAATATTCAGAGGAAATATTGAATTTCCTATGATGTGTTTAAAAGTTATATTTGTTTGCATATAACATTTCATGTTAATATACATTAAGTTATCAATTATAAGTGATGGGAGAAAGTTGTATTTGCTTTAACAACAGAAGACAAATATAACAAAATTTTAAAGCTTGCATTTTCAAACCTGACAAGTTACTCCATAAGAATGTTTATGTCTATATCTCCTACATAGAGGCTGCCTGATCAGCTGAATTCCTCAAGCATTTTGTGTGTGTTGCTCTGGATATACAGCACCTGCAGAATTTTTAGTGTTAATGTCTATTGGAACCGTTCTTTTGATTTGAGAGCCATTGGAGAAGATTAATTGTAACTACTGGAATTGAGCATGACATATAATTCAGAAATGATTACTTTATAATTTTAAAGTTATTTTGAAGAATTGATTTAGATAACCATATAACCATATAAAAATTACAGCACGGAAACAGGCCATCTTGGCCCTTCTAGTCCATGCCGAACGCTTACTCTCACCTAGTTCCACTGACCCGCACTCAGCCCATAACCCTCCAATCCTTTCCTGTCCATATACCGATACAATTTTACTTTAAATGACAATACCTCTACCACTTCTACTGGAAGCTCGTTCCATACAGCTACCACTGAGTAAAGAAATTCCCCCTCGTGTCACCTTTAAACTTTTGCCCTCTAACTCTCAAATCATGTCCTCTTATTTGAATTTCCCCTACTCTCAATGGAAAAAGCCTATCCATGTCAACTCTGTCTATCCTCCTCATAATTTTAAATACCTCTATTAAGTCCCCCCTCAACCCTCTATGCTCCAAAGAATAAAGACCTAACTTGTTCAACCTTTCACTATAACTTAGGTTTCACTGAAACCCAGGTAACATTCTAGTAAATCTTCTCTGTACTCTCTCTATTTTGTTGACAACTTTCCTATAATTTGGTGTCCAGAACTGTACACAATACTCCAAATTCAGCCTAACCAATGCCTTGTACAATTTTAACATTATATCCCAACTCCTATACTCAATGCTCTGACTTATAAAGGCCAGCATACCAAAAGCTTTCTTCACCACCCTATCCACATGAGATTCCACCTTTAGGGAACTATGCACCATTATTCCTAGATCACTCTGTTCTACTGCATTCTTCAATGCCCTACCATTTACCACATATGTCATATTTGGATTATTCCTATCAAAATGTAGCACCTCACTCTTATCAGCATTCAACTCCATCTGCCATCATTCAGCCCACTCTTCTAACTGGCCTAAATCTCACTGCAAGCTTTGAAAACCTACTTCATTATCCACAACGTCACCTATTTTAGTATCATCTGCATACTTACTAATCCAATTTACTACCCCATCATCCAGATCATTAATCTATATGACAAACAACATTGGGCCCAGTACAGATCCCTGAGGCACACCACTAGTCACCAGCCTCAAACCTGACAAATAGTTATCCACCACTACTCTCTGGCATCTCCCATCCAGCCACTATTGAATCCATTTTACTACTTCAATATTAATACCTAATGATTGAACCTTCTTAACTAACCTTCCATGCGGAACCTTGTCAAAGGCCTTACTGAAGTCCATATAGACAACACCCACTTCTTTACCCTCATCAACTTTCCTCGTAACCTCTTCAAAAAATTCAATAAGATATATCAAACATGACCTTCCATGCACAAATCCATGCTGACTGCTCCTAATCAGACCCTGCCTATCCAGGTAATTATATTATATATATATACCATCTCTAATAAAACTTTCCATTAATTTACTGACAGGCTTATACTTGCTAGGTTTACTCTTAGAACCCTTTTTAAACAATGGAACCACATAAGCAATACGCCAATCCTCCAGCACCATCCCCGCTTCTAATGTCATTTGAAATATTTCTGTCAGAGCCCCTGCTATTTCTACACTAACTTCCCTCAAGGTCCTAGGGAAAATCCTGTCATGATCTGGAGTTTTATCCACTTTTATATTCCTTAAAAGCAGTAGTACTTCCTCCTCTTTAATCTTCATAGTTTCAATGACCTCCCTACTTGTTTCCCTTACCTTACACAATTCAATATCCTTCTCCTTAGTGAATACCAAAGAAAAGAAATTGTTCAAAATCTCCCCCATTTCTTTCAGCTCCACACATAGCAGTCCACTCTGATTCTCTAAGGGACCAATTTTATCCCTCACTATCCTTTTGCTATTAATATAACTGTAGAAACCGTTTGGATTTATTTTCATCTTACTAGCCAAAGCAACTTCGTATCTTCTTTTAGCTTTTTGAATTTCTTTCTTAAGATTCTTCTTACATTCTTTATATTCCTCTAGCTCATTTACTCCATGCTGCCTATATTTATTGTAGATCTCTCTCTTTTTCCTAACCAAGTTTCCAATATCCCTTGAAAACCATGGCTCTCTCAAACTTTTAACCTTTCCTTTCAACCTAACAGGAACATAAAGATTCTGTACCCTCAAAATTTCACCTTTAAATGACCTTCATTTCTCTATTACATCCTTCCCATAAAACAAATTGTCCCAATCCACTCCTTCTAAATCCTTCTGCATCTCCTCAAAGTTAGCCTTTCTCCAATCAAAAATCTCAACCCTCGGTCCAGTCCTATTCTTTTCCATAATTATATTGAAACTAATGGTATTGTGATCACTGGACCCAAAGTGCTCTCCAACACATACCTCTGTCACCTGACGAATTTCATTTCCTAACAGGAGATCCAACACTGCCCCTTCTCTAGTTGGTACCTCTATGTATTGTTGTAAAAAACAATCCTGCACACATTTTACAAACTCCAAACCATCCAACCCTTTTACAGTATGGGCTTCTCAGTCCATGTGTGGAAAATTAAAATCTCCTACAATCACCACCCTGTGCTTACCACAAATATCTGCTATCTTCTTGAAAATTTGCTCCTCCAGTTCTCACTCCCCACTAGGTGGTCTATAATACACCCCGATAAGTGTTACTACACCTTTCCCATTCCTCAATTCCATCCAAATAGTCTCCCTAGACAAGCCTTCTAATCTATCCTGCCAAAGCACCGTTGCGATATTTTCTCTGACAAGCAATGCAACACCTCCCCTTCTTGTCCCTCCGATTCTATCACACCTGAAGCAACAGAATCCAGGAATATTTAGTTGCCAATCACCCCCCTCCTGCAACCATGTTTCACTAATAGCTACAACATCATATTTCCAGGTATCAATCCATGCTCTAAGCTTACAATGCTCCTAGCATTAAAATAAATGCATTTAAGAAATTCTCTACCTCTTCCTCTCTGTTCATCTCTAACAGTACAAAGAATTTTACTGTCGTCTTTTTCTTCTTTCTCCCATACATCTGTTCCGACAATTTGGTTCCCCTCCCTCCTCGTATCTAGTTTAAATCTACTAGAGCCTCTCTAGCAAACCTACCTGCAAGAATATTTGCCCCCCTCCAGTTCAGATGTAAACCGTCCCACTGGAACAGATCCCACCTTCCCTGGAAATCTGCCCAGTTATCTATAAATTTGAAGCCCTCCCTCCCGCACCATGTCTTCAGCCACGTGTTGATATGCACTATCTTACTATTTCTAAACCTACCTGCATGTGGCACCAGTAACAATCCTGACTTTGCTATCCTGGAGGTCCTGTCCTTTAACTTGGCGCCTAGCTCGCTAAACTCACCTTTCAGGACCTCCTCACTCTTTCTACCCACGTCATTGGTCCTTACATGGACCACAACATCCGGCTGCTCACCCTCCTTCTTGAGAATGCTGAGAACTCGATCCAAGATATCGTGGACCCTGGCATCAGGGAGGCAGCAGACCATCCGGGATTCTCGATCTCTTCCACAGAACCTCCTATCTGTCCCCCTAACTATCGAATCCCCTATCACTACTGCACTCCTCTTTTCCCTCCCCTTCTGAGCTGAGGGTCCAGGCTCGGTGCCAGAGACACAACCACTGCAATTTGTCCCTGGTAGGTCGTTCCCACCAACAGTATCCAAAACGGTATACTTATTATTGATGGGATTGCCCACAGGGGTGTTCTGCTCTTCCTGTCTATTTCCCTGCCCTCTCCTGACTCCTAGGGGTGACTATCTCCCTGAAACACCTGTCTATTTCTGCCTCTGCCTCCCAAATGATCCGAAGTTCATCCAGCTCCAGCTCCAGTTCCCTAACATGGTTTGTCAGGAGCTGCAGCTGGATGCACCTTTTACAGGTGTAGTCATCAGGGACAGCTGTGCTCGTCCTGACTTCCCACATACTGCAAACGGAGCACTCAACTGCCCTAACTGCTGCCTCCATTACCTACTCCTAAGCTAATTAGATTAATTAAAGGAGTTTACCCGGCCTTATCTCACCTGGAGTGAAGCTCGTACTCAGCCTCTGATCACTTTTAAAAACTCCCCCGCTGATCTCAGAGGCCGATTTTCATGCGCTTGGGCAGTCATGCCCCGTTCAACCTCGCCTCTGCCTGATTAAGCAAAAGCCGTCCCACTCTGCCTTAGTCCACTCCGACAATGGCCGCTGTATATGGTGGTCTTTATTTTAAACCTTTGGTGCGCTACGTCACAAGCCTGCACAGTCTAGCCTCTTTGCCTCAATCAGTTAAAAAAAGGCTTCTCTCCAAGCTTCTTTTACCTCTTCCCTCTCCGCCTCTTGCTTCGATTTAGAGGTGGAGCATTTAAATAAATAGGGGAGAGGAAAGTATCTCGTTCTATTTGGTGCAGCAAGAGAAGGCGCGCAGCACAAAAAATCTGTTAGTATATCTAGGGGTCGGTTCAGCTTCAACTGTTGAAGAGTATCCAGTGCTTACTAAAGAAGGAAGATGGTTCAGTCACCTTATAGAAAGAACAACCGAGACAATCACCAGAAGTAATACCTAATTTGAGCATCAGTGGATTGATCCTAAGTTCTATTGTAAGTATATACAGGATTCAGTTCATAGAACAGAGATTCCAAAGGAAAGAAAACTGTATCCTGGAGTCAGCTTTTACATTAATATATTTATAAAGTCATTGCCTCAAGTGAAGATATTTTGCTATGGAACATTCTGGATCAGATCATCTCTGGTGATTAATGATCCATGAATAACAAGCTGCCTACTCACATCAACCTGCTCTTCGATTATAGCCCTTCATACTCGTACCATCCATGTACCTACCAAACTTTTCTTTAACGTTGAAATCGACCACATATGCACCACTTGCAATGGCAGTTCATTCTGCACTCTCTTGACTCTCTGAGTGAAGAAGGTTCCCCTCATTTTCCTCTTAAACTTTTCACCTTTTACCCTTAACACATGACCTCTTGTTTTAGTTCCATTTAACCTCAGTGGAAAAGCCTACTTGGATTTACCTTACCTAGATGCTTCATAATTTTGTGTACCTCTATCAAATCTCCTCTCAATCTTCTACATTCCAAGGAATAAAGTCCTAAACTATTAAATTTTTCCATATAAGTCAGGTCCTCCAGACCCAGCAACATCCTTGTCATTTTCTCTGTACTCTTGCAATCTTATTCACATCTTTTCTGTAAGCAGGTGACCCAAAACTGCACACAATACTCCAGATTAGGCCCCACCAAAGTTTTATACAACTTCAGCAGAACATCCTATCTCCTGTACTCAATACTTTGATTTATGAAGGCCAATATACCAAAAGATTTCTTTATAAAAGTATCAACCTGTAATGTCATTTTCAATGAAATATGGACCTACATTCCTAGAACCCTTCATTCTACTTTACTCTTCAGTGTCCTGCTGTTCATCATATAAGACATTCCCTTTGTCTCAAGCTTTAACATTTACTCATTTAAATGCCGCTGTTTTTCAGTAGATCTCTTGATCAGGGATATTAGCTTTCTCTTATGATCCAACCCTAACTCTTTTCCACAAATTAATAACCATCCAGATAACCATTCTTCAAAAGCCACTGGTTGGTGTACTGTCAGTTACCTCCTCCCATTAAGGATTTGATGTCAGTTGCCTTCTAATGTCCCTATTCCTTTAGAAATTATTACATTCAGGATTTTCCTAAATTAAGTAACTACCTGAAATTATTGAGCCATAGAAATGTACAGTACTGAAACAAGGTCTCCAACCCACCACTGCCTCTGCTGACTAGTAAGCACAGATTTCAATGGACTGGCAATTCAAGTGCTTGTCTAGAAACTTCTTAAATATTATGAGAGCACCAGCTAGTGATTGAAAAGGTTCTCTATGCTCCTGGAAGTAGGTAATGAACAACAATGTTCAATTGTTTTATTACTAAGTGGGCTTCAATATGCTTGTAAAGCATCAAATTTATTTTTCTGGGATCATTTGAAAGCTTTAGTAGATTCTCTCCCTGTGTTCCCTATGAGGGAACATCAATCAGTCCTCACAGAGAGATCAGAAGTGTACAGAGTTAGCAATTTCAAGTTCCTGGGTGTCAATATCTCTGAGAACCTAACCTTCTCTTAACATATCAATGCAGTTACAAAGAAGGCAAGACAGAGGACAGAAGACAATATATTTTATTTGTGTTTCAGAAGATTTGGTTTGTCACCTAAAACACTCAAAAACTTCTAGATGTATCCTATAAACCATATAACAATTATAGCACAGAAACAGGCCACCTCGGTCCTTCTAGTCCATGCCGAACACTTACTCTCACCTAGTCCCACTGACCTGCACTCAGCCCATAACCCTCCATTCCTTTCCTGTCCATATACCTATCCAATTTTACTTTAAATGACAATACCGAACCTGCCTCTACCACTTCTACTGGAAGCACGTTCTACACAGCTACCACTCTCTGAGTAAAGAAATTTGCCCTTGTGTTACCCTTAAACTTTTACACCCTAACTCGCAAATCACGTCCTCTTGTTTGAATCTCCCCTACTCTCAATGGAAAAAGCCTATCCACGTCAACTTTATCTATCCCCCTCATAATTTTTAAATACCTCTATCAAGCCTATCAATACCCCTTACCTCTAAACTTCAATACCTCTATCAATACCCCTTCAACCTTCTACACTCCAAAGAACAAAGACCTAACTTGTTCAATCTTTCCCTGTAACTTAGGTGCTGAAACCCAGGTAACACTCTGGTAAATCTTTTCTGTACTCTCTCTATTTTGTTGACAACTTTCCTATAATTCGGTGACCAGAACTGTACACAATACTCCAAATTTGGCCTTAACAATGCCTTGTACGATTTTAGCATTACATCCCAACTCCTATATTCAATGCTCTGATTTATAAAGGCCAACATACCAAAAGCTTTCTTCACCACCTTATCCACATGAAGTTCCACTTTCAGGGAACTATGCACCATTATTCCTATATCACTCTGTTCTACTGCTTTCTTCAATGTCCTACCATTTACCATGCATGTCCTGTTTTGATTATTCCTACCAAAATGTAGCACCTCACACTTATCAGCATTAAATTCCATCTACCATCGTTCAGCCACTCTTCTAACTGACCTAAATCTCTCTGCAAGCCTTGAAAACCTACTTCATTATCCACAACACTACCTACCCTAGTATCATCTGCATACTTACTAATCCAATTTACCACACCATCATCCAGATCGTTAATGTATATGACAAACAACATTGGACCCAGTACAGATCCAGATCCCATGTACTATAGAAAGCATTCTGAAGAAATTAGTAAAATTAGTCAGCTCCATCATGGGGACAAACCTTCAGAGTATCCAAGACATCTTCAAGGAGTGGTGCCTAAGAAACGTGGCATCGATTGTTAAGGATCCCCTCCACTCTCTACTCATTGTTACCATCAGGAATGATGTACAAAAGCCTGAAGGCACACACTCAACAATTCACAAACAGTTTTTTCTCCCCTGCCATCTGATTTCTAAATAGACATTGAACCCATGAACATTACCTCAGTACTTTTTTAATTTCTGCTTTTGTACTCCTTATTTCATTTAACTATTTATATATAGATAGGTATACTGCCACTAAGTTAACAAATTTCACAACATGTACAGTGATACTAAACCTGATTCTGATTCTGACCAGCAAAGCACACTGAAGTTTATAATACTGCTAGATCAATACATAACGTAATCTATTTGCTCCATTATTTATCTGCTTTGTACAACTTGCCTATAAATCTAGTGGATCAGAGAACTTTATTTACTCCACAGAGCACTATTTCAACAATATTCCTCAAGACAGATATTATCTTATTTAGCAGGGATTAGTCTCCCTGTTCCTAAACAGGCACAATAGAATTTCTGATTCACAAAACTATGTAATGGCCTCTTTCTCTCATTCACTTAGTCTGATTATGGAGTGTTCGCAATAGCTGATTATTTGAAGTAGCAAATAGTTGATTCCTGATTTATAAAGAAAATTAGAAAGTGCAAAAACACTTTTCTTTACTGTATGCCTCTGAACACAGAGAAGAAAGATCCTCACAGGAGAAAAAGAGATTGAATGAACTGTTTAAACTTAAACATTATTGCACTATATGTACAAAAAGCAGTTGGTTATAGAATAAGATTAGTAAAATGTTACCAACAATGCGATATGACTACACAAGTTATTCATCAATACTTGCAACTTCAAAAACACCTTAAAACAGACAGAGCCAAGTAACCCAACAATGAATAGGTTAGAGCAAAGGTTCACAATCCTGCCACTAAACCGTGATGGGCAATTGAACTGCTTAAAGGAATAGCTAGTTGATGACTGTTCTGCACGTAAATGTCAAAGATGTCAAACCATCTTCAGCTAGAGAAGGCGAATGCATGGTTGAACTGGGAAAGTGGGCAAAGGAATGGTACATGGATATTAAGAAGACAAGTGTAAAGTAATTTTGAGAAATGAATTCTTCTTGAGCCTCCAGCCAGGTTCAGGTATCAATTATAACCAATGTTTTGATGACAAATTCTGCCATCTTCTTCAGAGATATGTCTAGTTCAGTGGTATTTCTACCCCCGTAGACCATCCCTCCTGATTGGTTAGTCCTCTTGACCATGTCTGCATGCTTCTATGCATTGAGTAACCTTGAGTAACATGATTGGTTGATTAGATATTTGCATTTGGATAGAAAATTGGCTGACTAACAGAAGAAAAGCAATGGGAATAAAGGAAGTATTTTCTAGTCGGCTGCCAGTGGCTAGTGTTCTGCAGTGGTCAGTGTTGGGACTGCTTTTTTCACATTATACATCAATGACTTGAATGAAAAATTGATGGATTGGTTGCCAAGTTTAAGTTTTCTTTAATAGAGAAAATGGCAGCGTGACGGCAGCGAGCGTGGCCACTCCAGGAATGAATATCTGTTATCTGTAAGTAGGGGCCATGCACAATCCTGATTTGATGGGGACTGACATGAGAAGCACGGAGGAACATCTGTTGAAACTTCTGACATGCCTGTTTTGTTGCCGCTGCTACTGTGCAATCAAGAAATCTCCAGAGAGGAAGGCCCCGAATCCTCGGCTTTGCCTGTTGCAGAGATAGTGTTCAATACTCGGTGTCGGAGGGCTGATCAGAGGCTCGAAGTTTTTCGGGCAGACTCAGAGTTGGCTGTGGTCGGATGCTTCCAGAGGCTGCATCAGGAAGTTTTGCGGAGCTGGAGGTTCATGGCAGGAAGAGTTTTTCTTCCTTCCACCATCTACATGAGATGATGGGCTATCGAGGAATTTGAGACTTACATTTACCATGTCCATGGTCTGCCCTTATCAAATTACGGCATTGATTTGCACTGTTGTAACTATATGGTATAATTATGTGGTTTTTGTAAGTTAGTCTTGGTCTGTCTTGTGTTTTTGTGATATCATGCTGGAGGAACATTGTATCATTTCTTAATGCATGCATTACTAAATGACAATAAACGAGGACTGAGTGTCCTCACAATATAGAGGTAGATAATGGTAAGGTAGGTAGTGTTGAGGTACAGGGAGTTCACAGAGGACTTAGACAGATTAGGAGAATAAGCAAAGCAATGGCAGATTTCAGGGAACTGTATGGTCATGCACTTTGGTAAAAGAAATAAAAACATCAACTATTTTCTAAATCGGGACAAAATTCAAAAATCAGAGGTGCAAAGAGTCTTGGGAGTTCTCTGCAGGATCCCCTTAAGGTTAACTTGCAGGTTGAGTCCGTGGTGTGAAAAGCAAATGCAACGTTAGCAATCTTTTCAAGATGACTAGAATAAAAAAAGCAACAATATAAGCTAAGGCTTCATAAGGCATTGGTCAGACTGCACTAGGACGATTGTGAGCAAATTTGGGTCCCTTATCTGAGAAAGAATAAGCTGGAATTGTCAAGGGTTTCTTGGAGGTTCACAAGAAAGATTCCAGGAATGAAAAGGGTTAACAAATGAGAAGTGTTTGATGGCTCTGGGCTTGTACTCACTGGAATTCAGAAGAATGAGAGGGGATTTCATTGAAACCTATCAAATATTGAAAGGCCTAGATAGAGTGGATATGGAGAGGGTGTTTCCTGCAGTGGCAGAGTCTAGGACTGCAGGACTCAGCCTCAGAATTGAGGGATGTCCATTCAGAATAGATATGAGAAAAATTTATTTAGCCAGAAAGTGGTGAATTTGTGGAATTCATTGCTACAGATGGCTGTGCAGGCTAAGTCACTGGGTATATTTTTTAAGCTGGTGGTCAATAGGTTCTTGGTCAAAGGTTTTGTGAAGAAAGCAGGGGACTGGGGTTGAGAGATAATAAATCAGCCATGATGGAAAGGTGGAGCAGAGTCAATGGACTGAATGGCCTAATTCTGCTCCTATATCTTATAGTCTTATGGTCTTGTAGAAAAGTCAAGTAATGTATTATCAATGAGGAACTGCATTTAACATATTGTCTAATTTATTGACAGAGCACAGTGACTGCCATAAATATCAAATGTGTGCCTGGTGTACAGGATAAAATAAATTAAATTGATGGCAAAGGAATATAATAGATCTCTAGACACATGATTATAATCCTTCCTAGATACTTGAATTTAAAAAGAGAGCGTTGTTCAGTAATCAGAAGATAGCAAGTAGTTCTCTATCGCTGCATATAACCAAATGCAATAAATATCTATTTTTTAATTTCCCTCAGATACAGTGGTATGCAAAATCTTGGGCACCCCAGTCAAAATTTCTGTTACTGTGAATAGCTAAGCGAGTAAAACATAACCTGACTCTAAAAGGCATAAAATTAAAGATGACACATTTCTTTAATATTCCAGCAAGATTACTTTTTTTATTTCCATCTTTCACAGTTTCAAAGTAACAGAAAAGGAAAAGGGCCCGAAGCAAAAGTTTGGGCACCTTGCATGATCAGTACATAGCAACACCCCCTTTGGCAAGTATCATCCCCTTTGGCTTGTAAACGCTTTCTACAGCCAGCTAAGAGTCCTTCAATTCTCGTTTGGGGGATTTTTGCCCATTCTTCCTTGCAAAAGGCTTCTAGTTCTTGGGCCGTCTTGCATGCACTGCTCTTTTGAGGTCTATTCACAGATTTTCGATGATGTTTAGGTCGGGGAACTGTGAGGGCCATGGCAAAAGCTTCAGCTTGCACCTCTTGAGGTAGTCCATTGTGGATTTTGAGGTGTGCTTAGGATCATTATCCTGTTGTAGAAGCCATCATCTTTTCATCTTCAGCTTTTTTTTTTAAACAGACATTGTGATGTTTGCTTCCAGAATTTGCTGGTATATAATTGAATTCATTCTTCTCTCTACCAGTGAAACATTCCCCCTGCCACTGGCTGCAACACAAGCCCAAAGCATGATCGATCCACCCCTGTGCTTAACAGTTGGATCACTGTTATTTTCATGAAGTTCTGTACCCTTTTTTCTCCAAACATACCTTTGCTCATAGCGGCCAAAAAATTCTATTTTAACTTCATTAGTCCACAGGACTTGTTTCCAAAATGTATCAGGCTTGTTTAGATGTTCCTTTGCAAACTTCTGATGCTGAATGTTGTGGTGAGGACAGAGGAAAGGTTTTCTTCTGATGACTCTTCCAAGAAGGTCTTATCTGTGTAGGTGTCACTGGACAGCGCACCACCACTCCTGAGTCTGCTAAATCTTCCTGAAGGTCTTTTGCAGTCAAATGGGGGTTTCAAATGAATTCAATTAAACACCTGAAAATGCCTGCAATCTTCTTTTCACCTTCTCCTGATTTGTGGGCATCATATATTTTAATTTTCAGAGTGCTAGGCAGCTGCTTCAAGGAGCCCATGGCTGCTGATTGTTGGGACAAGGTTTGAGATGTCAGGGTATTTATAAAGCTTTGAAATTTGCATCACCTGGCCTTTCCTAACAATGACTGTAAACAAGCCGGAGCCCTAACAAGCTAATTAAGGTCTGAGATCTTGGTGAAGGTTATCTAAGAGAGTAAATCTCTTGGGGTGCCCAAACTTTTGCATTGTGCTCCTTTCCTCTTTTTCACTCTAAAATTGTACAAAACAAAAATAATACACTAATCTTGCTTAAAATGTTGAAAAGAATGTTTCATCTTTAACACTTTATGACATTTGGAGATCAGTTCATCTTTTACTCACTTAACTACTCATAGTAACAGAAATTTTGACTGGGGGTGCCCAAACTTTTGCATGCCACTGTATGAAGGAAACTCAGCAAAGACCATTTTAAATTATGTGAGTTGATGGACTGAATGGTTTTGAAATTGACCTTTTTTCTTTCCTCAGCTTTCACACACAGAATCTCTTGCACAGTTAGTAGCAAAGGTTGCAGTTTCCTACCGTGCTATGGTGACAAAATAGTGTAGTGATTAGTGCTACGCTTCACTGCATGAGCAATCATTAGTCAGGGTTTAAATCCCAATGCTATCTGAGTTTGTATGTTCTGCCTATGTATACATGGGTATCTCAGGGTGCTCCATTTTCCTCCTACATCCCAAAGACGTATGGGTTATGGTTGGGGATAGTAAGTAACTTCAGTGTTGCCAGGAGCACGGCAACACTGGCGGGCTACCTTGCCACATCCTTTGCTGGTTGTTGTTTTGGTGTATGTTTGACAAATAAAGCTAACCTCTTTAATCTTTTCTTTCTACTCCACTTCTGAAACCTGGTCTGGGTGAAATCAATCAATGTCTCACTTTTTGTTTGCCTGCTACTGGTGGTGGATAGAAATATCTGAATCAGAATCAGAACAGTACCACTGAGAATTGTTGTGATTGTTGCCGTTTTGTGGCATCATTACAGAACAATACATAATATAGAATAAGAAATGCATATATAAAACAAGAGTGTGAAAAGAAAGCAACAATAGTAAGGTAGCGATTATGGGTTCATGGACCATTTAGAAATATGTTGCTGGAGGGAGGAAGCTGCTCCCAAAATGTTAAGTGTGTATCTTTAGACTCCTATTCCTCCTCCCCGATGATAGTAATGAGAAGAGGGCATGCCCTGGCTGGTGGGGGTACTGAATGATGGATGCCACCTTTTCTAATGGTGCCCTGGATGCTGGTGAGTCTGGTGCCCATGAAGGAGCTGGTTGAATTTGCAACTTCCTGCAGCCTTTTCCAACCCTGTGCAGTGGCCCCTCCATAGCAGACAGTGGTGCAACCAAATAGAATGCACTCCTTGGTCAATCTATAGAAATTTGTGAGAGTCTTTGGTAACACCAATATTCCTCACACTACTGATAAAATATAGTGGCTATCATGCCTCCATTGTAATTGTATCAATACGTTGGGTTGAGGATTCCTTAGAAATGCTGTCACCAACTACTTGAAACTGCTCATCTTTTCTTCTGCTTTTCTTTCAATGTGTTCCCATCCTGAAGCCCACAGTCATTTCCGTGGTCTTACTGATGTTGTTGTTGCGACACCGCTCAGCCATCCGAAATGTCTCACTCCAGTATTCCTCCTCATCACCGTCTGAGATTCCACGGACAGCTGATACTGGTTTAAAAAAAAATGGGATTTGATTTAACCAAGTCCTTCATTTGTGTACAGCTTCTGTAGTTGACAGGGATATAGTCCTTTCTCCTACTGGTTTCCTGATGCTCTTCCCACTCACAGAGTTAGAGGCCTATAGCACTGAAACACCTCATTCATCCCACTGAGTCCCCACCATTAATCACACACACATTTACATTATACTGGGGTGTTATGCAATCAAGACCCCACAGATTTGTTTGCCTATTTTGCAGATAACAAATTCATGGAACCTGGTGAAGAATGCATCAGTAATCTGCATTATAATTCCACATATGTTACAAAGGTGCATGAATCTTTGCAACTTTGACCAGCTCAGAAACTTAAACATTCATATAGCCAACATGACACTATCATGGACAGTCTGACGAGTAGGTACACAGCTTGCAAGCTGAACGAAAGAAAATATTGCCATTCGCAGTGAGTGCAGGGGTTTTAGGAAGTATGGAATTATGTGGATATACAGGCATTAATTCAAACGAGAACCAGTCGTCGGTTATGTCTGTTTGAACATAAATCATAAGCAGTAATCAGTTTTAAATTAAAATGGCAGTTCTGTAAACAAACACTACTGTCTACAGAGCACAGGCCACTGATGCTGGTTTCTCAAGAGATGTGGTACGCAAACTGACATGACCATGAAACACTCCTATATGCATCAACCAAACAGAACAGGCCTACATCAAATCTGGCATCACACTCATTTCTGCTAAGTTATTTAGTCAGGAAATACATAGAGCATGTCTGTATGCATATTCCTCTGTCTATCAATAGTTGGGATATTATATGTACTCTGCCCTTATAACATGAGTCAGCCCTCATAACATTAATATTATGAGGTACTGGGTTTGTTGCCCATGAAATTCTAAACTCAAACAAAGACTTTAAATCCTATTCTATATAAACAGCTACAAGTACCCTCACTAAAGGGAGCATCTACTGTAACTACCTACTCTTCAAAGACTAGTTCACTTTCCTGTTTATTCTCCACAGAGAGTTTAGCTGCCAATACCCACTATTTGATCAGTGGGGTTTCTCTCCTACCAAGGAGAAGATACTTCCAGCTAACCAAGTAGTTCAAAATACAGATAATTTATTTGTAATTATACATGTTTAAATCCACGAAACACTCTTAAAACAAATTTAAACCACAAACCATTTTCAAAGCATAAAGCATTTCTCAAACAGAAAGGATTAAAGAGTTCCAAAACACAGGTACAATTCCTAAAAACTAAAAAAAACATACCAAAGATACAGAAAAACAAGTTCTCCCTCTCAGAAACCAAACCTCCTGGAGTAATTGATTCACGTTTTTTGATGTTGCTGACCCAATTACTCATAGTTGGGAACTGCACTCTATATTTATATCCATTTTCTCCCACTTGAGAAACTTTGCAAGAAGTGTGATATTTCTTCAAATATCCTTTTTACACAAATGGCTTAAAAGCATTTTTAAATACATAGATCCTATTTACCATTAATGCTGTAAAGCTGACTTCTGAGTACATAAAACTCTTCCAACTATTAATACATTAATTATTAATGTACTAAACTATATTATCCATCTGGTTTCACAAGCTACCTTAACTAAGCTATTTAGGAGTCATCTTGTCTATTTGAAACAACCCAAATTAAACAACCCACTGTCTTATACTCTATTCTTGAGCAGTAATAAAGCAGGTGCAGTGTCTCTTTACAGGCAGAGCAGTTCCAAAATACAGAGCCTATTTGCAAAGCTGTTCTATGAGGAGTGCTTTTTTAACTTCAAACTGCTGGCTATTTATGTTTCGAGAACTAATGACTGACTTGCATTTACATCCATAAGTTAACCAAAGCAATATAGTTGAAAGTTTACTTACAACTGTTTGTGACCTTTCAAGTGGAAGCTGCTATTTCGAAAGCAAATTTAACAAACATGAGATAGAAGTGTATATCAATTACAATATTGGGTGCCTTGATTCCTTGTGTTCAGAAGATTTAGTCTATCCTTGTCTTAACCCAGGTAACCTTTTCATATTCTATAGCTTCACAGTATGGTCCAGATCAATTTTGACCCGGCCCAAGAATCCCCTTATAACTAGTGTCTATCCTGAATTTTGAACCACAGATCTATTTAGAATATATAAATAGCCTCTATGACATTAATAATGGGTGATTAATCCTTAATTAATGTTTCAGAGATCTAAAATCCATTTCAATAGATACAGGTCAAATTTGACCCGGAACAGCCTCAATGTACAAAAATTTGTAGCACCTGTACAAAAGTATAAAATTTTTAAATATTTTCATTTTTGTGCATTTTGGGTCATTTTAGGAAAAGTCATCAAATTTTGGCTAAAAATGGCATTTAGGGTGTTTATACTACTGTCAGAAACTGCTGTTTCTGTTGAGCTAATTGATGATGTTTTGAGCACAAAATTCTCTCGGTCTGTCTTATCTCTGCCTTTTTCACTGAGCCCCAAAATTGGAAGGTTTTTTTTGCACTAAAGTTGTATTGGTTCAGATTGCAACCTAGTGCACTTCATGATGAAAGAGATTCAAGCTAGAGCTGGAATAATCTGCTATAATCATGGCCCATCCCATTCCACTTTGCAGTGTATCTTACAGAGGAAAGTGTATGTAGGATAAAGGAGAGCTGTAGCTTCATGAAGTGATCATGCTGTACTTGTGAAGCAAATCTGTCATAGGAGACATCAGCCTCTGTTCAGCTGGCGTCTGGGAGTGTAACTGTACAATCACTTAATCTCTCCACCCCAGCCAGGTCAAAATGTTTCTCATTGCTGGGTTTGGAACCCTTCGGACATAAATCTACAGCATGAGTTTGCGGTTCTGTAGATGAAAACCTGGCACCTTTAAACCAGAGCTTCGGGTAGATGGAGCTCATTGGCCTGGGAAGGCAGTCCATCTAAGAGAGGAAAAACTCAGATTTCAAAGCTCCGCTGCCTTGTGGCCATACCCACTCATGGGAAAGGCTTTGGGAGTAAACCCTGAGGACAAATCTGGAGCTGGAGTCCCTAAGGCAGTCCCACGTTGTCTTCAACCTCACTCTAGCAACTCCTGCGACGTCACTGGTGCCAAGCTGTATCGACCCTTGCCCTTCCCTTGGACAATATTGGTCGTGTAGAGAGGTGAGACTTGCTGCTTGGGTAACTGCTGGTCTTCCATACAACCTTGCCCGGGCCTGCGCCATGAAGAGGACACTCGAGCATCGCTTCACCGTGACGGCTCAACATAGAAAGCAGCAGTCTAATGGTTATAAGCCTGTGCTTGATTGGCATAGAGCAAGGAGCCAGGGGTTACTTTTGATGGAGCTTTCATTGTGTGCTGCGTCTGCAAGGCTGAGTCGGGCGGCGCCATGGAAGTCCATAGCGGGGGTATTCCCTTCTGCCGCCTGCATGGGATGATGAGTCTGTCGGGACCCTGAGGACTTGTGGAAACTGTGTGGTGGTTTCTTTTGAACTTAGTCTTTTAGCATCTTTGGACTATTTTTACTGTGTCCATGGTCTGTTTTTTTAATCAATTATGCTATTGTTTGCACTGTTGTGACTATATGTTGTAACTATGTGGTTTTGTGCAGGTCTTGTAGCTTAAGTTTTTGGTCTTGTTTTTGTCTGGTGGATTTGGAGCTCCTTTCTGGGGAATGCGCTAAGATGGTAGTGTGATAGTAATACGCAGCAGCCTCTCTGGAGTCTGGATTGGGGATTACCAAAAGTTATGTGGATTTTCTGGTGTAGTCTATTTTGTCATATGCTTTTGTGATATCATTCTGGAGGAATGTTGTCTCAGTTCTTAACTGCATTGCATTTGTGGTTTCTAAATGACAATAAACTGAATCTGAATCTGAATCACGTCTCACTGGACAGCTACCGCCTGCCTCAAGCTGTGCAGCCACCAGCCAATTAGGTGCTGTCCCACCACAGTCCGCCCACTCCTCTGGGTACGTGGGACTTAGGGATACAAGTAGCTCGAACTGCAGATTGCTAACACTGCACCAGGCACAACACGAAGACAAAAAAAAAGACAGCACTCAGACTAAGATGCTGGAATATACAGAACATGACCACTGGTATATCAGGTGAGCTTCCAGAGATCAGTAAGACAGCAGAGATTAACAATGAACTGCTGAGACTCCAAGTGGACATCGCAGCACTCCAAGAGACATGTTTCTCAGAATTGGGAACCCTGCGTGAGGGAGACTATACCTTCTTCTGGCAGGGGAAGGGCTCAGATGAAACCAGAGAGCATGGTGTCGGCTTTGCCGTGAAGAAGTCACTGCTGAAGATGGTAGAGCCTGGGGAGAAAGGGACGGAGCGGATTTTCTCACTTCAACTCCACACATCCGACGGTCCTGTCAACCTTGTCAGCATCAAAGCCCCAACCCTCTACTCTACACAAGATGCACAGGATGGGTTCTACGACCAGCTCTGAATGATGATACAGGAGATCCCAAGTCAGAAACAGTTGCAGCTATTTGGCAACCTCGACGCCAGAATGGGCGCCGGCCACGACTCCTGGCCAAGCTCTCTGGGATGATATGGGATTGGCAGCATGAATGACAACAGGCAATGGTGGCTTGAGCTTTACATGCTCCACGAATTGTGTGTTGCCAACACCTACTTCCAGATCAAAGCTCAGCACAAAGTGTCTTGGAGACATTCCTGCTCCAAACACTGGCACCAGCTAGACCTGATCATCACATGACACCATCACCTGAGAAACATGCTCATGACTTGCTCCTTTCAGAGTGCCGACTGCGACACAGATCTAGTTTGCTGCTAGATCAGTTTTCAGCCAAAGAAGATGCACTATGCCAAGCCTCCAGCCAAGCAGCGCACCAGTAAGACACAACGTCCAGACAAAGTGGTGAGATTATCACTGAAAACCATAACAGGTGAGACCAGCAAGGACAAAGACAAGCAGTTGCAGAGATGGTTGGAGCATTACTCTGAGCTCTTCTCCAGAGAAAACAGCATCTCAGACAGCACGCTAGATGTCATGGAATGCCTGCCTGTCATAGAGGAACTGGATGCTTTGCCAACTACTGAAGAGCTGAGTAAAGCCATCGACAGCCTGCCCACTGGGAAGGCAGCAGGATCGATGGCATTCCATCAGAGGCCATCAAGTACGCAAAGGGCATCTCACTAAACCACCTGCACAAACTACTGTGCCAGTGCTGGATAGAGGGATCAGTGCTGCAAGACATGAGAGACTGCAACATTGTCACCCTTTATAAGAACAAAGGGGACAGAAGCGACTGTAACAACTACAGGGGAATCTCCTTGCTGAGCATCGTTGGGAAGGTCTTCACCTGCATGGTCCCAAACAGACTGCAGAAAATAGCAGAAAAGCCATATTCTGAGTCTCAGTGCCGATGAAGAAAAGCACACTCGCAGAAAAAACAGCAGCAAGACAACACCAGAGGACAGCGCCTTCAAGTGCAGTCGCTGCAGATGAGACTGTCACTCCCATGTGGGCCTCTACAGCCACAACAGACTCAGCTCTATCAACACAGACTGAAGCAAGGCTTTCCTGGCGCAGATCTTTGGTCTCGTGAGACTAACAGATGCCAACGTCATCATAGCTGTCAAATGTCAAAACGGGTCAAATTTGATACAAACAATATGTAAAGGTTAGTAATGGTGCTTGAACATTCAAAGATATCTTGTCAGTTACCATTGTATGTTCTCATTTTAGATATGTAATTCATTGGAACCATTTGTTAGACTAACTATTGAAGTAAACAATATTGTTGTAATTATTGAATTTGAATTGGATCAACTGTTATTGTTGTTTTTATGAGTATAAAAACCTAATGTGTGTTGAGTTCGAAGATACTACTGAGGAGATCTCCAGGAGAATGTTTGCTTGTGATAAATAAAGACCCTTATATCACCAGCTTCAGAGACTCCAGTGACTGCATCTAGTCTTCTCTTTTGGTCAGATTATCAGCGCTATTCTGTATCTGCCATTCCTAGCTGGATGTGTGTGTCTTCTTTTTTTTTGCTCTTTCCTCCAGCCTCTTTTATTTTGTTCTGTTCAGATCTCGATAATCATCTGCAATTTACAAGGCTTCACCACTTTCACTCTGCTAGTTCCACCACTATTTTCTGCACTTATTTTGGCATATCCATACTGCCAATAATATTTGTGCTCAATCCACTGCACAAGGTTTATCTTGCTTCTCCAAAAGATAACTTTTCACAATTGATGCCATCAGCAATAACATCTAACACAGCAAGATATAGACATAAATGATGCTAGCAGTGTCAAGTGACAACTAGTTATTCATTTACTCCAGAAGATTCAGCTATATTTTTGCTAAATGTTGTTGCCAAAGAGCAATGACGATTAAAGGAATGAATAAATCATGTGAATTAAGTGTGGAATACATATTATCAGGCAGTCGTTCCATTCATCACAAATTTACATCTGTCAGTTAGACATCCATTGCCCTTTTGATGCAGGTAGGATTTCACAACAGTTCGCATCAGAAAATTGAAATGCCCTTTCATGTGGGAAAAGTAAATGACAATCTGTTGAATTTGTCTCGCAATATTCTAATAACAGTCAAATTAAATGATTGTGTGCACTTATATACTCTGTCACCCTATCTATAAAATCTGGAAGCCCAATATTTTAATATTTTATAGATTGGTCAATTTGTCATTTTGGCTTTTAAAAACTGAAATTGTGTTTTGATACCCTTGAGCTACCTTTTAAAGTACAAGCATTTTCCAATTCTTTCTCCCAAAATTAATCTCCCATCTTTTTCCAGCATTAAATTATATTTACAGTTCTCTGCCCAATAAACTAATCTGCAAAATTATGTGAACTTTGTTTCAGAGTTAACCATTTTTATTGATAGTCTTTCAATAAATTTGATACTGTGTTTCTTTCTGCATATCTCATGTTCAGTTTTTTCTCTCTCAATAAAGAGAGTAATGACCCCATGACAGATCCCATAAGGACACCACATGCATTAATCATAGCTTCAGGCTTCTTTAACTTCAGCTAACCCCCATCCAGGCTGCTGAAATCTATTGTACATGGACATATCTGTAAGCCATTTCATCAAAATCTTCCCAAATTAACTTTTGGAAATGCAACTGCATCTGCTGCTGTTCCTTAATCAGGTCATCTCAATCAATATGATCAGTCAAAAATGCACCAAACCTTCATATACAAGTCCACAATGCCCTTTGTTGTAAATGCACCCTTCTGGCAAATTCTGGTTTGATTGAAGTCAATGTAATTCAGTAGTGATATACACGTGCAGATCTTAGCACGGCTAACTGGAACTGTATGTACTTCCAGGCATCAGTCATCACCTGCTTAAGATTCAAATGTCCAGCTACTGCTGGAGCTTTATTTTATATTGTCATATGCAAATTTACGTGTTTGAAATTTGCAAATATGAGATTGGGATTTTTCCCCAAATTTAGATTGCGACATATTATTCAGGTGTTTCTTGAAACTTTGTTTAACACTTAGGAGTAACTTAAGCTTTGATATTTTCAGAGATTTATTTGCAACCGCTGGCACTTTAAACACAGAAAAAGCCATTGTATTAATAAGGTTATTCTTTGTCTTGTATTAAAAAAACAAAATATTTACCATGATACAAGCCATGTTCATAGGACTAGCCTGATTTAACACCAGAAATATGATTTTTAATAATTCTTTGAAGAAATTAATTTGATATTTTATTAGTATCTTTTACTGGCTGTCCATTTATGATTCATGGGAGGAACTGTGATCTCTAAAATAGTAACCATCAGATGTAGTGACATTTATGCTTTGTTTCCATTGCAGTCAATGAAATGGAGGGTGCATTGATGGGTAGAACTGACACCCATACTCCCTCATTACTGTGACCAAAGACAAACTTTGCCTCACAGGTTTTAAGATTTCTGATTGAATATATTCATCCCATGTTACCACCCACTGAGGTTTGCTTAGCATTTGCTGCTCCTTCAGACAGAGAAAAATTGAGCAGACCAGAAAAACAGATGTGCCAGTTGGAGCGTTGGTCTAAAATTACATTACTGAATTATGAAAGACTTAGCACATGCAAAAGAAAATAACTTTTCATATCCAAATATATGTGGCAAATGATTGCATATGAACCTTTATACTGAACTGACAGTTTTTTCCCCGAAAAAGAATGTCATCACAATATGTCTGAAGCAATGGCAGAATAAAATATATTTTTGTAAAAAAAGTAAAAGGAAAAAAAAAGTTAATGGATCAAACATCATTATTTTAGTACATTTCAAAATGATACTGCAATTTTAGATTTACAATAGAAGACATATTATAATTGAAATGGTATATTTATAAACATTGGAACACTAGAACACAGAAAGCAAGTTGTACTGAGTAATAGGGACTGGAAGACAAGCTGTTAACACAAATGAATGTCAGCACCCATGAAGCACAGGTATTCAACCCCTTCAGCAAACACCAGAGAAGGAGTAAAAAAAGTTCTATTTAATTTTACAGCTAAAGATAAAATGAAAGGCAATGAAAATACAGTTGAGTTAAGTTAAAAGCATGCTATTTTTTTAACAATTTGAAATCACTGGGTTACATTGCACAGACAGCCAATTGCAAAGCATGTTACAACACATTGGCACTCCTGTTTAGTACTCTGCTAAGCAGATAATGTCCTTCGCTAAAATATTACTTGAAGAATAAATTGCTTTATTTTTACATTATTTTAATGTTTTAGTTAATTGTTGTAACTTAAACTGCACTTTTTAAATATCTAACTTTGCATTATTTTCATTTGTATTTAATTTGTTAAATGTGTGCCATCATTTTGAAATAACTGTTCCCATGTCAAAACAGCAGAAAGGCCTTTTCCAGCTCAAGTTGTCAGAATGCCATCAATCACCTTAAGCTTCCATCACCAGCAGTCTAGTGTTTGTGAACTATACAGCAACAAAAATAAACACAATACTGGGGTTAGTTTAGGATGCAATTGTGAAGTGAATGTTGGGTCCAGAGAAATTTAGCCCAATCACTTAACAATTCAAATGAACATAATGATAAATGTAAAAATGAATGGAAAATTTGTTTTCTTAAAATTAATTAATATACTAAAAATGTTGTTATTTGACACTTGCTTGAGAAGTTGTAAAGACTGAAGGTTAATAAGACACCTGGAGCAGATGGACTACACCCCAGGGTTCTGAAAGAGTTAGCTGAAGAGATTGTGAAGGCATTAGTAATTATCTTTCTAGAAGTTAACTATATTCTAAGTTCTTGAATATTGGAAAATTGAAAATGTTACTCCACTCCTTAAGGCAGAAGAAAGGAAATTATAGCCATCCGCTTCAGTGGTTAGAAACATGTTGGAGACTATTATTAAGGATAAGATTTCAAGGTACTTGGAGGGACATGATAAAATAGACCAAAGTCAACACGGTTTTCTAAGGGGAAATCTTACCTGACAAATCTGTTGGAATTCTTTGAGGAAATAACAGGCAAGATAAACAAAGGAGAGTTAATAGATGTTGTTTATTTGGATTTTCAGAAGGCCTTTAGAATGCTTAACAACAAAAAAGCCCATGACATTACAGGAAATATACTTGCACGGTTAGAAGATTGGCTGATAGGCAGGAGGTAGAGAGTAAGAATAAATTGGAACTTTTCTGGTGGACTGCCACAGGAGTCAGTATTCTTTTGATATCATACAGTACGTCAGTGACTTGGATGAAGGAAATAATGGCTGTGCGGCCAAGTTTGCTGATGATACAAAGGTAGGTGGAGGGGCAGGTAGTGCTGAGGAAGCAAAATGTCTGCAGGACTTAGACAGACCAAGGGAATGGGAAAAGAAATGGCAGATGGAATATAACATAGGGAAGTGCATATTCATGCACTTTGGCCGTAGGATGAAAGGCATGAACTATTTTCTAAATGGGAAGAATATTCAATAAACAGAGATCCTTGTGCAGGATTCCCTAAAAGTTAACTTGCACGTTGTGTCAGTGGTAAGGAAGGCAAATGCAATGTTGGCATTCATTTCAAGAGGACTAGAATACAAATGCAATATGTATGTAATACTGAGGGTTTATAATATTTTGGTTACACAACACTTGGAGTATTGTGAAGAGTTTTAGGCCCATTATCTGGCATTGGAGAGGATCCAGAAGAGGTTCACAAGAATGATTCTGGGAATGAACCTGGTTAACATATGAGGAGCGTTTGATGGCTCTGGGCCTGTACTCACTAGAGTTTAGAAGAATGAGAGAGGGTCTCATTGAAACCTATCAAATATTGAAAGGCCTAGACTGAGTGAATGTAGAAAGGATGTTCCCTTCAATGGAGGGCTCTAGGACTGGAGGGCCCAGCATCAGAATAGACGGATACCCATTTGGAACAGAGATGAGGAATAATTTCTTTAACCAGAATACGGTGAACCTGTGGAATTCATTGCCACAGATGGCAGTGCAGTCGGTGTAATTGGGTATACTTGAAGCAGGGGTCAAAAGGTTTTTGATTAATTAGGACATTAAAGGTTTTTTTGGTGAAGGCATGAGAATGGGATTCAGAGGGATATTAATTCAGCCATGATGAAATGGTGGAGAAGATTGAATGGACCAAATGGCTTATTCAGCTCCTACGTCTAATGGACTTTTGGTCCTATATGTAGAACTGGATTATACCGTGGTCAATAATCACAGCCCCAGCTACTTACGTTGCCTTACCTTTTCAGCTACTTCATTAATAATCTTGTCCTTATGTAAGTTCCGGAGCTGGACTGCTCATTATTTTACCCTGGTTCCATTCACATCTGTTCCAATAGGCACTGTTTTCATCTTACAGTGTTTTCAAGATAAAACTGAGTTGTGTGATAAAAAGTGAAAGGTAATATTCGTAACACTAAAGTGTAAAATAGCAACCCTTTATAGCATGAAACAGTCAACCAATTCTGACAGCTCATGTTGCATAATATCATTGAGACCTTGTATCAAGACTCAATGCAAGAGCAAAGTTGATGCTGGATCTGCTGCAACATAAGCCATCTGTGTGTTCAGTGTCTCTTTCTCTCATCCTGAAGCTCACAATAATGCGATGAGGCAGTCTTATTTACCTGGAAAGATGAAGAACAAAATCTGTCAAGAAGATTGACACAATCAATGAAACATAATTCTTTTCTTGATACTTCTGCTATGGAATCTCTCACTTCTAATCAGTTCACCAAGCTGTAGCATGAAGGGAATGAGTCTAACCAAATGTGGAGTTGAAAAACAAAAATCACATTACAGGTGATAAGTGTTCATGACCCAAGGAAATGTTCATGCCAAAAAAAGGGAGATTGGATAAACTATCGTGACATCAAATGGTGGCTCACCGTCAACTGGGTACTTTGGTTCTCATGGATGCTCTGTGCAAGATATTAACATATGCATACACATAGATTTTGTCACAAGGGCAGGAATGGCTGCTGGATGACTGGGATTTAGATGTTTCAAAAGCAACAGAGACAGTCCTGAATGGAGGATGTCCTGAAGGGATTGTCTTCTGAGTCATTTTTGTTGGAAGGAAAAAGGGAGTAAACATTTATTATCTCAACCCTCACCACACAAATAGCAACAGAGACTCCAAGGATCAGATTAGAAGGCAGAATTTGGAAAGGTGCAAAAATAACAGGGTTGCTGATATTTGTGATTTCAATTTCTGTAAAATTGATTGCACCTCCTAAGTGCAAAAGGTTAATGGAGCAGAATATGTTAGGTGTGTCCAAGAAGAATTCTTCCTGGGCACAACTAACATATTCTGCTCCATAAACCAGATTGGGTTTGGAGGAGCTGCAACAGAGATATTGGAGTTGGTGAGCAAAGGTGGCATGCAGTGTAACTGTGTGTGATTGCCTTGACATTTCTCTTGTGATTGCAAGATGATGTTGCAAACTTGATAATGTAAGATGCCTCAGGCATGTTTCCCTTGTTTGGTGGGATGACAGGCAGAGGGGAGCTGTGTGGCCTTGGTTGTAGTGAGGACTAGGCCTCAAGCCATGGGCTTGCCTGCTGCTGCAGTCCGTGAGAGGAGACATCAGAGGCGGTACAACATGGCATCTTGGTTGGGGGGGGTGGAATCTCCCATTGGTGCTGCCCTCCGGTGTTTGATTGATGGAATGACAGGCTAGATTGAAGTGCTGGAAAATGTACCATCAATTTGCAGGACATGTTGTTCAGGGTCTTAGGTTATATACAATAAGTGTTTTCTTTGTGTGACTCTGCATTTTTGCTCACTAGTTTGAATGTGTTGTAACACACACAAAATGCTGGTGGAACGCAGCAGGCCAGGCAGCATCTATAGGGAGAAACAATGTCGACATTTTGGGCCAAGACCCTGACAAAGTTAATCCTGACGGATTGGAGAAGCATAGTCAGGCTAGGGCTAGTCAGCATAGCTTTTAGAGGGCCAGGTCATATCTCAAGGCTTGATTGAATTCTTTGAGGATGTGACAAAGCACATTAATGAAGCGGTATTCATGGATTTTAGAGTAGATTAAAAGCACAACATTATGTGCTGAAGGGGCTGTAATGTTGTATGTTCTATGGTGCCAAACTTTCCACTCAATTGATAACTTTGACATTCCAATTCAACCAAACACTTTACCAGTGTAAACTGGCTATCTCAAAAGACAGCAATGTTATCCCATTTACCAGTGACATTATCATTAAACTGAGGAGGTATCATATACTCTTGGCCTGAAAGGAGATATGCTGAACATTTATATGACATCCTAAACTGTAAAAATTGTCTCATTTATAATGGATTAAACATTTGCTGATCAGAATGGGTTGATATTTAGTTCTAAAGGAGATTGCTGTTAAATGCAACAATGTGAGATTTTAAAAAATGACTCTCTTTTGTTTGTTGTTTTTGCAACTGGAATTTCAGTGTCAATTGTCCCTGCCACTTTGACCTGGCCCATGCCTTCATTAACCTGGTCCAACAGTACTTGACTTTATTAATCTGGTATGCACTGAGACACATCATCAGTTATATAACCTAGGGACCATCAAGTGCTTCAAACCTTTCAATATCAGGTGACCCAGCCAGAGTTGATCAAGTCCCTGCCTGTGTTTTTTTCCATTGATCAAGATAATGAAGAACATCTCACTTCATATTAGGATGATAGTATGCAGACAATGGGCAAAATACCACTCTTGTGTTTGTTGATTGCATTACTGGAGATTCAGTATTATTCAACCCTGCCACTTTGATCTGGTCCACACCTTCATTCACCTGGTTCAGCACTACTCTATTAACCTGGTATGTGCTGTGACCATTTTAATCTCTGATTTCAAATGGATAAACATTAAATCTTTTCAAGACCTAATGGAACAAGAAGTCAAATTCAGGCGAACACATTGTATGCACGAACTAAGTGAACCAGACAGCTGAGTTAGCAGTGGCATTATGGGATGTACAGGTTCTGTGGTGACTGAATTGGGGACAGAATAAGAATGATAGAGTAAAGATATCCTGTTTAAAGTCTCATAGAAACATAGAAAACCTACAGCACATTACAGACCCTTCGGCCCACAAAGCTGTGCTGAACATGTCCTTACCTTAGAAATTACCTAGGGTTACCAGTAGCCCTCTATTTTTCTAAGCTCCTATCCAGGAGTCTCTTAAAAGACCCTATTTATGCCTCCACCACCACCGCCAACATCCCATTCCACACACTCACCACTCTCTGCATAAAAAACTTACCCCTGACATCTCCTCGGTACCTATTTCCAAGCACCTTAAAACTGTTCCCTCTCGTGTTAGCCATTTCAGCCCTTGGAAAAAGTCTCTGACGATCCACATGATCAATGCCTCTCATTATCTTGTACATCTCTATCAGGTCACCTCTCATCATCCATCAGTCCAAGCAGAAAAGGCTGAGTTCACTCAACCTATTGTCATAAGGCATGCTCCCCAATCCATGCACTTCTCTTTAATCCTTTTCACTCCTTATGGAGCGTAGGGCCTCAACAAAAGTCCTCCACTTCCTGCGATCTCCAGCAGATGTTTTTGCAGTCTCCCAAGTTTGGCCGGCGGCTTTCAGTTTGTCCAAAAGCCTACGCCTCCAGGTTTGCTTTGGGCGACCTCTTCTTCTCTTCCCTTGTGGAGTCCATTTGAGTGATTGTCGAGTGACATTCGACGAGCTCTTCCTCAAGGTGTGGCCGACCCATCTCCACTTCCTCCTCCTTATCTGGAATACAATGGGCTCTTGGTTTGCTCTCTTCCATAGGTCTAGGTTTGACACTCTGTCGTACCACTTGAGGCAGAGGATCTGCCGGAGGCATTTGTTGAGGAAGGTTTGGATCTTGTTGCAGCTGGTGTTCGTGATTCTCCATGTTTTGGATCCATATAGCAGGACGGCTTTCAGATTGGAGCTGAACATACAGAGCTTAGTTTTGACAGAGATGGCTGTAGATCTCCAAACAGGTCGCAGGGTTGTGAAGGCGTTCTGGGTTTTTCCGATCCTTGCTCTGATGTCCTCATCTGTACCTCCTGATTTACTGATTTTGCTTCCGAGGTAGGTGAATTTGTCTACATCTTCAATTATTTGTCCTTCAATCCGTAATGGCTCCTCTTGTTTGTTATTAATGCATAGAAATTTGATCTTCTCCTTACTGATCTTAAGGTCTACTCACTATGAGGTCTCTCCCAAGGAATCTGCTTTCTTCTGCGTATCTTGAAGCCGGTGTGAGAGAAGAGCGAGATCATCTGCAAATGCCAGGTCTTCCAATTTCCCTGTTAACATCCACTGGATGCCTCTCTCTGAGCCAGCATAGGCTGTTCTTGTAGCCCAGTCGAATACCACAAGAAAAAGTAGAGGTGACAGCAAGCATCCCTGTCTGACTCCAGTAGTGACCAGGAACTCTTCGGACAGTCTCCCATCATGGATGACCCTGCATGAGAAGCCATCATAAAGCTGCTTGATGATATTTACCATCTCTTCCAGTACACCATATTGTTGGAAGATGCTCCACATCGACTTTCTGTCCAGGCTGTCAAATGCCTACTCAAAATCAATAAAACACACATATAGTGGAGTTTGCCAACAGGTACAGCATGATGGCCAAGGAGGTGAAGAAACAGCTCAGAAAGGACAAGAGGCCATACTTCAATGAAATAGCTATATGTGTGTTTTATTGATTTTGAGAAGGCATTTGACAACCTGGACAGAAAGTCGATGTGGAGCATCTTCCAACACTATGGTGTACTGGAAGAGATGGTAAATATCATCAAGCAGCTTTATGATGGCTTTTATTTGCCATTCTATTGTCTGCTCCACAATGACTCTAAGTGTAGCTATCTGGACAATGCATGATCTCTCTTTCCTGAACCCTGCCTGCTCATCTCTAAGTCACTGATCAATGGCGTCTTTCATCTGCTCCAAGATGACCCTGGTGAGAACTTTGCTAAGAATGGACAACAAGGTGATCCCCCTCTACTGGCCACACAGTGAAAGATCTCCAGATTTTGGCAGCTTGACAAGGAGGCCCTTCTTCCAATCTGATGGGATCTCTCCTGTTCTCCATATCAAATTCAGCAGTATATGCAAATGGTCCACCATAACCTCTCCACCCTCTTTCAATGCTTCTGCAGGAATGTTGTCTTCTCCAGCAGCCTTGCTGTTCTTCAAGCTTTTCAGGGCTTTTCGAATTTCTTGCTTGGTGATTTCACCTATATTGATGTTGAGTGGGTCTCCAGGCTCCAGTTCAGGTGGGTTCTGTGGTGGTGGTCTATTCAATACTTCCATTAAGTGTTCCTTCCATCTCGCCAGCTGATCTTCAACCGAAGTGAGCAGACAGCCTGTCTTGTCTCTAACAGGTCTGTTGAAATTGCTTTTCTTCCCTCTCAAAAGTTTAGTTGTCATGTAGAGTGCCTTGAGGTCCCTTTTATTGGCCACTGTTACTGCTTGCTCTGCTAATTCATTGAAGTATGACCTCTTGTCCTTTCTGAGCTGTTTCTTCACCTCCTTGGCCATCACGCTGTACCTGTTGGCAGTGATTTGTTTCTGTTGCCGGGTTCTGGCCTGATTCAACTCCTGTTTGAGCTTTTTCCTCTCCTCCACCTTCTGCCATGTCTCATCCCTGATCCAAGGTTGACTGGTGGTCTTCCCAGTACTTCTTTGCAGGCTCCTACAGTGTCTTGCTTAAAGGTAATTCAGGCGTGTTCCACTGTTCTCTCACCTTGTTCCTCTATTTGAAGAGCCCCAAAGTAGTTTTGCAAGGCGATGTGGAAATCTTTCTTGTTCTCTTCCGTCTGTAGTTTTCTAACATCAAACTTTATTCGCTTGTTCTGTTGCTTCTTCTTGGCTGACAGTTTCATCTTCAGCTTTGCAACAGCTTTGGTCAGATCCAATAACTGCTCCTCTTTCGGCTCTCACATCTTGCAATGAACTTCTCCAGCGCTGGCGGACTATGAGGTGATCAATCTGGTTCTCTGTTTGATGGTCAGGCAAGATCTAGGTTATCTTGTGGCAGCATCGGTGGGGAAAGAGGGTACCTCCAATGGCAGTTCGTTGAAGGCATAGAAGTCGGTAAGGAGTTCTCCATTATCATTCGTATTCCCCAAACCATTCTGGCCCATCTCTCTCTCCCTGCCAGTGTTATCACTGCCTTCTTTGGCATTCAGATCTCCCATGATGATCAACATATCTTGCTTAGGTACCTTTCCAACTACTGCTTGAAGCTGGGTGTAGAAGAGATCTTTTTCTTCTTCCTCTGCGTTGTTAGTTGGGGCGTAGCACAGGATAATGGATACCTTCTGGAATCTGGACTCAAACCTGGCTCTGATGATACGATAGGACTCTGGTTCCCATTCTATCAAACTTCTGGCTGCTTCTTTGGACAACATCAGGGCCACACCAGCCTCACACGGGTCTTCCTCTTTTTCTATGCTGGAATAGAGCAGAGTTTCTCCCGTCTGCAGTTTGGTCTCACCAAAAGTATTCCACTTTGCTTCGCACATGCCCAGGAGTGAGAGGTGGTATCGGTTCATTTCCTTCACTGCCTGTGCGCACCTACCTGTCTCCCAAAGCGATCTCACATTCCACGTTCTGATTAGGTTAGATTTCTTCTGTGACAGCAGCTTTGGAACCTCCATTATGGTTTTCCTCGGGTGAAGGAGGGTTGTCAGCCCTGCAGCTTCCTGATGGGTTTGGCTGAATCGCGTCGTCAGCTTCCTGAATGGTGCCCTGCTTTTCCCGAGATCTGGGTTAGTGGTTGACAATCTGTTGATGGTTTCTGTAACAATTGCTTGTTTTACGTGAACGGATTGTTAGCCCATTGCACAACCCCCAACCTGGAGGACCAAGGGTTTTCTGTCGTGGTCACCTTCCCCTAGACGATGGCATTTCCATGCTAACGAGCTCCACCTGCCCGGGTTTGAAATCAGAGTTTACCTTCTCCTAGATAGGCTGCCATCCAAGGCTAACGAGTCCTATCTACCCGGGTTTGGAATCGGAGTTCCTTCTCCTAGGCTATGTTGGTTCGCGGCACCTTCTTCCATATTATCCGGTGCACCCCTCACACAAGAGATCCCCCATCCACCACCCAGTGGACGTGCCTCAATGCCGTATAGCCCCAGCATGAGGTCAATCCATGCAACATCCTTGTAAATCTCCTCTACACCCTTTCTATGGTTTCCGCATCCTTCCTGTAGTGAAGCGACCAGAATTGAGCACAGTACTCCAAATGGGGTCATTACCTCTCGGCTCTTAAACTCAACCCCATGGTTGATGGAGGCCAATGCACCGAATGCCTTCTCAACTACAGACTCAACCTGCATATCAGCTTTCAGTGTCCTATGGACTTGAACCCCAAGATCCCTCTGATCCTCCACTCTACCAAGAGTCTCACCATTCATGCTGTATTCTGCCTGGGGTAAAGGATACTGAAGTCAATAGGTTCAGGATCTGCTGTAGGTAATCCTGTGCCAATGGATGAAGACCCATTAGTGAGTTCAGTTTGAATCAAAAGTAGTCAGAGAAAGGTAGTGTTCTTGTGAGCTATCCTGAGATGAGGAGGAAGGCAACAAGAAAAAACACCAGTTCATTGGCAGAACAATTTCAAATATGTGCCTATGTCCTTGCAAGATATATGAAGGTCCAGAAAATTCTGATAGATCAATAGAAAATGTACAAAATTAGCAACATTTTAGCAGCAATTTAAAAACAACCGTAGCAGAGGGAGACTCCTGAATTCAGAACTCAGAGCAGGCTGCCACCAATTAAATTAAGCATGATCAGTTCATCTCACAGAGTTCACTCAAGCTTCAGAAACATAGAATATAGAACTTTACAGGGCAGTACAGGCCCTTTGGCCCATGATGTTGTGCCAATCTTTTAACTTGCTCGAAGATCAATCCAAGTCTTCCCTCC
The DNA here is from genome assembly GCF_030144855.1 of Hypanus sabinus. NCBI lineage: Eukaryota > Metazoa > Chordata > Chondrichthyes > Myliobatiformes > Dasyatidae > Hypanus > Hypanus sabinus. Next base: position 116,563,671 of record NC_082710.1, on the reverse strand, counting down.
TACGTAGCCCTCTATATTTCTATCATTCACTTGCCCATCTAAGAGTCATGTCCCTAATCTACCCATCTCCACCACCACCCTGGCAGCACGTTCTATGCACCCACCAATCTTATTGTAATAAAAACTATCTTTGACCTATACTTTCCTCCAATCACCTTAAAATTATGCCCCCTCATATTTGCCATTTCCACCCTAGGAAAAGATCTCTGTCCACCTACTTTATCGATGCCTTTTATCATCTTATACACCTCTGTAAATTTTGAGTTTTGAAGTAGGCTAGAACAGTGATATGAATGAGAAATCTGTAACAGTTCTAAGGGTTATATGAATGCCTGTATATTTCAAGTAATCTGATTATTAATAAACTGATTAAACTTGTAAACTTTAGCTCTTGTATTTCCTTGTCTGTACATCAGTTGACATCTTGTAAAGAAAAAGGATTCACGTCATATGGAAATGAAGCCATGCTTACTTTCTTAGCTTTGGAACTTCAAGCCATAAATAGAATGCAAAGTTTGTCTTTTCTGCATGGAGCATTGGAAATAGTTCTAAATTATTATAAACTTCTTATCTGTATACATCATACAAAAGACTTGTCAGCTCTAAGACCTTCCCTAATGGGGAATCTAGTTTTGTCAGAACATTTGGATATGGCCCAAGTGCAGAGACACTGCAGTGGGTCAACAGTTCACCGACTTTAATGAGAACTGTTGTAGAACTTAGATAACAAGAAAAACATTATATGCAAGGCCAGAGGGGCCATTATCTAAAACTGTCAAACTGAATGCTAAAAGCCAACATCAAAGCTGGAAGCAATACTTAAATACTAATTAAATACAGTTCCTTTACAGAGTCTGTCGAAATGGTAGTTCTCTTTCCCGGACAAGGAAGAGGTTAAGCAGGGAGTGTAGATGCTGCTCTGCTTTTGGTCAAGTCTCGAAAAGATGAGAATGAAAAGAAGGAGTTAAATGCCAACATAATTAACCAGTAATTAGCTGGAATGTGCATACTCATGAGCTCAATAGTCAAACCTGTTGTTCAGCCTGCCTGAAAAGATGTGTAGACCCTGCAACAGAGTTCGTGTTGAGACAAGTTTGACGGGAAATGGTAAAATGATAATTAATAATGAAACCTTGCAATCCTGTTTATCAATAAGTAATTGCAAACTCTAGAGTATTGTTGTGCAATACCGTAACCAGAGGATGATCAGAGAATTATGTTGTTCCATTCAGCTCTCCTTCAAGCAGTAGCAGCAAGCTAAAGTGGAATGTTTTCAACTGCACTAGGAAAACAGATTAGAAATTTGAAAATAATTTATATCTGAGGAATATTTACCTCATAAGAAGAGGCTAAAACTGTCACCTGCCCTTTAAAAATCAGTTGAATCCTGAAATTCATCAGAGAACACATTACACTGGACAACATTTGGTTTTAAAAAGTGCTGCTTCCTCAGAATTTTTGTTCTGTGGTAATGATAGACTGCTTGAAGTTGAATGTAAATATAATTTCAGACTTATGGTAACATGTAAGATTTGGAGAAAGAAGAAATTAACTGTCATAATGTGCATAATTGTATAACTGTGCTGATGCTTTGGAATAGTTCAACTAAGTTAAAAATGTTTTGTTGGTGATTTTCATTTGTACTCAGTGTCTAAGCCTTCTCACTTAAGTGTCCAACAGTAATCAGCAAGCAATAATGGATTCCAGTTGTCCTGATACCATTTCTTCATGCCAAAATGACCTTTTGAAACGTTCACCTTGCCCTTCACTAGCAGCATCAAGATTTGCAGGGAAGAAGCCCAATTGGAAAAGCAGAAAATTAATCTTTAGTGACATGTTGCACTTCATAGTTTTGTGTATTTGAAGCATGCTTCAACTAGCTGGATGTGATTTGGTCCTCTGTAGTTGGCAAGAAAACTTTCAACATCATCCTTGAATGCCTTGCATGCAATTTCCTCTGGTCCCACTAGAAATTCTTCAAATTGATGACCTGTTTGATTTGAGTACAGGTTTGGTTTAGTTGAGTTAAGAGAGATCAAGTCAACCAGCAGGGCTGTAGCTGAGGCAGCAGAGACAGAATCATCACGGGTGTGGACTAAATACGTCCAGAGGGCCAGATAGTTGGACAGTGTATCCATCTTTTGTAAACTCTTCAGTAGCTGCATAGACACCTGAAGAGTAGACTATCTGTTGGATGGAAGCGACCAACAACTCTGATCGAGGCAGATGCCAAGTTGTTAAGCTCATCTGTGGGAGGTGGTGCTTCAGCACTGCTGAGGCCCACCACCTCGAGGGAGACTTGATCATAAGTGGGCCAAAACTCCTGAAGACAGGTGGCAAATCAATTGATGATCCCACTGATGATAGCACAGGACAGTTAACATCTTAGTCCATGAGTATTTTCAATTCTAGGACCAACAAAACTACTTTCCTTAATCTTGGCATTATTTTGACTTGAATTGTGCCTGGTAGGGAATTTTCTTGATCAACAGCCCAAAATCTTTAGGATATACTCAGAAGTATTCAGGAAGCAAAATCTTTGTTGTTCAGTGTTATCTGTGAGTACAGGGCTGAAAACTGATTATTTTCATAATACACATGGATATTTACCAAACAGTTTAGGTAAGAAAATAATCTGGGTCTTCCAATTAAAACTAAATGGAAATTGTCATATTTTATCCTAGATAACTGTATCAATGTTCAGGAATCCCAAGTAGATGCAGAAGATTCAAATTTACTCCAAATCAATCACAGATCCTGAATCCTGGGAAAGAAGTGCATTGCCATATTGAGTTATATACAAAGGTTTCAAAGGTAATATAATGTCAGAGAAATGTGTACAATATACATCCTGAAATGCTTTTTCTTTGCAACCATCCATGAAAACAGAGGAGTGACCTGAAGAATGAATGACGGTCAAATGTTAGAACCCCAAAGTTCCCCCCAATTCCCCTCCTTCCCATGCAAAAGTGTCAGCAAGCAACAATCCCCCTTCCTCCCACTGGCAAAAAAACCTTTGGTATCCACCACTGAACACTCAAGCATGAGCGAAAACAACAGCAAAGACACAGACTTGAAGTACTCCAAAGCCTTTGCGTTTCACCCAGTATTCGACATACCACAGGTTCTCCCTCTTTTTCTCTCTCTAATAAGGGTGAAAGAGGTTTCTCCGTTTCGTAGCAAGAAGGGAGACAAAACAAACAGCTCACTGGTTTATGATGTTAAAAGTCCATTACGTTACTTTTTCCAAGCTCTATGCCCGAAGATATCAAGTCTCTGGACACACAGCCAAAAATCTTCCAGCTCCCAGGACACACCAGTCTGTTGGGACACTGACCTTCAATCTGCCCATTTCCAGAGCCCCAAAACACTAGGCCTCCAAAGGCAAGCAGTAATCTTAGGTCATGCTCTTGACATGTCGGTTAATGGCCTGTCTTAAAACACGAGAGTGGGTCCCATCCCCACGAAGAACCAAAGTCAGTGTGTATCTCCAGGTCAGGGTCTTCAAAAGAAACCTGAAAGGGAAAAATATAAATATTAAAGATAGAAATAGAGCAGTTTCCGAAGATGCAAGCAAAGGAGTCGCTGTTTAACACCATCTTGACTAAACTCCATTCTCTAGGTTTCTAACTGCCTATCAGCAAATATCTTGACAATCTTTTGATCAATTTATGGACTGTCAAGTAATGCAAGTAAGAAGCAAGCATTATAACCCCATAAGACCATAAGATATAGGAACAGAAATAGCCCATTGAATCTGCTTCAGCATTCAATCATGGGCTGATCCAATTCTTCCAGTCATCCCCACTCTCCTTTTTTCACACCATACCCTTTGATGCCCTGGATAATCAAGAACCTATCTATCTCTGCCTTAAATGCAACCAATGACATGGCCTTCATAGCAGCTCGTAGCAATAAATTCCACAGATTTACCACCCTATGACTCTAGTAATTTCTCCACATCTCTGTTCTAAATAGATACCCTTCAACCCTGAAGCCATGACATCTTGTCCTAGAATTCCCTACCATGAGAAGTAACTTTGCCATATCTAATCTGTTCAGGCCTTTTAACATTCGGAATGCTTCTATGAGATCCCCCCTCATTCTCCTGAACTCCTGGAAGTACAGCCATAGAGCTGAAAGATGTTCCTCATACAGTAACCCTTTCATTCCTGGAATAATTCTTGTGAATCTTCTCTGATCCATCTCCAATGTCAGTATATCCTTTCTAAAATAAGGAGCTTAAAACTGCACACAATACTCCAAGTGTGGTCTCACAAGTGCTTTATACAGCCTCAACATTACATTCCTGCTCTTATATTCTATACCTAGAGAAATTAATGCCAACATTGTATTCGCCTTCTTCACAACCAACTCAACCTCGAGGTTATCCTTTAGGGTATCTTTCACAAGCACTCCCAAGTCCCTTTGCATCTCTGCATTTTGAATTCTTTCCCCATCTAAATTACAGTCTGCTTGTTTATTTCTTCCACCAAAATGCATGACCATGCACTTTCCAACATTGTACTTCATTTACCACTTTTTGCCTGTTCCCCTAAACTATGTAAGTCTCTCTGCAGGCTGTCTGTTTCCTCAACACTACCCGCTCCTCCAGCTATCTTTGTATCATCGGCAAATTTAGCCACAAATCCATTAATACCATAGTCCAAGTCATCGACATACATTGTAAAAAGCAACGGTCCCAACATCAACCCCTGTGGAACTCCACTGGTAAGCAGCAGCCAGCCAGAATAGGATCCCTTTGTACCCACTCTCTGTCTTCTGCCGACTAGCCAATGCTCCACCCTTGCTAGTAACTTCCCTGTAATTTCATGGGCTTTTATCTTGCTAAACAGCCTCATGTATGGCACCTTGTAAAAGGCCTGCTGAACATACAAGAACACCATGGATACTGCATCACCTTTGTCTACCCTGCTTGTAGTTTCCTCAAAGAATTGCAGTAGGTTTCTCAAGCAGGATCTTCCTTTCAGGAAACCATGCTAGCTTTGGCCTATTTTATCATGTGCCCCCAGGTACTCCATAATCTCATCCCTAACAATCTATTCCAAGAACTTCCCATCCACTGATGTCAAGCCAACAGGTCTATAGTTTCCTTTCTGCTGCCTCCCATTCTTCTTAAATAGCGGAGTAACATTTGCAACTTTCAAGTCATCCGGTACAATGCCAGAATCTGTTGATTCTGGAAAGATCAAGATTATTTTGGCTCCTGCAACAGGTTTGGCTCTTAACCTTTTCCTTGAAACAACAACTTGAAGGAGAGGTTTACAATATCTAGTTTATAACCAAGATTTAAATAAACATAGTGATATTCTAAGTTTATAAATTTATGTATGAAACATAACTTAGGGATAGCATACTTTGTGATGAGCTTGCTTGTTAAAGGTCTGTCCTCTCCTTTCAGTCACTGCTAGCCCACATGGATTATCACTTTGGCTCCATCCAGGTGAGACAGTGACATGCATTTGTACACGTGCCCTGGGTGCAACTACATTTTTAGGTATTATTCTTTTATTTCAACATAATTATTTTAGCATAGAACCATTATAAATATACACTCAGTGATCAGTTTATTAGATATTCCCTGTACTTTACGAAGTGGCTGCTGACTGCGTTCATGGTCTTCTGTTGAAACCCATCCACTTCAAGGTTGGATGTGTATCTTCTGCACAGCACCGTTGTAAAGCGTGGCTGTCTGAGATACTGTCACCTTCCTGTCAGTTTGAACCAGTCTGGCCATTCTCCTCTGACCTCTGTCATTAACAGTGCTTTTTTGCCCACAGTACTTCCACTCACTGGATATTTCTTGTTTTCATACCATTCTCTGCAAACTCTAGAAACTGTGTGCGTAAAAAATCCAAGGAAATCAGCGAGGTTCTGAGATTTTCAAACCACCCTGTCTGGTACCAACAATCATTCTGCAGTCAAAGTCACCTGGATACCATTCTGACATTTTGACTGAACAACAACAGAACCTCTTGATACCTGTATGCTTGTTTTGATTATGTTATTGCCACATGATTGGCCAATTAGATATTTGCATTAATGAGCAGAATCAGGTGTCAGAATCAGGTTTATCATTGGCATTTACTGTGAAATTTGTTAACTTTATGGCAGCTGTACAATCAAATAAAATATCAATAAATAGAGAAAAATGAATTACAGTATATATATATATACACACAGCAGACATATATATGTCAATTAAATAGTTAAATTAAAATAAGTGGTACAACATAAAACAGAAATTAAAAAGTAGTGACGTAGTCATCATGGATTCAATGTCCGTTAAGAAACTGGATGGCAAAGGGGAAGAAGCTGTTCCTAAATTGGTGAGTTTATGCCTTTAGGCTTCTGTACCTCCTTCCCAATGGTAACAATGAGAAGAGGGCATATGATGAATGGTGGGGATCCTTAATGATGGACACCACCTTCGTGAGGCACCGCTCCTTGAAGATGTCTTGGATACTGTGGAGACTAGTACCCATGATGGAGGTGACTAATTTTATGAATTTCTTCAGCATGCTTTCCATGGTACCTGTTACATCCAGAACTTTTCAAGTGTTTTAGGTGACAAACCAAATCTTCTCAAACACCCAATAAAATACAGCTGCTGCCTTGCTTTCTTTATAGCTGCATTGATATGTTGGGACCAGGTTAGGTCCTCAGAGATATTGAAATTGCTCATGATCTCCACTTCTGGTATCTATGTGAGAACTGATTGGGAACACAGGCAGAGGATCTAATAAATCTTTCAAATGATACACAGAAGAATGAATTAGATATTTAACAAGTACATTGAAGCCCACTTAGTAATAAAACAATTAAACATTGTTGCAACACACACAAAATGCTGGTGGGACACAGCAGGCCAGGCAGCATCTATAAGAAGAAGCGCTGTCGACGTTCCGGGCCGAGACCCTTCGTCAGGACTAACTGAAAGGAAAGATAGTAAGAGATTTGAAAGTAGTAGGAGGAGGGGAAAATTCGAAATGATAGGAGAAGACTGGAGGGGGTGGAGTGAAGCTGAGAGCCTGAAAGGTGATTGGCAAAAGGGATACCGAGCTGGAGAAGGGAAAAGATCATGGGACGGGAGGCCTAGGGAGAAAGAAAGGGGAGGGGAGCTCCAGAGGGAGATGGAGAAAAGGCAGAGTGATGGGCAGAAAGAGAGAAAGAAAAAGGAGGGGGAAGAAAACTAAATATATCAGGGATGGGGTAAGAAGGGGAGGAGGGGCATTAACGGAAGTTAGAGAAATCAATGTTCATGACATCAGGTTGGAGGCTACCCAGCCGGTATATAAGGTGTTGTTCCTTCAACCTGAGTGTGGCTTCATCTTGACAGTAGAGGAGGCCATGGATAGACATATCAGAATGGGAATGGGACATGAATTAAAATATGTGGTCACTGGGAGATCCTGCTTTCTCTGACAGACAGAGCGTAGGTGTTCAGCGAAACGGTCTCCCAGTCTGCGTCGGATCTCACCAATATATAAAAGGCCACACCGGGAGCACCAGACGCAGTATACCACACCAGCCGACTCACAGGTAAAGTGTTGCCTCACCTGGAAGGACTGTCTGGGGCCCTGAGTGGTGGTGAGGGAGGAAGTGTAAGGGCAGGTGTAGCACTTGTTATGCTTACAAGGTTAAGTGCCAGGAGGGAGATCAGTGGGAAGGGATGGGGGGGACAAGTGGACAAGGGATTCACATAGGGAGCGATCCCTGGGGAAAGCAGAAAGGGGGGAGGGAAAAATGTGTTTGGTAGTGAGATCCCGTTGGAGGTGGCGGAAGTTATGGAGAATTATACGTTGGACCCGGAGGCTGGTGGGGTGGTAGGTGAGGACAAGGTGAACCCTATCCCGAGTGGGGTGGGGGCGGATGGGGTGAGGACAGATGTGCAGGAAATGGGAGAGATGCGTTTGAGAGCAGAGTTGATGGTGGAAGAAGGGAAGCCCCTTTGTTTAAAAAAGCAAGACATCGCCTTCATCCTGGAATGAAAAGCCTCATCCTGAGAGCAGATGTGGTGGAGGCGGAGGAATTGTGAGAAGGAGATAGCATATTTGCAAGAGACAGGGTAGGAAGAGGAATAGTCCAGGTAGCTTTGAGAGTCTGTAGGCCTATAGTAGATATCAGTAGATAAGCCGTCTCCAGAGATAGAGACAGAAAGATCAAGAAAGGGGAGAGAGGTGTCGGAAATGGACCAGGTAAATTTGAGGGCAGGGTGAAAGCTGGAGGCAAAGTTAATGAAGTCGACAAGCTCAGCATGCGTGCAGGAGGCAGCACCAATGCAGTTGTTGATGTAGCGAAGGAAAAGAGGGGGATGGATACCCATATAGACTTGGAACATGGACTGTTCCACAAAGCCAACAAAAAGGCAGGCATAACTGGGACCCATGCAGGTGCCCATGGCTACACCTTTGGTTTGGAGGAAGTGGGAGGAGCCAAAGGAGAAATTATTGAGAGTAAGAACTAATTCGGCTAGACGGAGGAGAGTGGTGGTAGAGGGGACTTGGTTAGGTCTGGAATCCAAAAAGAAGCAAAGAGCATTGAGACCTTCCTGGTGGGGAATGGAGGTATATAGGGACTGAATGTCCATGGTGAAAATAAGGCGGTGGGGGCCAGGGAACTTAAAATCATTGAAAAAATTCAAAGCATGAGAAGTGTCACGAACATAGGTGGGAAGGGATTGAACAAGGGGGGATAAAACAGCATCAAGGTATGCAGAAGTGAGTTCAGTGGGGCAGGAGCAAGCTGAGACAGTGGATCTACCTGGACAGACAGGTTTGTGGATCTTGGGTAGGAGGTAGAAACAGGAAGTGTGAGGTGTGGGAACTATGAGGTTGGTGGCAGTGGATGGGAGATCCCCAGAGCTGATAAGGTTGGTGATGGTACAGGAGACAATGGCCTGGTGCTCCTTAGTGGGGTCATGATCAAGGGGTAAATAAGGGGAGGTATCAGAGAGTTGTTGCTGTGCCTCTGCCAGGTAGAGGTCAGTATGCCAGACTACAACAGCTCCCCCCTTATCAGCGGGTTTTATAGTGAGGTTGGTATTGGTGCGGAGCAGAGCATTAAGAAGGAGTGAGGTTTGAATTGGAACACGGTGTGGTGAAGTCGAGATGGTTGTTGTCCCGTCGGCAATTAGCAATAAAGAGATCAAGATCCAGAGAATCTTTTCAATCGCTAGCTGGTACTCTCATAATATTTAAGAAGTTTCTAGAGAAGCACTTGAATGACCAGTCATTGAAATTTAGGAGGTACTGTACTTACTGGTCAGCAGGAGTATGGTGGGTTAGTTTCAATACTCTCTATTTCTATGGCTCAATAATTGTGACTTACTTCAATCTTACGCAGTAGCTTACACTCCCTCCCCCATACCAGACGGTGATGCAGCCAGTCAGAATGCTTTCCCTGGCACATTTGTAGAAATTTTGAAAGTTTTAGTTGTCACACCAGATCTCCTCAAACACCAAATGAAATATAGCTGATATCTTGCCTTCTTTATAGCTGCATCAATACTTTGCATCCAGGTTAGGTATCCTCAGAGATATTGAACTGAGGAACCTGACATTACTCACTCTCTACACTTCTGATTGCCCTGAGGATTATTTTGTGTCCCGTTGTCTTACTCTTTCGGAAGTCTAGAATCAGGTCTTTGGTCTTCCTGACGTTGAGTGCAAGGTTATTGCTGCAACACCACTAAACTAACTGTTAAATCTCTTGTCGTTACCTGAAGTTCTGCCAGCAATGGTCATATCTTCAGCAAATATATAGATGGCATTTTGAGCTATGCCTAGCCACACAGTCATGAATGTAGAGAGAGTGCACCAGTGTTGATTGTCAGTGAGGTGGAGATGTTATTTTCAAACCACACAGATTGTGGTCTCCTGGTTAGGAAGTTTAGGATCATTTTGCAGATGAAGGTATTGAGGCCTAGGTTCTGTAGCTTTTCAATCACGACTGTAGGAATGATGGTGTTAAATATTGAGCTATAGTCAATAAACAGCATCTTGACAGAGGTATTTACATTATCCAAATGATCCAAGGTCACATGGAGAGCCACTGAGATTGTGTCTACTCTATAGACCTGTTGTGGCAATAGGCAAATTGCAGTGATTCCAGGTCCTTCCTGAGACAGGAATTGAATCCAGCCATGACCAACATTGCAAAGCATTTTATCGCTGTAGATGTGGGTGCTCCTGGATGCTGGTCGTTAAAGCAGCTCACACTGCTCTTCTTGGGCAATGGTTAAGTTGTTGCCCATTTGAAGCATTGGGAGCTTATGCCTGTAGCAGCGAGAGATTGAAAATGTCTTTGAATACTCCCACCAGTTGGTTGGCACATGTTTTCAGAGCTTTGTCAGGTATTCTAATGGGCCCTGCTCGCTTGTGAGGGTTCACCCTTTCGAAGGCCAGCCTAATGTCGGACTCCAAGTCAGAGATCACCAGGTCACTGGATGCTGCAGGGATCCTCATAGCTGTGGGTTTTGAGCTCCCTTTCAAAGCGAGCATAAAAACAAGCTTGTCTAGTAGTGAAGCATCTCTGTCATTCATGATGTGGGGTTTAGCTTTGTAGGAAGTAATTGCTTGCAAACCCTGTCAGAGTTGATGTGCATCTAATGTTGCCTCCAACCTCTCTCAGAACTCTTTCTAGGCTCTTGAAGTAGCCCTCAGCAGGTCATACCTGGTTTCCTTATACAGATCTGCGTCACCAGATGTAAATGCCACAGATTTAGCCCTCAGGTTTGGGAATGTACCGTAAGTTTTCAGAGCCATAAAGCAGTCCTGTAAGTGCCCCCCCCCCCCCCGTGCTTCTTTGATCTATTCCTTCTTGTCCTACACTACTGGTGCTGCAGTCTTCAGTCTCTGCCTAAACTCAGTGAGTAGAAGTACAGCCAGGTGATCTTAGTCTAACAGTGGTCTAGTGTGCTATTTCCTCTGATAATACAGGCGATTTGTTGATAATAACTATTAATGACTTAATCAAGTTGGCCCAGCTAAAATCCCCCAAAATGATGGTGAAGGCAACAGGACATGCTGTTTCATACCTGTTGATTACATCATTCAGTTCATCTGGAGTCTGTTTGACATTGGCCTGGGGTGGGATGTACCCAAATGATCGCTGAAATCTTCCATGGCAGGTAAAATGGCTGATACTTAAGTACAAGGTATTCCAGGTCCGGGGTGCAATTTTGGGACTTCACTGGCACATTAGTTCATTTTGAGGAGTTGATCATGAGACATACACCTCCACCTCTGCTTTTGAGAGACTCAACCAAACTATCTTGACAATATATTGTGAACCCATCCATTCAAATTGCTGTGTCCAGTACGGAAGTGGTTAACCGAGATTCCATGAAACAAAGGACACAAGCGGTTCTAATGTTCCACTGATACAGCGACCTAGCTCATCAATAATCAAATTTATTTACCAGAGAGTGTGGGTTTGCCAGCAAGATAGTTGGCACTGGAAATTGAAAACCTCTTTTTTATAAACACATCATCAGAGCTGCACATCAACCCCACTTTCACCGGTGGCTTCTTATACAGGCATCTAATAAAGTGGCCAATTCTTGAGAGTTGTTCCTAATACATATAGTTTGCAATCTTGAAATGCAGCGATTCCACAATATATTCAAATAACAAGATAGCCTAACCAAGAATAACATGTAGTTAAGCCAGACTGCTTTATTCTGCCTTCAGACATTGCTATAAACTAAGTTCCCACAGTGCAGAAGATTCTTGCAACTTGTACTAAACCCATTCCTCCAGTCTCCTAAATGCTCATTTATATGTAGAGGCAGTGAATAAATTGGGCTTTGGTTATCTGGAGAGGACATATTGCCATTCCGAACACAGGCCATGTCATTTAGTTATTTAAGCAAGTATGCATTGTTGCTTGCATGTATGAAACTTTGCATTTGATTTCACGTGGATTTCAGACTTGCAACAGTGGAAGAGCCCTCAATTTAGTCTTCATCCATAATTAAAGTCCAAAAGTCATTTTCTGAGTTCATACTTTATTCATAAAACCTGCAAATGCATAATGCAGGTGCTTCTTTCTCGCCATTGACAGTATGATTCCATTTGCTTGCAAGGATTACAGTTCTCAAAATAGCACAAAATATGAACCTCCACATAGACCATGATATCCTTTTCAGGATCTTCTTGATAATTGAACAATCTAGTATAGATTTCAGAAAGTCTTATTCCCCATCATAGGCCCCCTCAGGATTGTGTGAGGTGGCACTGAAAGTGCAGCTATGCAGGAAGCAAGCAAGATCTAAGTCCTTGTTTGAAAGCTCTGCTAAGAAGGTGTTCCACCAAATTATTTTGAATGTTTTTTTCAGGTAACAAGCCAATAGGATCTGCTTTATTTTTATAAAGACCTTTAAGAATTTCTTTGGACCTAACCCTCCCTTGGAAGCATAAGAATAATTGTACAAATGGAGTTGTTGAAATCAACATGTACAAAATCTGGACAGGCTGTCCCAGGATGAGAAGAAGCAAAGTTACCACTCTTCACCCACCGAAACCTGCCCCCAAAAGTTTGACACAGCTCAGAACATGGTTTCAATTAAACAATATCTGATCTCTTACCCTGTGAGAGCAGATCCTGTTGTTAACAAAAGAACTCATAAACTGCCTACCCTCAAATCGCCATACTGATGTAATGAAAGTAAATGCAGAAAATCATAAAAGTTTGCACAATACTAATTCAAAGCAGTGCTGCTCAGAAAATGGCTGCATGTATAGTTTTCCGGTATGCTTCATACTTCAAGAGAGTCAAAATGTGTGTGTGTGTGTGTGTGTGTGTGTGTGTGTGTGTGTGTGTGTTTAAGTAAACAATTTACACCAAAAGTATGACTACATTTTGACATGCAACATGGACATACACTTTCGGCCCTTTGAGCCTGTTACACAACAATCCCCCAATTTTAATCCTAGCCTAATCACAGGACAGTTTACAATGACCAATTTTTTCTACAAGTTGGTATGTCTTTGGAGGAAACCTGAACACCTGGAGGAAACCCATGCGGTTACACGTAGAACATATAAACTCCTTACAGGCTGTGCCGGGAACTGAACCCGGATTGCTGGAACAGTAGATTGTTTTGCTTACCATTATGTTACCATGCTTCCTCAATCAATACTTTTAGTATCTAAAATTACTAAAATCCTTGTCTCTATTGGGATTTTCATCACTAACTGGAATGTAATTCATAATTAAGCATTTGAAACACTGAATTTGTAATCACATGGTAGGTGCATATACCAGTCATAAAGGAAAGTTCTGCTTGGTCAAGCTGGCAGGCAAAATCCAGTACAAACTTAGTCTTAGATCAGGGGAGAAAATGCATTTAGATTGTCTACGGCTTGTGGAACTTTATCCTGAAGGGAAGAATTTGTAGCCATATAATAAAGTGATGCCAGGTGAGGCTCTGGAGGCTTACAAAATCGTAACATTTAATAAGCATCTTGACACACAATTGAACAGCAAGTCTACAGACATAATGCAGAGAAATGGGATTAGCTCCTAGATGTACACTTGACGGCCACTTTATTAGTTTCACTAGTTAATGCAAATATCTAAACAACTAATCCTGCGGCAGTGACTCAGTGCATTGAAGCACATGCAAACATGGTCAACAAGTTCAGTTGTTGTTCAGACCAAATGTCAGAACAGGCAAGAAATGTGACCTAAGTAACTTAGACAGTGGAATGATTGTTGGTGCCAGATTGGGTGGCTTGAGTATCTCATAACTGAGGAACATTGAGTCATGAGAAACCATTGATCTCCTGGGATTTTCACACACAACAGTCTCTAGAGTTAACAGAGAATGGTTCAAAGAAACCAAAAAGAAAAAATCTAGGTAGCAGCAGTTCTGTTGGTGAAAATGCATTGTTAATGAGAGGTCAGAGGAGAATGACTAGACAGGTTCAAGCTGACAGGAAGGTGACACTAAGTTAAATAACCACAAGTTAAAACAGTGATGTTCAGAAGAGCACTTACGAATGCACAACATATTGAACCTTGAAGTGGATAACCTGGAGCAGAAGAAGATCACCAGCATACTGTACACTCAGAGGCCAGTTTATTATTAGCAGGAGGTGCCTAATAAAATGGCCGCTGAATGAACTGGTTGCCATAAACACAGTGGGGTTAAGAGCCCATTTCTGCACTTTACCCCATCTCTGTAACTCAAGGCAATGCAGTCAGGAAAGGTGATTCGGTCAATCATCAGCAGGTAAGACAGAGAATGAATTCAAGGAGGGATGACTCATTCGGCAGCATGAAATCATGCCTCATCTGGGTTGTCCCTACATTGACCCACAGCTAATTCACAGGGTTCAGCTCTTAGCACAGAGTGGTCAAAAGAAATTTTGTGCCAGTAGCATAAATATTATCCTTTAATATCAACTGAGGGTAGCTCACTGGAGAATAAAGTGAAAAACAATCATTTACTTATGTCCCTAATCATTATTTCAGCAGATACATTGGTAGCTTAATTACTAAAGATAGAAAGTTAGTCTGAAAATATGTCACTGTCGCAATGTGCTACACACAGTGCTGAAATAACAACACGCAGTCGGTAAGTCGATTCGATACTAGTTTATTCAAACTTCGCGGCGCTGGCATTTAAATCCTTAGTGCCTGCCCTCTCTGGGCGGAAATGACGTCAGAGGTGCATTACCAAAGATTCCCCCCGCGTGCTGGCTACTTGTGAGCCAGTTCGCCTGCACAGAAAGTGGGTCACCACATCACCAAATATATTCCTTTCTTTTAAACATCATTTACTTAAGGCTTAAGGTCTCTTACAAAGCCTAAAAACTCGACTGAAACTATTCTACTCATCTATCACATTGTAATGAATTTTCTAGGCATGCATTGACACTTTAGTCACATGGAGCAATTGAATTAAGGGCCACAGTCCAACCTGTGAAAGAGCACAAAACACATTTCTAATTACAGCTGAGCTCTCAAGCCAAACAATAAGGCAATCACAAATTTCACATTTCATGGACTTTCTTGAAAAATTATCCTGCAAATTATTTGCGTGTAATTATTTTAACAATAGATTTTTAAAAAATCAGATGGTATTTTTATATATATATTTATATATATGTAGTCTTTGTCTATCTTTGTGTGTAGATTTTCATTGATACACTAATAATTAATTTACTTGAAACTTTCATCTTTGAACTTTTGAATAGAATACTGATACCTTTTGTTTAAATTCAGCATTCAGTTTTAACAGAAATGGTCATTTGTATACATTTATATAACTTTCAAGGTGCAAAAGGAGGCCTTTGGCTATGTCAGATTTTCACACAGTAATCTCATCAATTTTTTCCCTGCTTTTTACCAAACTGAGTTATTCCTCTCAAGTGTCTATCCACTTCCCTTTTGAAGGCACTGATTAATTATGCTTCTAATGACTTCTCAGGCAGCAAAGCCTACATTATAACCACTCACTGTGAAAAAGAAATGTTTGCTCATACCTTAGTTGTAATTCTTGGCCCAGAACCATCCACTAGTGGAAAGACCTGCATGGCCTAAACTAAATAAAGCTATTTTTGTTTTGATTGTTTTTGATTGACTTAAGCAAAACAATTTATTTGATTGAGATAAATCATGTTCTCTGAATGATTACAATTGAGACTGACAACACTTAAATTTTGATTGATGTGGTTAAATTCATCATTACTACATTTTACTTCAAATTTATTGACTCATCCTTCACACTAGTGATTGATTCATTTAATTAAAATAAATTCAGATTTTATTTTCTTCAATATATACTTTTATGCATTTGTAATCAATTAAATATCAAGCCATTATGCATGTTTTGAATAATTTAATCAAAGAAATATTTACATTGGCATAGAGAAATGGTCCACTCTGTTTTAATGTTCAAACTAATACCTTACAAATCTTTTTTTTATTATTTTTGTTTGCTTGACTTGTCAAAAGAAATTTTTATGCTGGTTTAAAACATATAGCTTCATGGAAAACTACTTTTAGATCCATAAGAACTGCCAATTACATCCTCTAAGTTTTTCAGAGTTCAAAATTTAAAGTTCAAAGTAAATTTATTGAAGTCTGTATACCATAAGACATCAGAAGTCTGTATACCATGTGACATCAGATGTAATGAGAAAAATCCAGACCTTCATCAACAAATGCCTATGTCAGATTTTGGGGCTAACATGTGAAACATCAGACTATGTGAACAATACAGAATTATGGCAAAGGACCAACCAGACACCAGCTGAGGCAGAGATCAAGAGAAGGAAGTGGTGCTGGATAGGTCACATGTTGAGGAAGCCCCAAAACAGTATCAGCAGACAAGCTCTCACATGAAATCCTCAGGGCAAGCAAAATTGAGGTAGGCCAAGTCCACACAGAGGAAGGAAGTGTTAACCGACACCAGGAGAGTGGGAATGACGTGGTCACAGCTGGAGACACATGCACAAGACAGGTTGATCTGAAAAGATGTTGTTGATGGCCTATGCTCACTTGGGAGTTGAAAGGCAGAAGAAGAAGATACCAACCGTGAGATCCATCTTCTTGAGGGAGTTCAAAGCAAAGAAATACAATTGAATTCATGAAAAACCCTACACATCAATGACAGACAAACATCCAATGTTCAAAAAAAGAACAAATCATGCCGTTATTAAAATTAAGCAAATAATACACACATAATGAACCTCAGAGTCCCTGAAAGTGTGTCCAGAGCCACAGAGCCCTGAGGCAAGTGATGTCAACCCAGTAACCAATGGCTGCAGGCCACAGATGCATCCATTCAGTGCTGAGAACATAAGATATAGGAGTAGAATTAGGTCCTTTGGCCCATTGAGGCTGCTCAGCCATTCAATCATGGCTGATCCTTTTTCCTCCCCTCCTCAGCCTCACTCCTTAGCTTTCTCCCCATAACCCTTGATGCCATGATCAATCAAGAACCTATCAAGCTCTGCCTTAAATACACCCAATGACCTGGCCTCCACAGCTGCATATGGCAATAAATTCTACAAGTTCACCACCCTGTGGCTAAAGATGCTTCTCCGCACCTTTGTTTTAAATGGATGTCTGTCTATCCTGAGGCTGTGTCCTCTTGTCCTAGACACCCCCACCATGGGAAACATACTTTCATACATCTACCATGCTAGGCCTTTCAAAAGTTTTCAATAAGATCCTCCCTCATCCTTCTAAATTACAGCGAGTACAGATCCAAAGCTATCAAACATTCCTTGTATGATAACATTTTTATTCCCAGAATTGTCCTTGTGAACTTCCTTGGAACCCTCTCCAATGACAGCACATCCTTTCTTAGATGAGGAGCCCAAAACTATACTCAAGCTGAGCCTCACAAGTGCCTTATAAAGCCTCTGCATCACATCCCTGCTCTTGAATCCTAGATCTCTTGAAATAAATGTTAACATTGCGTTTGCCATCCTCACCACCAACTCTAAGTGAAAGTTAACCTTTAGGTTGTTCTTCACAAGGACACCCACATCCCTTTGCATCTCAGGTTTTTGAATTTTCACCCCATTTAGAAAATAGTCTGCCTATTTATTTATTCCACTAAAGTGCATGACCAGGCATTTTCTAACATTGTGTTTCATTTGCCACTTTTTTGCCCATTCTCCTAATCTGTCTAAGTCCTTCTGCAGCCTTTCTGTTTCTTCAATGCTACATGCCCCTCTACCAATCTTCGTATCATCTTCAAACTTGGCAACAAAACCATGAATTCCATTAGCTAAATTATTAATAGAAAGGAAACAATCCCAGCAACAACCCCTGTGGTAAACCGTTAGTCACTGGCAGCCAACCAGACAAGGATCTTTTTGTTCCCACTCACTATCTCCTACCAATCAGCCAATACTCTAACCATACCATGGGCTCTTAACTTGGTAAGCAGTCTCATATGTGGCACCTTGTCAAAGGTGTTCTGAAAATCTAAATATACATCCACTACATCTCCTTTATCCATCCTACCTATAATCTCCTCAAAGAATTCTAACAGGTTCATCAGGTGAGCAGTTCATTAGGTCGTTCAGGAAACCATGCTGACTTTGTTCTAGTTTGTCCTGTGTCACCAAGTACTCCATCACCTTATCCTTAACAATTGACTTTAACATCTTCCCAACCACTGAGGTCAGGCTAAATGATCTATAATTTCCTTTTTGCTGCCTTCCCCCTTTCTTAAAGAGAGTAGTGACTTATGCAATTTTCCAGTCCTCTGGCACCATGCCAGACTCCAATGATTTTTTGAAAGATCATTTCTAATACCTCCACAATGTCTACCACTACCTCTTTCATCTGTTCCAGGTGACTTATGTAGCCTTAGGTCTTTCAGCTTTTTGAGCACCTTCTCCTTCGTAATAGCAACTACACTCACTTCTCTTCCCTCACACTCTTCAATACTGGCACATCAGTGAAAGCTGATGCAAAATACTCATTTAGTTCATCTTTTATTTCCTTGTCCCCATTATTTTTCTGGCCTCATTTTCTAGAGGTCCTATATCCACTCTTTTATTTTTGACATACTTGAAAGAACTTTTAATATCCATTTTGGATTTGTTTGCTCGCTTGCTTTTATATTTTATTTTTTCCCTCCTAGTGACTCTTTTAGTTGTTCTCTTTATATTTTTTAAAAGCTTCCCAATCCTCTGTCTTCTCACTTATTTTTGCTTTGTTGTATGCTTTCTCTGTTGCATTTACATAAGGTTTGAATTCCTATTTTGCCATTTACATATTTTTTTTTGTTTTTAGAATACATCCTCCTCATTTTTCCCAGGACTGCACACCAATGCTGCTCTGCTGTCCTTCCTGCCAGTAGCTCCTTCCTACTTTGGCCACCTCCTCGCCCATAGCACTGTGATTTCATTTACTCCACTGAAATACTGCTATATCAGACCAGTTTCTCCCAATCAGATTTCAAGTTGAACTCACTCATATTGTGATCACAGCCTCCTAAGGTTTTTTTTTTACCATAAGCTGCTTAATCACCTCTGGTTAATTAACATAGCACCCAATCCAGTATAGCTGATCCTTTAGCAGGCTCAATGACAAACTGCTCCAAAAAGCTATCTCGTAGGCATTCAATAAACTCTCTCTCTCAAGATCCATTACTAACATGATTTTCCTAATTGATGTGCATATTGAAATCTCCTGTGACTATCATAACATTGCCCTTTTGACACACCTTTTCTACTTCCTGTTGTAATCTGTAGTCCATATTCTAGATACTGTTTGGAGACCTGTATATAATTACTATCAGGGTCCTTTTACCCTTGCAGTTTCTTATTTGAACCCACATTGATTCATCAACTTCTGTTACTATGTTATATCCTTCTACAGATTTGACGCCATTTTTTACCACCAGATCCATGTCAGCCCCTCTGCCTACCTTCCTTTCCCTCTGATACAACATGTAAACTTGGATGTTTAGCTCCCAACTACAATCATCCTTCAGCCACAATTCAGTGATGGCCACAACATCAGACATGACAATGTATAATAGTACAACAAGATCATTCACCTTATTTCTTATACTTCATGCATTGAGATTGTGGTGAACTACATATACCTGTCTGGACATGCCCCCTGCTGACTGCTCCTGTGGCTCCTCCCACAGACCCCGGTATAAAGGCGATTGAGGCCTGAACCCGGCCTCTCAGTCTCCAGGATGTAGTATGGTGGTCAACCACTGCTTGTTCCTTCTTCCAATCAATAAAAGTCGATATCTCGCCTTTACGTCTCAGGGAGAGTTATTGATGGTGCATCAGAGATATACAGTAACACTTTGAGTACTGTATTTTCTACCCTTTTTGATAGTGTTCCTAATGTACCAATACTCATCCTGTTGGCTGCAATCTTGTCCTATAATTTGCCTGCCCTATGTGACAGTCTGACTGCACGTTATCTTTGCTTTTTCACCATCCGTTGTTTCCTGAGTCCCTTCACTCCAGTTCCCACCCCTCTGCCAAATTAGTTTAAGCCCTTCCCAAGAGCTCTAACAAACCTGCCTGCAAGAATATTGGCCCCCTTGGGTTCAGGTGCATCCTGTCACTTTTGAACAGGTCCTACCTCACCCAGAAACGATCCCAATGATCCAAGAACCAGAAGCCCTGCTGCCTACACCCATTTCTCAGCCCCACATTTATCTGCCAAATCATCCAGTTCCTACCTCACTGTTGCATGGCATATGGGCAGTAATCTGGAAATTACTACCCTAGAGATCCTGCTTCTCAGCTTTCTGCCTAGTTCTCTGAATTCTTTTTTCAGGACCTTTTCGCTTTACTTTCCTATGTCATTGGTACCAATATTACCAAGACATCTGGCTGCTGTCCCTCCCTCTGTAAAATGCTATGGATGCGATTGGAGACATCCCTGACCCTGGCTCTTCCACTTTCCCTTCTGCACCACAGACCTATGCTCAGTCTCCATAGCATTCCCCTGGGAGGTCATCCCCACAACAGTATCCAAACCGGTATACTTATTATTGAGAGAAATAGTCACAGGGGTGCTCTGCACTAACTGTCTATTCATATTTCCACTTCCCCTGAGAGTCACCAAGCTACTTGCCTCCTGCAATTTAGGGGTGACTACCTCCCTGTACCTCTGCTCGATGGTCTCCTCATTCTCCTTTACAAGCGATAGGTCATCCTGCTGCTGCTCCAGATCCCTAACACAGTCTTCAAGGAGCTGCAACTGGATGCAGTTCATGCAGATGTAGTTCCCTGGCAGACTCTGGGTCTCACAGGACTTCAACATCCAGTATGAAGAACACACAACAGACATTTACTACACAGGTACAGTAAGAGAGAACAAAAAGGTGACCTCAACAGAAGTTTACGCAAAGCCAACGCCTCTTTCGAGTTGAAGCCTCCTTTGAGCCAAAGCCTGAATCTCCTACTCTCACCACTGCCCTAGTCCCAACAATGGCCACCCCAACAATAGTTATCCCACTTGTCTCTTCTATACTTTTAAACAAGTGTGTCCGACCTGCGAGGAATGTCGTTGCTGTGGCCTGCTCCTGCAGCTGACTGAGCCGTCAGAATAAGCCTGAATGCCCATGAAGCTCTCCTTTTAAATAAGCATTGCCGACCTTGAGATGAGTCATTGGTTTAATTTTTTTTCAACTATGTTTAGTGTGTTTTTGTTCCGTATAAAGCTGGAATTTTGTCTTCAAACTTGATAACTTTCAATATTTCATCCCAGTTTTTCTATTACTATTTCAAAGCACAGCTTATGCTCGAGTACAGCTTTGAGATGTTAAAGCTTCACCTTGAAGCGCTGAATAGCTCCAGAAGACAATTGTTAAGAACCATTTGCTGTGAACTGTGAAGACTGAAAATTTTACAGTCTGTGCAAAGAAATGACATGGAGAATATTGCAGACAGTGTTTCTACTTTGTCAGTAGATTGTTCAGTTCTATGGCAGTTACATGCTTCACCAAGATAAATTATATTGTAATTGTCCCTTTTCAATGAAAGACTTTTTCCTCATTTCTTGTGGCAATCTGTGACTTGAGAAAAGCTAAACTTTTCACCTTGCAGCTACTTGTTCTATATTTCATCCACCATGTTTCTATTAACTTCATTAATACAGTCGGCCCTCCTTATCCGCGAGGGATTGGTTCCCAGACTCCCCACGGCTACAAAAAAATGTGGATGCTCAAGTCCCTTATATATAACCTATATATAACTTACGCATATCCTCCCATATACTTTAAATCATCTCTAGGTTACTTATAATACCTAATACATTGTAAATGCTATGTAAATAGTTGTTATATTGTAATGTTTAGGGAATATTGACAAAGAAAAACTGTACGTATTCCTCTTGCTCACAACACAAGCAGCGAATGAACAAGACGCGAGGCGAACAATGATCAAACAATGAGTAAAACTTTTAATCAGCTCTAGATTACAGAATTTATAACACTTAATACAGTGGAAATGCTATGTATCTAGCTGTTACACTGTCTTGTTTAGGGAATATTGACAAGAAAGCGAACTGTACACGCTCCTCTCGCTCACAACACAGGCAGTGAATGAATGAGACGTGAGGTAAACAATGATCAAACGAGTAACACTTGTAATACCTGTACAGTAGTTGTTACACTGTCTTGTTTAGGGAATAAGGATGCTTTGGAGGAGGCTCAATAATACTAAAGTCAGGAACTGTGGAGGTTGACGGCTGAGGATCTTCATGCGTTTGAACGTCAAGACTTCAGAGTTGCAGATGCTTAGTTAGAAACATTGTTATAGGAAGCTGTCTCTTCTTTTTCTTTGCATCATCAAACAAATCTTACAATAGTTGTAGGCATGTTGTTATCCCCTAAGGTGACACAGCGGCTTTGTTCCAGGCTCTGAATAATACTCAAACAACAAGTGCTGGAAGAGCACTTCCGGGTTTTCTCGATACGTGGTTGGTTGAATTCGCGCATGCGGAACTCGCAGATAAGGAGTGCCAAGTGCATGTCTATGTCCTTCAGACCTACTATAATCGTGCTTTCTAATTAACACTTTACCAACTTTGTACCATCTACATACTTGAAATAGTTATTCCCATTATGAAAATACTGTATTCTGCAAGTCTTAGGCACATATATATAACTAGAAAGCCTAAGACTTTTGCACAGTACTATATAGTAAATCTATCTTTCCAGTTACCAAATAACACAGTATACTGAGCTAACACAAAGCAAGTACTCTTGTTTCACTATCACTTTCCTAGATTAACCAATATATAATAGTACTGTGCAAAAGTCTTAGACACCATAGCTATTTATTACTCTCTATTTATACTTTTGCACAGTACTATATATTTCCATCCAAAACTGTAAACAATGTACTTTACGCCAATCAGAAAGGCCTCTTTGCAGACTTTTTCCCCAATTCGTAGACAATTTGAAGAAATACTCATCGCTTCCCTTGGATAATTACATACTTTCATTCCACTGTCCTTTTAATATCATGTACCTATTTACTAAATAGATCTGTTAAGTAGCAAATTATCAAGTGCTTTTTCAAGGTCAATATATTTAAGATCTGCTCCAATACCTTCTTCATCTTTCTTTGTTAGTTTATAAAAGAAGTCAATTAGGTTAAGCAGGCATGATTTCATTTCTACAAATTTGAGCAGCTTTTCCAAATTAATTCATGTTTATTTTTCAAATAGGAATTATTTTTGTCCTTTTTATAGTCTGGTAACTTTTCTAACAAGATATGTGATCAACAGTTTTAGATTTGACATCATCTGTCTTCTGATGCTCACTGCCATATCCAAGAGAAGTAAAAGCATTGTGATGCAAATTTCTTCAAGCTCCAGAGGAGCTTCCACCAACCACCTAGAATGCACCTTATCAGAAACAGGAGTATTTTTAAACCCTAAATAATGCATAACTATTTAGTATTAGCTTTGCATCAGGACTTAACTCAACACACTACAATACACATTCAATGCAATGTTTAATGAATTCTCTTCATTCATGAAGACCAAAACAATGATTTTACCAGCACCCAAGGTAGTGTCGCCCTCTGCCTCAAATAAGCAATCTCTATTTGTATGAAGCCTGTTCTAACACTCAATGACCTTTCAACCTTTCACATCTTCATAGATTATTTAATTTCTTCTCTCATGTTACTCACTAATCTTCTCTACAACATCTTCTTTGGCTTTATTTCATACAAACTCTTTAATTTGTTTGGTTTAATTTCTCTGTCATTTGCTGTGAACCAATATTTCAGTTTTACTTTAATCTACATTTCCTTTAATATCCTTGGATGACCCTAATTTTCTCTTGAATAATATGTATGGTTTGTACTCAGACTTACTTCTGTCTTGTAAACTAGAAATTACAAAGAATCTTCCAAACAATTGAAGTCGCTGTTCTTCCAGGCATGGATTCACACCTTGAATTTTCTTGTCCCTTTCCATAACAACTTTAAACTCAAATTTATATTAAATTCCATTGGATGTAGAATACAATATTCACTGTATGAATCAAAAGATTTTATTCACTCATTCATCAAAAATCCTGCAACATTTGAAGATAAGAGCTAAAAATGATGATATGGTATCATATTTCAAATAACTTCTGTTAAACAGAGTGTAATAAAATTTATCTTAAGACATGTAGTGAGAATAAAAGACATACTCTATTTGACTTGATAATAGCTAGTACATATCATCAATGTTTTACAACATACTTGATGAAATTAATATTGTTTACATGAATAATGGCTAGGACACAGGATTGGGGAGGAGAAAAGACTTGGATGATAACTTTTTTGCTCTTTCCTCCTAATCCAACTCGTCCCCATTTCCTTATCTCTTTTTCTTCCCACAACCATTCCCTCTTCATATGCCCATCTATCATTATACTTCCCACTGGTTTACCTCCCTACCTCTTTCCCTATTTTCCATGTTTCGCTGTTCTCTCCCATTACATTTCATCATCTTCAACCCATTTTTATTCCACCAGTCACCTCCTAGCTTTGTGCATCATTCCTGCTTTGCTCGCTCCCTCACCTGTTCATCACTACTCCCCTCACCAGGATCACCTGCTGGTTTTTGTTCCATCCCTTACTCTCACTTGTTTATGATGGCTATCTCTGCTTTCTTTCCAGTCCAGATGAAGGGTCTAAACTCAAAACATTGCCTGTACATTGCCCTTCATGCATGCTGGTTGTGTGGCATTTAGCACGATGGTATTACAGTTCAGAGCATCGGAGATTGTAGATCAATTCCAGCATCCTCATGTGCACGTGGGCTTCCTTTAGATAATCTGGTTACATCCCACAGTCCAAAGACATACTGGTTATGAGTTTAATTGATAATTGCAAATTGTCTTATTATTAGGTTAGGGTTAAATCAGTTGGTTGCTGGATGGCATGTCTCAAAGAACAAAAAAGGGCTTGTTCCGCATTGAATCACTAAATAAAATAAATATATAATTTTTTTAAGCTTCTGAGTTCCTCCAATACATTGTTGTTTAGATCACCAACATTGTTCAGAGCAGAAAGTCTGCCATCTCTATGGTCTAGTCTTTATATAATTCCAATCTGATCAAGGTTTAACTGTCTTCTCAGTCAGTGATGCTTCTGATGTCCACATCCTCTGAATGGATAAATAAAGATATTTAGAGGAGATGTAACTTGTCACTTTCACTGTTCATCTGCTCATGGATAGATGGGAGTTAGAAGAGCTAGGCAGGGGCTTCGAGAAAGCTGAAAGAAGTTGCATTTCTATCAAAATTTGGTTTATCAGAATCAGAATCATGTTTATTATCGCTGATGTATGTAGTGATATTTGTTTCTTGGTAGCAGAAGTACTATGCCAAACATTAAAAAATTACAATAAAAATAAATAGATCATACAAAAAGAGAGCAAAGTAGTGAGGTAATGTTCATGGATACATGGACCATTTGTAAATCTGATGAAAGAGGGGAAGAAGCAGTTCTTGAAATGTTAGGTGTGTCTCTTTCGGCTCCTGTACCACTGCCTTGATGGTAGTAATGAGAAGAGGACACATCCTGATCTGATGGTCCATCATGTTCAAAGCTGCTTTCTGGAGGCACCATCTTTGGAAGGTGTCCTCAGTGCTGAGGAGTCTAGTGTCCATGATGAGTCGCCAACCTTCTACATCTTTTACCCAATCTGATGTGTTGATGCCTCTGTACCAGATGACAATACAACCTGTCTGAATGCTCTCCATGGTACAACTGTAGAAATTTGCTAGAGTTTCTGGTGACATGCCAAGTCTCCTCAAACTCCCAAAGAAATGTGGCTTCAGGCATGCCTTCTTTGTAATTGTATCAGTATGCTAGGCCTTTGTACATAAAGTGATCTAACATTATCACGACGTTGGTGATTTTGAAGTCTTTTTTTGTTATCCAGGTCTTGGCTTCTGTACTCTGACTGCAGCACATATGCTTTCAATTGGTCTCTGAAGTGTGTTAAACCAGCCGCTGCAGCGCATCCCAGAGCTTACTCATGAAGACAGCTCTCTCCATAATGGTTTGCTCTAGACAGGTTGGTACTAGTAATTTATTTGGTGCAGCTGTTCTCTTTGGAATGGGAGGTATGGGGAATGTTTTTAGAGTGCTCTCTTGTAAAAGAAACAGGGTGGTGTTGTGCTTTCAGCAAGAATACATAACTCACAGCAAGCAAAAATGAACAGAAATTAATTAAAGTTTTTAACCCAAGATTCAATATAGAATCCTGTGTCAATGCTGAACTTTTTGATTAAGTGATGAGAAGATAAGAAATTACTGATTATTTGTTTATATAAATTCTAGCTTTTCTTCTCGATTTCTTTTTAAATTTTTTTATTAGTTTTTTTTGCATTTTCTACATCGCTACAGATAGAAAAAAAAACCCAAATCAAAATGAAGTAAGTTAATACAGTGCAAAAATAAACATACAATAATGATATAATATAAAAAAGATAATTGAAAAAGCACCCAAATTGAAGACATGTAAAATGAGTATCCTCCCCAAGCCCCGCAACAAAAAAAACTCCTGACCAACCACAACACAATATAGAGAGTATAAATCAGGACATTCAAACCCCCAAAACTGTAAATACACTTAAAAACAGAAGATTATAATGCCTACTACCAAAAAAAAGAGCTGAAAGCAAGGGACCGAGAAAAAAAACCTTAGTTAAGAGGAAGGTCTCGATTTCTGTTACATGACAATGTCACAAACTACCAATCAGCCCTTGAGTAAGAAGTTGGCTGTGCTGTGGCTAGGTCAGTGCTCACTTGACAAGTTTAAATGCAAACATCAGGGATAAAGCTCAGCAATAACTTTTGGAATGCTGATAAACTCAAAAGCTTCTCCTTGAAGAATATTTATTGCTAATGGTTGAGCATTAAACATGCCCATCTGGGAAAAATTGCAGTCTTGTAACAGGCAGAAAGAATGAAGATGGTGAAATCAAAATCAAAGACGTGTCAGATAGTCTCGGATGTGATTTTTAGATTATAAGGAAGGAGTATTCCAAGAAGGAGGCAGCAATCAAGGAGGTTTGGTTAGAAATGTGGCACCAGGACAAGGTCAGTCTAAGATCACCTGGAACTAAAGAGTCAGTAATATTGCAAGAATACCTGCAAAAAGGTTACATAGATTCCATACCACAGGGGTCGGCAACATTTACCACTGAAAGAGCCAATATGGACCCATTTCCCACAGAAAAGAAAACACTGGGAGCCACAAAATCCGTTTGACATTTAAAATGAAATAACACTGCATACAACGGTTTTTTCTGCCTTTATGCTATGTATAAACAAACTATAATGTGTTGCATTTATGAAATTGATGAACTGCTGCAGAGTAAATGAAATTACATTTCTGCATGCAACAAAAACATTTTGAACTCCGAAAAAAAGATGTTGGGTTGAAGGTTACTCCATAGGTTGCCTACCTTGGATCGAAGAATTAAAAGAAAGCGCGCACTGGCGGGTGTCAGGCATTGGCAGTGGTGATGTATATTAATAGTGATAAAAAACACGTTGTAGCGGTGTGCTACACGCAGCGCTAAAATAAAGACACTGCAGCCAAAGGTAACTTTATTCGAACTAACCAGCCTTGCTTTAAAGCCTCCCTCAACCCGTCCCCGTGGGCGCGGATGCTCCAAAAGACACGTACTCACAAACCCCCGTAGGCTATCTCCCTTAGCCGGAACGGTGGCTAATTGTGAGCCAGTTCGGATGTGCCAGGAAATGGGGTCTCCACAACGTTTTTAGATTGTACAAGATCACCATAATCTTCAAATTTCGAATTACATTTCAAAAACTAACAAACCACTGGGAGCCGCATCACAGAGATCAAAGAGAAGCATGCGGCTCCGGAGCCGCGGGTTGCCGACCCCTGCCATACCACCAGCATCAGAAATAGTTTTTACCATTCAACTATCAGGCTCTGAACCAGTATCGATAATTTCACTCACCTCAACATTAAACTGATCACCAAAGACAGCCTATGAAATCACTTGCAGGGACTCCACAACCAATGTTCTCAGCATTATTTCTATATGTACATATCTATTCTTTTTTGTATTTGTGCAGCTTGTCTTCTTTTGCACATTGGTTACTTGTCAGACTTTGTGTGCAGCTTTTCATTAATTCTATTGTAAATATTTTTTCTACTGTGAATGCCTGCAAGTAAATAAATCTCAGAGTAGTACGTAATGACATATACATGTTTTAATAATACATTTGCTTTGAACTTTGCAAGAGAACTTTAAACAGACTTGTGGAGTGAGGGAGGATGTTAGTAAAATGGTTACATTTAAGGATTAAAGTACTGATATTATTGTCACATGTACCAAGATACAAACAAAGAGCTTCTCTTGCATGCCGTTCATTGAGATAAAATCATTACACAGTGCATTGAGGTAGAATAAGGTAAAACAATAGCAATGCAAAATAAAGTGTAAAAGTGCTATTGAAAATTTACAGTGCAGGTAAATAATGAAATACAAGATCATAATGAGGTAAAGCTGTGATGTTCAGAAAAAAGAGGTCAAATTTGAATATATCTTGTCGCATTTTACTACAACTTCAATCATGTTGCATATTGTTATTGTCGAAATAGAGTGGTGTTTATGTTTTTATTAATTTATTTGTGGTGTTTGTGGATTTTGATGGTCTTTTTATAACTGTTTAGAGCTTGCTGCTCTGTGAGCCTTGCCTATATTTTCCAACCTGGAGAGACTTATCCTTACCCAGAGGATAGTTTTAGGAAAATCTAGCTATAAATGGTGGTGTTGTCCTTGATAGCATCAGTCCAACTACAGTTGCTCGTTAAACAGGCTGCTCAAGGTTTGCAACAAGATGACTCGTGATGCACAAATTCATCCTGATTTGATTCTGTAGGCACCATTGGCACTTTCTCGAGGGAGCTCCTCACTTACTGTCTCCCGATGGATCCAGCTGATGAGAGTCCTAATTCCTCCAGCTACTGCTGATACTGCTAATCCTGTCTAACCAAATGCTGATCTGTGCGAAGCAGTGAAGCAGAGGCAGATACTATAATAAGTACTATATGCTCAATGAAAGCGATAGGGGAAAGAAAATACTTGTCCAGTCAATTCTTATTAAAACATCATGTTTTTAAAAATTATATACTTTTTAAATAACTTAGGCTTAAAATTGACCATAACATTTAGGTTATATTAGTTTGTGGGACCATGCAGCAAATAGAGCCCTGAGTCCAAGCTCTTACATCCTATACTTCTTGTGTCCTTAGCTCTCAGTGGAGCATAAGCTATTGATGACCTCCCATCTCTATCATCCAAAGCCGATGGTTTGGTTGGAGTTCATCAATGTTTCTGTAATCCATTGTATTCACTGTACAGGTTAATGGCCTATAGTGAGAGCCCAGTTGGCCAGCCTTACCCATTTCCACTTCTCACGTTGAGGATGAAGGGTTGAACTTTGAGAGGCTCTTGCATCCTATGGAACAGACAAGAGAAAGACATAGGGTCATATAGCATGAAATTAGGCCCTTCAACTCAACTGGTCAATGCCAACTAAAATCGCCATCTTAGCTAGTCCCATTCACCGTGTTTGCCCCATATCCTTCTAAACCAGGGATTTCCAACCTTTTTATGCCATGGACCCCTACAATTAATAGATGGATTTGTGAACCCTAGTTTGAGAAGTTTTCCTATATCCATGTATCTGCCAAGTACCTTTGTTAATGTACCTGCCTCAGACACCTCCTCTGGGAACTCATTTCACATAAGCGACTTCTGGAGATTAGACAGCTTGGGTTTTCAGGGACTGATGATTTTGAAGAGTTATTGTATCAAGAAGTTTTAGAAGATGGGGTACTGGTGAATTCATTGGTTCTTGTGGCTCATGATGTCAGGATCTTGTGGAAGTTGAGGCTTGGACTGATCATGGTACTAAGGGGTAAGATTGCAAATAAGGTAACCAATAGGAGGTAGATTGAAAATCTGGTTGAATGGTGCCCAACAATAGCCTTTTACTCAACATAACTAAAACTAAAGAACTGATTGTTGATTGCAGGTAGAAGAAGCCAGAGGTTCATGAGCCAGTGCTCATTAGGAGGTCAATGATGGAGAAGGTCAGTAACTTTAAATTCCTTGTCATTACCATATTAAAGGTCCAAAACTTTTTGAGCCAATGACTCTTCAAAATTATCAGTCCCTGAAAACCCAAAATGTTTAATCTCCAGAAGTCTCTTGTCCTTTGATTAGCCCCTGTTTTACAATTTCTGACCAATATTATTATCTAGAATTGCAATTTATTTGAATTGTGTCCAGGAGAGATTTTTGACACCGTATGCTGATAGGTGAATGAAAGAAGAAACATTACTGTCTTGCGGAATATAGTTAGCTAGCCTTGAGGAGGGAGTAAGAGTAGAGAAGTATTTTGCAGATAATGATCACAATTCCATATATTTCAAGTTATTAAAGAAAAAGAAAGGGATAGACCATGAATACAGTTTTAATTTGGGAAAAGGCCAATTTCACTAAAATGAGAAACAGTAGATAAAACTACACCTGCACAGTGGAAAGCATTCAAAGGGGGAAAAAAGGTGAGATTTCAGGGCTAAAATGTTCAAAGAAGAGTGAAATCCAAGAGTAAGAATCAAAGGGGGCCTTGAGATGTCAAAGAATATTGAGGATTGGATAAAGTAAAAAAAGTAAGCATTTAACAGGAATGGCAAACCAAAGACAGAGATGATAAAATGTGGTGTTTAAAAGGGAGATTAGGAAGACAATTAATTCAAAGTCCAGAGTTCAAAATAAGATTGTTATCAAAATATAAGTATGACACCATTTGCAACTCTGCAATTCCTGCCTTCTTCTGGGCATACACAGTAAATCCAAGGAACACAATGCAATCAATGGAAGACTACTCCCAACAGGATAGACAACAATCAGTGTGCAAAAGATAACAAATTACAAACACAAAAGAAAAAAAATAGATAAATAAGCAATAAATATTGAGAATTTGAGTTGAAGATTCCTTGAAAGTGAGTCCATAGGTTATGATAAATGTTCAGTGATTGGGTGAATGGGTGTGAGTGAAATTATCCCCCCTGGTTCAGGAGCCTGATTACTGTTCCTGAACCTGGTGCTGTGGGCCCTGAGCCTCCTGCATCTCCTTCCTGATGGCAGCAGTGAGAAGATAACGTGGTCTGGTTGGTTGGGGCCCTTGATGATAGATGTTGCTTTCCTGTGATAGCACTCCATCTAGATGTGCTCACTGGTGGGGAGAGCTGTACCCATAATAGACAGAGCTCTGTCCACTACTTTTTGTAGGATTTTCCACTCAAAGGCATTGGTATTTCTATACTAGGTGAATATATTCAACACCACATACTTATAAAAAATTGTCAACATTTTACATGTAATGGTGACAGGGTATCACTGGTAGACAGAATTAAGATAAATTTGAAGCCATTTTGTAAGTACATTAAAGGCAAGAGAACAACTAGGATCAGAATATGCTCCATAAGGGACAACAGGAGCAATCTATGCATGGTTGTTAACCATGTGGAGCGTAGATTTGCACAAGAGGGTGAAATTCATGTGTTGGTGTAATGGACTAAGAAATGGAAGATGGTGAAGAATCCTGATGGATGTGAGATGAAGTACTCTGGGAGCAGTAATGAAGCTGGGACATACACCATGAATGGGTCTGTCCTGAGGAGTACTGAGTGTACCATGGGACTTTGGAGTGTAAGTCAAAAAATCCCTGAAGGTAGCAGAGCCGGTTGATAACATTGGCTGACATGACACATGGGATACTGGACTTCATTTGTCAGGGCACTCAATCAAAGAGTGGAAAGGTTACATTACAACTTTGTAAAACATTGGTCCTAGTTCAGCCGCAGTTCTGTCTGCATTTCTTATCACACCCCAACAGGAATGATGTGATAGTACTAGGGAGGGTGGAGAAGAAATTCAGCAGGATGGTCCCTGGGATGGACTCTTTCAATTTTGAGGAGAGACTGGAGAGATTAGATCTATTTTCTCTGGAGTGGAGGGATAAAGAGGAGGTCTAATTGAGAAACAGGCATTGTAAGGGGTATTGATATTTTACACTGCAGAAGACTTTTCTCTTTATCTAAGGTGATATAAAAATTCAGGACATAATTTTCGAGTAAGGGTAAGAGATTTAGAGGGGATTTGAGGGGACCGTTACACCCAGAGACCAGAGAGCATGTGGAACAGATTGTCAGATAGAGAGATGAAAACAGAGTCACTGAAAAATATGTCCAAATATTTCACAGTAGAGCCCAAAACAAGGAAAATTGCAATGTCTGAAAAACTAAAAATTCAAAATCTGAAATGTCAGTGACTCAAAACTATTCATCCCCCTTTGCTCAGTGCTTAGTTGAATCACTTTTAGCAGCTATTACATCCAGTAGTCTTTTTGCATAAGTCTCTATTAGCTTTGCACAAAGGAATGAAGCAAGATTTACCTATTCTACCATGCAAAATTGCTCAGGCTGTGCCAAGTTAGTTGGGGAGGAACTGTGGACAACGATCTTGAAGTCTTGCCAGAGATGTTCGATCAAGGTAAGCTCAGGTCTCTGACTAAGCAACTCAAGGACATTGATTTTCTTCATTTGAAGCCACTCCATTTGTTCTGGCAGTGTGCCTTGAGTTATTGTCATATTGGAAAAAAGTCAGTGTTTTGTATATAAGAGGTTATTCTTAGAATGTCAATGTTTAAGCATTCTGGCATAGGCTAGCAAGCTTTTGTCCAGGATCTCTCTGTATTTACAGCACCAGCATCTGCCTTCCCATCAATCTTGACCAGATTTCCAGTCCCTGCTGCTGAAACACTTCTCCAAAGCATGATGCTTCTTCCAGCATGTTTACAGTAGGGATGGCATAACCTGGTTAATGCACAGTATTAGATTTACACCACATGTACTGCTTAGTGTTGAGGCCAAAGTGTTCCACTTTAGTCTCACCTGACTCCAAAACCTTCTTCCACTTCTTTAAATGACCTTTTAAGTGACACTTTACAACATCTTAATCGGCAAGGATATGCTTTTTGTTAAGTCAGGGCTTCTTCCTCATCACTCTTCCATAAATACCCTTTTTCAGCAAGGCCTTTGAAATTGTGGAGCCCTTAACTTCATCACCAGTTGCAGCCATTGACTTCAGCAGCTCACAGAATGACTGTAGACATCAGACTAACCTTCCTTGCAAGTGGCATCCTTCTCCACTGACTAAAGGGGCAGCCTGACCTAGGCAGTGTGACAGTAGTTTCATATAAAGTCTGCTCTGTACCTTTGAGATAGTCTTATAATATTCCCTAGATTTGTGCTTCTTTATTATCATTTCCTTGATCTGTCCTGAATGCTCTTTTGTCTTAATTTTGGTTTGGTCTGTTGAAAATCTATCATACTGTTGAACCTTACAGACAGATGGGTGATCTCCAATTTTCTACATCAACAACTTGGGTGAATTAGTAAAGTAATATACAGTATTGTACCTGGGGAAAGTTAGTGTAGTAATAGCAAAGGGGATGAGTACATTTTCAGTCACCCAATTTTGGTTTTTAATTTTTGGTAAATCATTCACAAGTTTTAGATTTGTGTCTTTTGATTGGACATGATGCACAATGTTTTGAGATTAGCTCAAAAATCCTACTGCAACATATTTAAGTTTTTAAAAAATGAAATATGTGAAATCAGTTCTGAGGGTTGAATACTTTTTCAGGGCACTGCATAGTCGAGCATCAATAAAAGATATTCACATGTTTATACATTAACTTGTGGTGGTCTCTCCATGGGCCTCAAAGTGGAGTTGGCAATCTTTCTCCCAAATTAACATTGGCAATGGAGTGATCTCTATTGTGGATGTGGTTCAGCTCTGAGCTTTTGGAATACTTGAGTTTTCACAACATTTTAACATGAAAGTAGATGTTGTATAATACATTTGGACCTCAGCTATAGTTCTGTCATGCAAATAGGATTCCAAGTGCTATTTTATGTTGAAGTTCAGAGATTATCAGAGACTGTATGCAGTATACAATCTGAAATTCTTACTCTTTACAGGCATCCATGAAACAGAAGAAAAGCCCTAAAGAACAAATAAGAGAAATACATTAGAACTCCAATGCCCCCACTGCTCCTCTCATGCACAAACAGCAACAAAGCATCAACTCTCCCCCACCTACCCCAGCAAAAGCATCTTCCCCTCACTACCCACCATGCAAGCAATAACAAAACCCCAAAGAGACTATGATCCAATCCATCTAATAAAACACTGTCCATCCCAACACCTTGACATCCACAGGCTCTCTTTCTCTCTCACTAACAAGGGCACCTGCCACAGTGAGAGGGAGCTCCCTATTTCGATGTTACAGTCTGCAGCGTCACTGATTCTGACAGCAATGTATGCTACTGTCCCAATGTTCAGATCTCCCGTGACACCAATGAGAAATCAGGTCATTCATAGGGTCACACCTCAAAGCTGCACATCTTCCAGGCTGCTCCTGGAGATATTGAAAAAGCTTGCTGTAGTCTGAGAGTGGGAACCCACCATCGTGAAGAACTGTTGTTTGAGTGCAGCTGAAGATTGCTGATTCTTACAGAACCCAAGCAACCTTGAAAATGAAAGAAGAAACATCACTGAGAAGAATTTAAACTGTTTTACAGATGAACTAGAAGAAGTTGCTCTCTGGTGCCAACTTTAGCTCCTCTTGTATTGTCAGATGTTGGTAAGAACTTGATTTGTTACAAAACAATGGATTCAAAGAGCTTGAAGAAAAGATGCGCATTGAATTATTTGTATGGGACCAGTGCTGGAAGGAGCAAGATCCACTGTCCTGTCCACACAAGTAAGCAAGGATCCTGCTCTTGTTAATGGCACTCTCTCTTCAAATTTATTTCATTTAAACACTTCTGTGATTTAAAGTTAAAGGATGGGGTATGTGCTAAGCTCACTTTAGCGTATATTCTAAGTTAAAGTTAAGCTGAGGCTTCAGAATTATGCAAGCACCTTTACCACTGGAGTTGAGACTGACTATTGCACTCTGTCAATCAGTCAGAAGTCAAAGTAGAACCCATTTACTGGAGTGGGATTTATTAATACACTAAGCTTGTCCTTCAGGGTCATCTTAAAAGGCAGAGTATTTCTTGTATTTAATGGTTGTCTCAGCATAAATTTCTAATGACAAATTGACTGCAAGGACATTTCAGTTAAATCTCTGAAATATTACTCATTTTCCCAAGCACAAGGTGTTATTTTATGAGGATGGTCAACTTTCTACATTAGAAATCACACCTTGCAAATTTGTTAGAGGTTTTTAAAGAGCTGACCAAGAGGATTGAAGAGGGCAGATTAGTGGACATTGTCCACATGGATTTTAGCAAGCCTATTGTTTGCTAGGCTGGTCCAGAAGGTTGACTTAAATGGAATCCAGGGTGAACTGGCCAGTTGGATGCAAAATTGGATTGGTGGT
The DNA here is from genome assembly GCF_030144855.1 of Hypanus sabinus. Classification (NCBI taxonomy): domain Eukaryota; kingdom Metazoa; phylum Chordata; class Chondrichthyes; order Myliobatiformes; family Dasyatidae; genus Hypanus; species Hypanus sabinus. The sequence continues at coordinate 116,528,176 of NC_082710.1, read as the reverse complement.
AGGGGTTAGAGGTTGGTACTGGAGGATTGCTTGTTGGATCAGTGTCCTGTGATCAGTAGTGTAATTATTGTTGTTTGTCAGATATATTGACCATTGTGATGAGAAAGTAGGTAGCATGATTAATAAATCCATTGATAACACCAAAATTAATGGTATGGCAGCCAGTGAAGAAAGTTGTCTATGGTTACAACAGGATCCAAATTATCTTGGAAAGTAACAAGGAATGGCAGATTGAAATTTACTCACTCATGTGCAAATAGATGCGAGCCATAGCAGGTGGTAGTCAGTAAATGCACTGTTTCTGGAGAGTGGTGTAACACCAAAAAACAGCGAGATACAATCACACATTTCCTTGAAAATAGTGACATAGGTAAACAGAGAAGGCATGTAGCACACTTGCTTTATGTAAATGATCAGGATGCTGTGTGTCAGAGTTGGGAAATCATAGTTCAGCTGTACAAAATGTTAGTAAATCATACCTGCGATATTGTTTGCTAGACTCTGAGAAGGGTTGGAAAGTCTAAATCTTCTGTAGAGGGCATAGGTTTAAGTTGATTCAGATTTAGATTCAAATTAATTAATTTATTTTATGTGCATTGAAACATGGTGAAATGTGTCATTTGCATTAATAGCCAGCACAACCTAAGGATGTGCTGGAGGCAGCCTGAAAGTGTCGCCATATATTCTGACATCAACATCAACATGCTCACAATGCTTGGCAGAACAGCACAGAACACAACATGCAAGAAAACAACAATAGCAAATCGAGCCCTTCTTCTCCCTTCCACCCACACATCCAACCTCAAGACAGGCCTCCAGTGAACTCACAGATAATGGGCTTCCAGCTTCTCCAGTGGACATCGGACGCATAGACCCATCAGGCTTCAACTTCTGGACTTCCAATTTACCTTTGGGTTTTGATCTTTGGTAATACTCAGGAAGACACCTCAATTGGAATAGTCAATGACTTTTGGCTAAATGGCCAAATTCCATGTTGTATGAGTCTTTGATTCTTTGGCTTAACTTTCTTTACCTTATTGAATAACTGCAAGTAGTTTGCAAGTTTTTCAAAGTTCAAAGTACATTTATTATCAAAGCATGTATACTTTATAGAACCTTGAGATTAGTCTCTTTACAGGCAAGTATTATTCTATAATGTTCCAAATAATAATTGCATGATTGATTTCATGTATTTATCCAAAAATATAATAGGCAAGATTTCTTTGCCATATCATATTTGGCGATCCATAATGAACAGATTTATTATTTTTTCATGCACAGCATAAACTTGCATGAGGCTGCAAACCAGACACTAAAATGCGGTCAGTTTTATGTGTAATTTTAATTCCGATCTATATCATGATTAATGTTCAATGAAATAGTTTAATGAATAGTTCAATAAAACTATATGTGATTTATCATCATTTCAGTCAGTGATAAATTCTAATCGAGTGAAATGAAATAATTAAGGCTAAAAATAAAGCATCACTTCAGAGGTAAATACTTCAAAATGAGAAACAAATGGGAACAGCTTGATCAGCAGTGGAAAGCAACATCATGATGCGGAAGAAATATAACTGAGAGAAATGAAAAATTATACAAAGATCAAAAAACTTGAAGGCTATGAGAAGAAAAGACCTTGGCAGATCTTCATGTCCCATGGAAAGAAGGAATGCAAGTAAATGTAAGGCAAGGCAAGGTTTACAGATTCTTCACAATTACTTACTTCCGTCACTTACTCATTCAGGATATATCCTTTTCTACAGGTGCAGGTTCTATTCCTCTGCTCAGCAACCACTGAACAGTTATGGGTACAATATAGAAATACTCATGAATCAGACAGCCAGCTGACAATTACTCTTAAATAAAGTTCATTGCTGACAGCCACAATTGGTCAATGCTACCAATGGTTGCTCAATAAGGAATTATTAAATACATTTTAGCTAAAATTATATGCTACAATTAAAATGATTCTACCTAAGTTCACATATACACATCACCTGCAAATGAAATACTGAAAATGTTACAGGCAGAATCAGCGATGAATAAAAAAATCAATGGTTTGCTGAAAGATTCTGGTCATATTTGTTTTTGTGCAAGATGGGGCATAGCTGTCTGTATTTCTGCATTATTCACAGGTAAAAGTGGGTCTGTTCATGGTATCAGAAAGTGGGTCTGCTCCTGGTTTCACTTAAATAAAGTCAAGGAAGTTAAATTTTAAACCCAGAGAAAGGTTTGGTGCCCGAAGATGAATTTGAAATAAAATTATCTATATACTTGAGCTTAAATGAGTGTCAACTATGTAGCCATTTATAGCTATTCAAAACATTACGACTGACAGTGCCTTCCATACATTATTCAATCTCCAGAAGTTCCTCCAGGAAACAGCCCCCATTGGTATGTATTCAAATGCATGAAGATTTACCACTTCTAATCTCTCTCGGTAATCTTCAATTCTTCATGCCTATTACTGGAAGGAGAAATTGTGATAACCTTTTCACTAATTTAGCATCTTTTTTGATACAGAGAAGATTCCAGATTCCAGATTCAAGATTGTTTGATGTCACTTCCTGTACACAAGTGTGAGGAGAAGGAAATAATTGTTACTCCAGATCTGATGCAGCAAAAAAATACAGAAGATAAAGAACACAATCATAATAATAATAAAATGCACCATAAATGTAAATACATATAATAAATTATATACTGTATATAGAGTGATAATATATCAATAAAGTGACACCAGGCTGTACATAAGAAAACTGACAGGAAATAATGAAGCAGTGGAGAGTTAATAGGTGAAGTATTGATACAGTCTTACTGTTTGGGGTAGGTAACTGTTTTTGAGTCTGGTGGCCCTGGTCCGGATGCTACGTAGCCTCCTCCCTAATGGCAGTAGAACAAACAGTCCATGTGCAGGGTGTGCGAGACCTTTCATAATGTCACTAGCCTTTCCCCAGCACCCTTCTGTATATACTGTATGTCCTTGATGGCTGGTAAGGTGGCACCAATAGTATGTTGAGCAGCTTTGATTACAAATTGTCAAGCCATTCTGTCCACCCCACTGCCATGCAGTTTCCATACCAAGCAGTGACACAGCTTACCAAGATGCTCTCTACCGTGCATCTGTAGAATGACGTCAGTATGGATGTGCAAGGCCCAGCTCATCTCAGCCTCCTCAGAAAGTAGAGGTGTGGTGAGCTGTCTTAACTGCGTAGGATGTTTTCTGGAACTGTGAGAGGTTGTGTGAGATATGCACTCCCAGCAGTTTGAAACTGCTAACTAATTCTTACCTTTTCAAAGTTACAAACTCTTCAATAATTTATAAATCACAGGTATGTTCTAGATTTCCTGACCAAAATAAAAGGACAAGAAAGGATTGTGAGAATTTTAGGATTAGAGGATATCTGTGTCCAAGGGAACAGCATAAAAAGGTGTAAGCTGCTTACGAAAGGAGACATAAAATAAAAATGGCATTGGATGCATTATTATTGTTTATGCTGTACAAAGATAATTTATACTGATGGCACAGGGTAACTATGGCCATGATTTGGGAGATCAATACACCTCAGGAAATTGTAGGTTACCTAATAAAATGACCACTGAGGTATCATCGATGAGGTATCAGAAATAAAGGGGGAGGCTATTTTGTACTAAGATGAGGAGAAACTCCTTCAATCAGAACAAATTAACTTTTGAAATGGGAGAGAGCTGTGAGGGTTCAGCCATTGATTCTTTTCTAACAAGGTAAAGGCAGATCAACCATAAGTATGCTCAATTAAAAACAGAAAATATTGAAAATACTCCAAGCCAGTCAGCACCTGTGGAAAGATGGAACTAATATGTCAGGTCACTGATTTTTTCTGACAGTAAGTTGCACTTGTCAGATCTACAGATAAAAGCACATGGACGAATGCTTCAGCAGCTCTTGTGCAGAGAAAGTAATGAAACCACTCAGAGCTGCAGCAAGATTTCCAATTGCTACCATATTGTCTGTGGAATTAAGGACCTTGAGAGAGTTATGACACTTCAGCAATCACTGTTCCAACAGAAAAATCTCCCTGAAGTCACATCAGTGACTTCAATGGAGCATGGAACTGCCATCAGGGTGTCAGCAGTTATGCTCCTAGTACTACACCACCTGCTGTCTGTCAGCTTGGCAGCCAGCCTCGTACTGATGTCTACCGCAGTGAGGTACAGCAACCCACAACTGTACTCTCTGGGCCAGAACTGCTTGGTATCATCAAGGAGCAACTGAGGCATCTCTCACTGTGAAACAGCAGGTTCCACAGAAGCTTGAAGAAACGTGGAAGCAAAGGAATAATGAACAAGGATAATTTTTGACAATACTAATAACACTAAAAATTCCTTAAGTTACAAATTTAAGCTGCATCGTCTGGTAGCATTTACTTTTCCAATGTGGTCCATGAATTATGGCAATAACCCCTGACAGAAAGAAAGTAAGGTGAATGAGTTATTGGAATTGCTGTTCCTGAAATCACACTCTATACATCCTTCGTGGAATATTTTTCTGCAGGATTACCTGTTTATCCGTGCTGCTTACTTTCTCTTCTTCCTTCTCTCTTTCCTCTTCAGTTAATTACATCCAATTCTGGCCACCACCTGTAGGAAGGACGTGGAAGCTTTGGAGAGGGTGTGGAAGAGATTTATCAGGATGTGACATGGATTAATGGGCATGTGCTGTAAGAAGATAGTGAAGAAACTTGGGTTGTTTTCCTTGCAACAAGTGAGGCCATGTGGGGATCTGAATTAAGTTTATATAATTATGAGAGGCATAAATAGACAGCTATTGGCTATCTGTTTACCAGTATTGAAATGTCTAATAGTAGAGGATATCCATTTAAAATGGAGGGGGGAGCAGTTAAGTTCAAAGGATATTTTTTATATTAAGCATGCTGGATGTCTGGTATGGACTTCCATGGGTGGTGATGGAAGCCGGTATGATATAGTGTTTAAGAGGCTCTTGGAAAGGGACATGGAGGGCTAGGGATCATGAGCAGACAGAAGGTTTGTTTCATTCAGGAATCATTAATTCAGCACTTCATCTTGTGCTGAAGGGCTTGTTCAATTATCTTAAAATAAGAGTGAAGGGTGATAGCAAGGATCTGTATGGACCAACATGGATATTGACCCCCATCATGTTAAGTGCTGCAGGGATACATCACACTTGAATAAACAGAAAGACTTCAGAATGTGCTCAATCACCTTTCGCACGACAATATGGCAGTTATCAATGTATACGTTGAGTGGCAGGGTGGAGATAATTCTTTTCCAAAGGAAGTATAAGGTGCTGCTTCCTTCCACTAGCCCGCAAGTAACCTTCAGCAAGGTGTAGTATCTGCTCAGCCCCTCCAGTCGGGGTCATGTGAAGCCTTGGGAGGAGGGGTGGATGGTCATATGAGGAACTGGTTCATATCAGAAGTCCTGGCTTGTACGACCACTGACACCAGGCAGACTTACTCTGAAGAGTATTGATTATGGCTAGGGTCACCCATCTTATAAAGACACTGCCCAGATGAAGACAATGGCAAACCACTTCTGTAGAAAAAATTACCAAGAACAGTCATGACCGTGGATCACGATTGCCCACATCATAAGACACAGCACATAATGATGATGATTATTGTGCGTGTATTCCTGTGGGTTACACATTGGCTTGCTGCGAATGCCAAGTGGGCTACCATTTGTTTGTTTCAGATTCAGATGCAGAGGGCAGATTGAAGTGACACAGCACAGTCACTTATGTAGCTCTCTGGATACATATGTGAAGGTTTTACTTCAGCTAGTTTTCATAAAGTGGAATTTCATTTGATTCTAGTATAGCATAGAACTGATGAGAAATGCTTGTCTCAACAAAGAGTCAAAAATATGAAAAATAGTTAATGAATTAGGTATGTGAGTCAATTGCCTTTAAAACAAGTTATAGATTCTGGAAGTATGAAATGAAAACAGAAAATGTTTGAACCACTCACCAGTTCAGCTAGTGTCGAAACACAATACTTCAGGTCTATGAATATTCCTCAGGAAATTATTTCCTGTGATGGGCAATCACGATAAAGGAGAAGCATAAAACTTTAAATTTTAGCCATGCTGGAGGGAACTGGGAAGCAATTTGTCATTAAAAGTACTATTCTTATATCTTCTCTCTCTGAAAACAGTGGCAGGTAGAAAAACAGGAAATCTTGAAGACTGGAATCAATAGATTATTTAAAATATCAAATTCATGTCTTTCAGTTGAGTTACCAACTGTCACTTAGGTGAAAAATGAAACTTGTATCATCACTAAAATAAACATGTTAACATGTATGTATATATGAATTATTCCAGTGAACCACTGTGGTTATCGTTGGTTGCCACAAGCCATTGTCTAGAATCCTTCATGACACAAGATTGTTGAATGTTGTTTCTACTACACCAGTGTAAAGGAGAGAAACATAATAATTACTCCAGATCTGATATAGCAGAAACAAAACACAAAAGATAAAGTACACAATAATAAAAAAAACTCTATAAATATATAAGATAGCCAATATACAGTATATGGGTTGAATAAAAGTGACAAGAGCCACCGGAGTGTCAACATAAGCTGACTGCCAGAAAAATTATAAGGTTGTGGTAATTGGGTGTGCAGAGGGGTGGTTTAGTGTTTGGAGCTGATGCTCAGCCTTACTACTTGTGGAAAGTTACTGCTTTTGAGTTTAGTGGCCCTGCCCTGGATGCTATGTAGCCTCCTTCCTGATGTGAGTGGGATAAACAGTCCATTAGCAGGAATGGAGGGATGTTTTACGATGTTACAGGCCTTCTCCCAGGACCTTTCTGTACAAAGGTCCTTGATGGTGGGTAGGCTGACGCCGGTGATGTTTTGACTACATGGGCAGTTTTGACTATCCAGTTTAGAGCTTTCCTGGCTGCCGCAGTGCAGTTTCCGCACCACACTGTGAAGCAACATTTCAAAATGTTCTCAATTGCACATCTGCAGAATGACATGAGTATTGATGTGCACAGTCAAACTCTCTTTAGCCTCCTCAGAAAGTAAAGGTATTGGTGATCCTTCCTGATTGTGTGGCATATGTTCTGGGACAATGAAGGGCTGTGCCAGGTGTCTGCCCCAGGGGTTTGAAACTGCTTGCAGCTTTCACTGATGTTCTGATGCTGCAACGAGGGGCGTGAGTAGCTCGAGTTCTTCTGAAGTCGATAACCATCTTCTTTGTTGCATTGACATTGAGGTTGAGGTTATTTTCTCCTCCACTTCCTCTGTAGTCTGTCTCATTGTCAGTGGTGATGATCCCCACCACTGTCCTGTCATCAGCAAACTTGGCAATGTGATTAATCGGGTATCTGGGCATGTGGTCATGTCTGAGCAAAGTTTATAGCTATGGGGTCAGCACACAGCCCTTGGAGGATGACACTTGTTGTGGATGCTGTAAAGGAAGAAACAGTAGAGCATCTTGACCCTCTGAGGTCAGTTGCACAATTGTGTATTTAGACCGATGATTGGGAGTTTGTTCACTCACGTCTGTGGGAGAATAGTGGTGAATACTGTAAATCCAGAAACAGCATTCTGACATAAGTGTCCTTGTTTTCTAGGTGTGTTAGGGCCAGGTGCATGGCAGATGCTATGGCATCTGTCGTAGAGCAGTGCTGTTGTTATGGACATTGGTGAGTGTCCATTCAAAGCACTTTGTGATGATTGTTATTATTCTCAAGGGAGACTTTGAATGTTGAGAACAGTAGTTTAATGAGGAAGAAGCGTGTTACGGTTAGAGAGTCAGTTTTGAAGTGTAATTTCTATTTTGCTGTAGGGCAAATGGCAACCTATTTTGCATAGAAGTTTGCATAGACAGGAATGCTGTAGTGTTCAGATAATCAAGTATTCAATGATGTCAGTTATAGGATAAATAATGGCCAAGGAGCCAAGGTTAATTTTTTTTTTATTTTCGACAGAATGCCTTGGAATGTATTATGTTCCTCTATGAGAACAGGCAAAAGGTTGGTTATAGTAACAGACAGAAGTTTGAAGAAGGCAGCACTTTCTTGGTACTGCACCCGACTATCAACCCTAATTATGTTTTTACTCTGCAGGTCTCCTTACATACTATTATCTGGTACATCAGCTTTGGTCATTAGTAGCTCCCATTCAGAGGGAAACAGATCTGATCTGATGTTTTTATCACAGCCCAATACTTTTACTCTGCATCTTTTGTTTCATCTTCTTTATCTGTTGCTCCACTTTGGCTAAATTATAAGAAAGTCCAGTTTGCTGCATGCAACTTCTGTCGAACTCCAGCAGGTAAGTTGTTAAATTGGTATATTTTTTATTGTCACGTGTAATGAGGTACAGTGAAAACTATTTTGCATGACATTATGCAATTTATTTTATCACATCAGTATATTGAGAGTAGAACAAAGTGCAGAATAAAGTGTTACAGCTACGGAGAAAGTGCAGTGCAGGCAGACAATAGGGTACAAGGCCATTAAGAACATATAGATCATACAAAAAGTCCATTCAGTTATCTCATAAGGGTGTGATAGATGTTGCCCTTGAGTCCAGTGGTAGATACATTCAGGCTTATGCATCATCTACCTGATGGGGGATGGGGTGCAGAGAAGAAGAATGAATGTCCAGCGTGTGTTGGGTCTTTGATTATGTTGGCTGCTTAACTAAGGCAGCAAAAAGCATGGGTCCATGGGGCCGGGGGGGTGGGTGGCGGGGGTGGGGGGGAGGTTGCTTTCTGTGATGTGCTCAGCTGTGTCCATGACTCTCTGCAGCTTCTTGTGGTCTCTGGTAGAGCAGTTGCCGAACCAAGGTGTAATGAATCTGAATAGAATGTGTTCTGTGGTGCATTGATAAAAATTGGTGCAGGTTGAAGGGGACATGCTAAATTTCTTCAGCCTCCTGAAGAACAAAAGGTGCTGTTCAGCTTTCTTAGTCATGGTTCCCCTTTAAGACAATGGAAGAGAGGCTTGAAAGTTTGTCTGAACATAAGAGGGTTTCAACTTCCGCTACATTCTATTCTGTTGGCAAACATACAGTCTCTGTAAAATAAAATCGAAGACCTCAGAGCAAGATTGTTATACCAGAGGGACAACAGGAACTGTTGTATTTTTTTGTTTCATGGATTCTTGGTTATCCCCCAGCCATTCCGGATGCGGTGAAACAGCTCATTGGCTTCACGATTCACCACCAGCATAAGATTGCTAAGACTTTCAAAGACAAAGGAGGTGGAGTATGCTTTATAATTAACTTCTCATGTTGCACAAATACCTAGCAATCAAGTGTCTTTCATTTTATAGCTTACAGTCTTCACCTTGAAATGGTGTATATTCTACCTCAAGCCTGTTTCAAACAGGCTCTATGTGAACTAAGCAACATAATCAATATGCATGAAATAACACAACTTACTGCCTTTCCCATCATTCTGGGGAGTTTTCAGCAGGTCAGCTTGAAATTTCTGTGACTTGTGGCATCGTCAATCTGTGGCATTCAAGTCTGGTGATTCTGGACTGGACAAGAAAGCCAGGTATGAATTACAGAGAGTTATCTCATAGCAAAAGAATAATTCCAACTGAGGTCAGGGGTGGAGTCAGATGCACATCAACTCTGGCATTGTTTGCAGGCCAATTCTTCCTACAAAGTAAAACTTAACATCAAGAATGGCAGTGATGCTTCACTCCCAAATGAGCTCAAAGTTTTTTATGCATGCTTTGAAAGGGAGAATAAGACTACAACGTCAAGAAGGGATGACTCAGAAAGCTGGTATCCATCATTAAGGAGCCCCATTGTCCAGGACATACCCTCTTCTCATTTTTACCATCAGGGAAGAGGTACAGGAGCCTGAGTGCACACACTCAATGATTCAGGAACAGCTTCTTTCCCTCTGCCACCTGATTTCAGAATAGACATTGAAACCACGGACACTACTACCTCATATACCTTTTGTAGAATTTATTTAATATAACTCTTATAATATATATACTTACTGTAATTTACAATATTATTATTATGAATTATAATATACTGCTGCCTCATGACAACAAATCTCAGGATATTTATTGGTGATATTAAACCTGATTCTGATACTGATTCTGATTTATGGAATCAATGTAATTTGACCAGAATAGGCTATTGGTGATGTTCACGTCTAGGAATCTGAAGTTTTCAAGCCTCCTTGCTTCAACATCATTGATTTAAGAAGGAAGATATGGACCACCACCATCTTTCTGAACAAAATGCCCAGCACTTTTGTTTTGCTGGCTTTGATGATGTTGTTGTTACGACATCATGCCACTAGACTCTCTATCTCCTTCCAATCTGTAGAGGGTGTAGAACAGGGGGCTTATGCAGTCTTGTAAAGAAATGAGGAATGTCTGGACATCTTATTCAGTTTCACAAGGGATATTCAGCTTGTATATGGGATCTAGAATTATTTGTCATCTTGCTAGTAGTGGGGTTGGGGGCTGAGAGTAAAGGGCATTGAATGATATATAAATGCCACTCATTAAAATTGGATCATTTGGGAGTATTCTGGAGTTATGTGAAAAGATCAGATATTAATTCAAATAAGAACCAGTCTTCAGTTCTTAATGTCAATTTTAAATGCAAACAATTAATTTAAGCTAAAAGTATATCTTTGCAAATGAACAATATTGTCTGTGGAGCACAGGCTGGCCCACAAACTAAGAGATATAGTTTGCAAAATGGTGACCATGAGGCCAAACGTTGAGAAAATGGGGTTGTGTTAATTGGCCTGCAGCAATCCAGGCAACTATAGGTTTAAGTAATTTATACCATAGTAAGCAAGTTCAAGGAAGCTTGCTGACCAGAATATCACTTAACACATCAATTGCTGATCTGTCAATTGTTGGGGTATTTGTATTTGTGTATTCAGAGAGTCAGATCACACAAATAGTAATCTTGGGCATCCAGCTCTTTGTCCTCAGAAGTACTTTTGTAAGAATATCTGTGTGAATTAGTTTGTCCCAGCAAAGGTATTTGAAGATTCAGAGCTGTCTCCCACTGTAGATATGGAATTCAAAGGAAGCATTGTCAACACAAAATATTGAAATAAATTATGTCATTGTAACTATTGAAATTGTATTGAATCACCAGCTGTTACCTTTGATCTTAAAGGTATACAAATCTGATGAATTCTGAGTTGGTGAGATTCTACAGAGAAGATCTCCAGATGAATGCCTGCTTGTCACGGTGAATGAAGACTTCTGCATCAACAGCTTCAGTATATCAAATGTGACGCCAGTTATAGTCACAATAGAAATACATTGACTTTCCAAGAAAAAGTAGCCATCAACTTTGCTGATCCAATACATTGCTGACCCAATTAGATTGAGTAAATAATGAAATTCAACACAATTAAAAATGAATTTTGAAGAAATATTGGCAAAAACAAAAAAAAAGGCAGATCTTTACTAAACCTTGGGAACATTATGTCCTGGTACCAGTGCAGAATTGTCATCGGAAAGAAGGCATGACAGTGCTTCTATTTTCTTAGAAGTTTGCTTAGATTCACCAAAAACTTTGGTAAACTTCTATAGATGCACAATGGAGTGTATCCTAACTGGCTGCATTATAGCTGGTATGGAAATACCAACACCCAGGAACAGAAAACCCTGCAGAAAGTGATGGATACAGCCTAGTCCATCACAGGTGTAGACCTTCTCATCATTAGGTACATATGCATGGAACACAGTGACACAAAAAGAACAGCATCCAGGAAATACCCTCTTCTCTCTGTGATAATCGAGCAGTAGGTACAGAATCCTTAGGTCCGACAACACCCAGTTCAGGAACTGTTATTACCCTACAACTATCAGGCTCCTGAACCAGGTGTAGTGATATGACGTGCAATGATGTGCTAGTACATGATTGAACAGAGAACTGAGTATGTGTGGGATTGCTAGAATGTTCCAGCACGTGGCTGGATTAAGACATGTTTGTTTATTACTATAAATAAAATTTCTCTAATTCTTCCAGAATATGATTTTTCACTGTTAACCCATGGTACGTTTAAACAGAAGTAACATAACATTGTGTCAGATGGGGTTCTGGAAGAATAATACGGGAGAATCGAGAATTGAGAATCGAAGATAATTGAAAAAAAAGAAAAAAAAATCAAATCGTAAATGGTAAAATGGAAGGTTTACAACCCCCATGAAAACTTCAACTGACTGGCAATGTAGCTGAAAATTGGAGGATATTCAAGCAACAATTTGAACTGTACTTATCGGCGATTGATTATAAAGAAAAATTGGAAAAAAACAAATCTGTGCTTCTGTTCCATGTAAAATGGAATGATGCAGTAGAAGTATATAATAATTTTCTCTTTGAAGATGGAGATAATTTCAATTTAAAGTCAATAATGGACAGTTTTGAAGTATTTTATATATGTAAGCGTAATTTAACATATGAGTGATATAAATTCTTCACATGTGCGCAGAGAGCTTTTGAAACAATTGATCAGGATGTTACTGAGTTAAGAAAGTGTAGTAAAACATGTGAGTTTGGAATGTTCACGGACTCACTCATTAAAGATAGAATTGTTTGTGGCATTCGAGATAATGCTTTGAGAGAAAGAATGTTGAGAGAGCAAGAATTAAATTTTGAAAAAGCTTTAGTGCTCTACAAACCTTCTGAGACTGTGACGTTGCAGGCTGAAGAGCTTTTTGTTGAAAAATGAAATGTGAACACTGTAAAAAAAGTGTGAATATGTCAAGAAATATAATAATACATCAACAAAACTGACAGACAGCAAGACAGCATTTGAAAGAAAAAAATCATGTGATTGTTGTGCCTGGGAACGTTGTCCAAATCAGTGTCCCACATATGGTAAAATATCTTATCGCTCCCTTTGGAGGGAGTTTCCATCCAAACTCCCTCCATTTCTGTGAACTGGTACACCTCCATTGATATCTCCATCTTGTCCATTCTTCCTCAGATAAAATTATCCCTCCTTCCGTCTCCCATTTTGTTTTAATGTATGAAGTCGAATGTGTTTTAAGATTTGACAACCCCTTATACATGCTTGAAATGATTCTACTACCATTATCTGAATTATATGCTTTTCTAATGACTGAACTATTTCATTGCAAGAGAATCAAAACAATATTCTATTTAAACTTGTTACTGGAATCCAAGAAAAAATGTTCTTGCAGAATCTGTGTTTAATGCTTTAAATGCTTTAAAGCCAAGACCAAAGTTACATCGGACGAATATAAAAGTGACTGGGTATTCTGATGCAGACATTCCAGTTAAAGGAACATGCGTGGCAAAGGTATCACGCAAAAATATTGTGCACATCCTTTCATTTGTGGACGTGTCAAAAATGTACAGTTAATTCTGGGTTTATCTGCTTGTGGAAGACTTAATTTGGTGAAAAGAGGTTTAGTTTTGGATAGTGACACAGAGCTGATGCATCAGAAGGTTGCATTACAGTCAGAGGAAGGTGATGTAACTCGATGGCAGGTCCAGCTCACAGAGGCAAATGCTGACGTACAGAATATAAAAGCAGCAGCTGCAGTGTCTGAGACAACCGAACAGGAGGCAATTGATGATATGAAAAAGCAATGTCAGGAGGAGGTTGCTTCAATGCAAGTGATAATGAAAGAGACATGGAGAGAATATGAGATTCAGTTTCATCACTGTCTAGTGCAAGGACCCACACAGTGGGCACAATATAAGGAAGAGGTGAAAGCACAAGTGAAGGAATTGAGAAGTATTATTGAAATGATGAAGTTTCAGCATAAAAAAGAGATTACACAGTTAATTAATGAATTGGATGAAGAAAAGAAGATTCAGATTTCATTACAAATGGAAGTGGAACGTGAATTGACTGAGCTAAGGAGATGTTTGTCTGAAGGACAGGAAGGCAAAGTGAGGATACAAGATAAAATGAACACATGGACACAAACCAGATCATACATGATCCAAATGCAGGATGGAGCAGTGTTAAGAAGAAATCGCAAAGATCTTAAGAAAGAGCCAACTTCAGAGTTTCAGTTATCTGATACAGATGTGTTTTGATTAACGTTGTTAATTGTTTTTCTTTTTAGGGAAAGGAAGATGTGGTGATATCACGAGCAATGATGTGCCAGAACATGATTGGCCAGAGCACTGACCATGCGCAGGATTGCTAGAATGTTCCAGCACGTGGCTGGGTCAATACGTGTTTGTTTATTACTGTAAATAAAAGTTCTCTAATTCTTCCATTATACAGTTCTTTACTGTTAACTCATGGCACGTTTAAACAGAAGTAACATAACACCAATATGGATAAATTCATTCACCAGAGCTCTGAACAGATTCAATGATCTATAGTCTCATTTTTAGGACACCTTAGAACTCACGTTTTCAGTGTTAATTTTATTTGTTCATTTCTTCATTTGCACATTGGTATTTGAGTCTTTGCTTGTTCATGTATAGTTTTTCATAAATTTCTCTTGTATTTACTTGTTACTTTACATAATAGATTATGTATTGCTTTGAACTGCTGCTGCTGCTAAGTTAACAAATTTCACATCACATGCCGGTGATAATAAACCTGATTCTGATTCTGATTAGGATGATGAAGATATTGATTTCTAATTGTTAGAATTATAATGACTCCATCACTCCCTAGTTAGTCAATACAGGCAAAAATAGGCTCTGAAAATCCTCAAATGTACAAAGCTGTAAGGAATATTTCACAAAGTCAGAGAAACATACAAATGTCATTCATTGCTTGCGAACTTTGTGGAAACAGGCCAAAACATCATGTTTAGGAAAACTCCAGTGTGAGTATTTGAATTGTTGTAATTTGCAAGGATACTACCCAAAAGTTACAATTCTAAACGGACTATTTTTTTTGGTCCTGCCGCAGCTTGAAAGCTTCATCTGTCATTGCTTTGTTTGATTCTATTGGAAACGGAAGAGATTGAAAGCAGATTATATTAGGCCAAGTCACTTTTTATTGTCATTTCAACCCTAACTGCTGGTACAGTGCACAGTAAAATTGAGGCAATGTTTTTCAGGACCATGGTGCTACATGAAACAATACAAAAACTACACTGAACTACGTAAAACAACACAAAAACTACACTAGACTACAGACCTACTCAAGACTGCATAAATTGCACAAAACAGTGCAGGCATTACAATAAATAATAAACAAAAGAATAGGCACAGTAGAGGGCAGTAAGTTGATGTCAGTTCAGGCTCTGGGTACTGAGGAGCCTGATGGCTTGGGGGAAGAAACTGTTACATAGTCTGGTCGTGAGTGCCTCTCAATACAACCCCTGTAGAATGTGATGAGGATGAGGGGTGGGAGATGGACTTTCTTCAGCCTTCGCAGAAAGTAGAGACGCTGTTGGGCTTTCTTTGCTATGGAGCTGGTGTTGAGGGTCCAGTTGAGATTCTCCGCCAGGTGAACACCAAGAAATTAGGTGCTTTTAAAGATCTCTACCGAAGAGCCATCGATGTTCAGCGGGGAGTAGTCGCTCTGTGCCCTCCTGAAATCAACAATGATCTCTTTTGTTTTGTTCACATTCAGAGACAAGTTCCTGGCTTTGCACCAGTCCGTTAGCCACTGCATCTCCTCTCTGTAAGCTGATTCATCGTTCTTGCTGATGAGACCCACCACGGTCGTGTCATTGGTGAACTTGATGATGTGATTCGAGCTATGTGTTATAGCACAGTCATGGGTCAGCAGAGTGAATGACAGTGGACTGAGCACACAGCGCTGGGGGCCCCCCAGGGCTTACTATTTCTAGTAAGGTAAGTTTTAGAATGCAACCTTAACCCATACGTTCCTGGTGATTAAAGGTTCAGTCAACATTATCTAAAATTATTTTTGCAGAATGGTTATATTACATTTTTAGGTTTTCCTGAAAATGAATTTACAACTGAAAAGTTCTGAACTTCTGAAAATAATATTGAAAATCAAGGGAGGAGATAGCTGAACTTCAGGCAATGAACTTTGCATCATCAATCAGGATGGAAGAAGTACCAGAGGATTGGATGGTTGCAAATGTTGTTACCTCATTCAAGAAAGGGAATGAGGATATCCCAGGAGATTATAGCCCAGTGTGTCTTACTTCAGTGGTGGGCAAGTTGTTGAAGAAATCCTGTGAGGCAGGATATATGAGAACTGGAGAGACATAATCTGATTCGGGTTAGTCAACATGGCATTGTCAAGGGCAGGTCATGCATTATGAGCCTGATTGAATTCTTAGGGGATGTAAAAAAACACAGTGATGAAGGTAGAGCAGTGGATGTAGTGTATATGGATCTCTGTAAGGCATTTGACAATGTCCCCCATGAAAAGCCTATTCAGAAAGTAAGGTGGTATGGGATCTAAGGAGATCTTGCTTTGTAGATTCAGAATTGGCTTGCCCTCAGAAGGCAAAGGATGATTCTAGATTGTTCATATTCTGCAAGGAGGATGGTGACCAGTTGTGTTCCACAGGGATCTGTTCTTGAACCCCTCCACTTTATGATTTTTATAAATGACCTGGATGAAGAAGTAGGTTAGTAGGTTTGCTGATGACACAGATGTTAGGGATATTGTGTATAGTCTGGAGGGGTGTCAGAGGTTACAGCGAGACATTGATAGGATACGGAGGAGTTAAGTGGTTTTCTATATGCTGTGGGAAAAAAACCATTAAAATATTGTTCCTGCAGCTGGATCATAATTGAATGACAATATTTCTTCTTCCATCTACAGAACACCTTTCAATGCAATTAAACCGAATCAAGTACAGTCTAGTTTCCACTTGTCATCTAGAAATATTAAAAATGAGCACTCAGTTGCGCATTCAAATTGCCTCACATTTTTAAAGAAGGTAGAAAGTCTCTGGGAATGAATAGGCTAATCATCAGATTATCAACTCTGCTTCTGTCTTCAGTGATGCTGCCACTTTAAGTTTAACTCATCTTACTTCAAGTCCATCTGCTCTCAGAGAAAAACAAATTTCATCCCATTTTGTTGATCTCACCAATATATATATCTCAATTGTCATTACAAGAATAAATCTGAATGATCTGATCATTATCTTATTAATAAAATAGGTCGTTATATTTCATACTTATTTTTCTTTGGGTAGAATTTTGAAAGTGAAAACTGAGAAAAGTCTAGATACACACATACACAAACCAACCGAAACGCAAACATGTTTGAAGTTGATAAATCAGAGTATACAGGCTGTTATTCATATTTTGCACTATTTATTTATTTTTGACCCTATGGTATAGCACAATGCTTTTGACCCTGTGGTTCCCAAAATGCTTTACAGTACCAGTGACAATTCCTGTAACTGACTGCAAGGAGTTTGTACATTCTCCCATGACAGCATGGGTTCCCTCCAGGTGCTCTGGTTTCTTTCCACAGTCCATAGACATACCAGTTAGTAGATTACTTGCTCATTGTAAATTGCCCCATGATTAGTCTAGGGTTAAATCAGGGCTTACCGGGTGGTGTGGTTTGAATGGCCAGAACAGCCCATTCCATGCTGAATGCTGACAATAAATAAATAAATTCTATTACTTATTAATAATAAATGAATATTGTACTGCAGCTGCAAAACATCAAGTTTCAATACAATGTCAGTGATGATAAATTCTGAAATATTTGCATATAATACAAAAGCAAGGATATCATGCTAAGAATTTCATGGTAAGGGCTCATCTGAAGCATCATTTCTAGTTCTTGAAACTTTGCTTCAAGAAGATTGAAGCCTTGGACAGAGAAAAATAAAGGAATGATTTCAAAAACTTGCATTAATTATGTGGTGAGATTCAGAAGATGGGATTCCTCTCCTGTGTAAGTAAGATTAAAGTAGACTTAATACCTCAAAATTATGAATGGTTTTGGTGGGAGTTTATTATCCAAAATTGTGACACTGTAATGTCAGTAGCCAAAGAATGCAGATTTGAGATAATGAAGAAATTAATTAATATTTGTTGCACCAGGCATCACTAATAATGGATACTCCAAGGACATTGTGGTTAACGTTCCCTACAACACACAGAAATGGTGCAAGACTAACCAGTATACAAATTTAAATTATACAAAATACATACTGTTAGTCTGCAATAAAATCAGAAGATAATTAAATCACCCAGCAAGTCAAGCAAAATCTGTAAAAAGAGAAATAAAGTTATCATTTCAGGTCAGATAGCAGCAATGAACTCTTATTAAGGCATAAGCGTGATTAATGTGGGATAGTGACTGGCTAGATTTTCTGATTGATACAAAATTGTCCAGAAATGATAGTTTTCATGTTACAATTTGGAAAAATCAATTTTCAATACACTGCAGTTCCTCACTTTTGCTAAGTTCAAGTTTGACTATCATTCAACCATACGTGAGTACCCATGAATGCAACCAAACAAAAGAGCAATACTCAGGGGCCAAAGCGAAAGACACAAATCAACAGCCATACACAGCACAAGACACATATGGCATATATAAGATAGCAGTACAATACCTTAATGCAAAAGAAATATAGTCCAAGTCCTTAAGTCCAAGAATGTTGCAACAGTCTGCAATGGAACAAAATATAAATTGTCTTCTGCTGAGTGAACACTGGAGAAGAGCAACAGTGCCTCTCTTCTGGATGGTTGCAAATGGGCAACACTGCAGTTTGAGGCCTAGTTCTCACTACAATTGAGGCCACGCATTTCTCCTACTATTCGCCAATAAACCAGTGAACCAGGCTTGCAGCATTCCACATTACCAATGTTCAACAGGGTCTCGTGATCACAGAAAAAAGGCTCAGAGAATCATTCACTGTTAGACTGCATACCAACTTCATACACTGACTCCATCACCTCTCTGTAGCAAGCGACTCACTGATTGGGTAGAACAGCATTATGTTAAGTACTTATTATGCAACAGAGTCTTGTGTTGTAAAAAAAAACATTTAAAAAGACAATAACACCTTTGGTTGGTCTCTTAGAGGCTGCTGCATCTGAGCATGGTGCCCTCTTAACAAGAATATTAATCCACCAAAATTTTCCAAACTGGCAAATTGGAGAAATTTTAACATCCAAAAGAACAAAAGTAGCAGACACAAAATAAATCCATCCGCACTGCGTTTTCCCCTTGAGTCATATGCAATGATTGATTGATTGATCGGTTATCCATTTAACTGCAACTGATTTGTGCAGTTCCTCTGTTGTGCAGATGATGTGAACTGCTCCAAGAAAACTATGCAACACAGCTTTTGAAGAGAAAAAGCTGTTACACTGGGGGAGTTTAACTCTGTTAACCTTGCAGATCCAGGACCACTAATACAAGTAGGATCTTCCTTAGTTGCAGTGGATCGTGATGACTTCTGGGATTTGTCATTTCCTTGGCTCTACATGAAACATTGCAGAACAGCCTTCCATACCATAGGATCTCACTGTTGATTTCATCCACCCAGTCTGCCAAAACTGACTGTCCATGCCAGGACTGGCATGTTCCTGCCTCACCAGGATATGAAGCCCACCAACTACCCTTACCTGACTTAGCCCACCTTCAGAAATGGTGAACTGGGGTGTGGTCGCTGCAAACATGTGAACAGTTTGAGAGCCACAAGTAAGAGCTGAGTGATTGGTGCAGACCAAATATGAATAATCAGCCTCAGAATGGACAAGATATGCCACTCCATCGCAGATGCTAATCCTCCCTGGATACCCCTTACTAACTTGGCAATTAGAAAATCTAGCCTTACTCAAAACATCCTGTGACCTGTGTCCCAAAATATAAATATTTTAAAAAGGAACCGTATTAGTGGGGAAAATTAAATTATGAAGTGAGTAAGGATGCTTTCCAGGTCAACATATTGAAGAACTGGCAAGGAATTCTGTATTTTAGATCTAATATTGTGCAATGAGAGGGTCAATTGATGATCATACCGTTAAAGAGCCTTCAGGAGCATTTATCATGACACTATAGGTTTGTATAGAAAGAACAAAAGTAACTTAGTTCAATATAAAATCAGGTCTTCAATGGTTCAGTGGTTCAATTTAATATCAATGAATGTGTACTGTATACCCGCTGAAGTGCTTGTTCTACACAGAATCCATGAAACAGAAGAATAAATGACAGAAAAACGTTAGCACCCCAAAGTCCCCTCCTCCTCCCACACGCAAGCAGCAGCAAAAGCAACAACCTTCACCCCCGCTCTCCCCATCCCTCAATCTCTCCAGGAATAGTATCAACCCCACCATCCACCATGCAAAGCCTCCAGAGACCACGTTCGAGAGTCCATCCCAACACTTCAACGTCTCAGACAGGCTCTCCATCCCGCCAGTGAGAGGAAAGGAGATACTGCTCCAGCAACAATGACAGGGGAGACGAGCAGCTTGCTGCTTTGATGCGACAACCTACCACATTGCTTAATTGAGTTCCCCCTACTCAGGGGAACAGACTCTCAGCTTCAAGAGAGAGACACACAGAGAGTGAGTGTGCAGGGGCCTTCCAACAGCAGCGCACACTGCCTACTGTCTCGTTGCTTCAGGTGGCATCAGTGAGGAATCGGGTCATCCATGAGGCCACAAGCCAAAGACTCACGTCTTCCAGGCCATACGTAGAGATACCAAAACACCAGGCCGCTTGGTGAGTTCTAAGTGTGACAAACCACCACCCATGAAGAACCATAGTTTGTGTACAGCTGCGGATCACAGATGCCAACAGGACCCCAGCCTCCATGAAAAGTAAAAAAGGGACATGAGAAGAGAAGAAATTAAGCTGTCTGCTGACATGACTGAAGATGTCACCCAGGACCACAAAAGCCTCGGGCACCATCTTTAGCTCCTCCCTGTCTGTCTTACCTCTAAATAAAGAAGGCAAAGAATGTCTGAGGAGTAAATTGCCTACAGTAGATTGTGAAATGACATTGAAAGTCATAATTGTAATATAGTCTTGCTTAACTTTTAAAAATTAATACATACTTTATGAGTAATATATATCCACTAAGCAAATAGAGCAATGGGAAATATAGTTCAATTATGTTTATCAAGATAAGTTTAAGATTACATTAGTTCAAAGAAAATGGTGATGATACTGTCACTAAAGCAATTAGGGAAAGGATTAGGCAAACTTCAAAATTCAGCAAAAGAGAGCCAAGACGTTGATAAGAAAGGAGAAAGCAGAATACAAATTAGGCTAAGAAGAAATTTGAAAAAGAGATTTTAAAAGCTTCATAAATGTGTATCCCTCATAAGCTGAGAGTGAGGAAAAATTGCAGAATAAAGATTTGCTGGGAAATTTAATTAAGCTACTATTTTTTGTTGGTTTCAGCAATAGAAGGCACAGAAAACTGCCAAGAAAGAGTGATAAGGAGTAATGCAGGAGATTAGGGAGATGGTGAATGTATTGATATTCATATTAGAACATAGAACAGTACAGCACAGTAACAGGCCCTTCATCCCACAATGTTGTACTCAACCAATTAAGTTAGTAATCAACTGACAAATTAATCTAATCTCTTCTGCCTGCACAACATCCATATCCTTCTATTTTAATCATATTCATGTGCTGATCAAAACATCTAAAAATTCAAACATGAGGAAATCTGCAGATGCTGGAAATTCAAGCAATACACACAAAATGCTGGTGGAACACAAAACGCCAGGCAGCATCTATAGGAAGAAGCATGATCTACGTTTTGGTTGGAGACCCTTCGACAGGACTCCTAAAAATTCCTTGTGTTCCTATATCTACCACCATGCCAAGCAGTGCGTTCCAGGCACCCACTAATCTCTGTGTATAAAGAAATTCACCCCCCTCACTTCTCCTTTGAAATTAACCCCTCGCAACTTTAAATAGATGCCACCTAGTATTGGACATTCCATCCTGGGAAAAAGATACTGTCCGAATACTCTGTCTATGTCTCTCATAAGCCTCAATCAGATTTCCCCTCAATCTTCATTGCTCCTGAGAAAACAACCCAAGTTTGTCTGAATTCTTGTTATAACACATGCCCTGTAATCCAAGCAGCATCCTGGTGACTTTCTGACACCCTCTCCAAAGCCTCAACACCTTCCAATAGGTCATAACAAATGCAATACTCCAGATGCTGCCCAACTAGGGTTTTTATAAAGCTGCAACATAACTTCCTAACATTTGAACTTTTATTTCCAGAGCGCCTGGGCATGACTCGAGAAGCAGCAGTACTCTCAATGGATACAATTAAATATTCCCGTTACAGCTAAAAAGCACAATTGCTTCCAAGATCAGTACAATCAACAAAGATGTCATAATGCATTTAAAAGAACTATCGCTGCATAAAACCAATGGAAACAACACTGATTGTGGTCAGAAGTGGCCACAGAGGAGACCTTGAAGTAAGCACGGGTGTAGATTAGGATTACAAGTATGTTTAAGGAAAGGGCTCTTAAACTCCCTATACTGACGATCTTGCTGGTGAACGTGCAGTCTCTGGTGAATAAAATCGATGCTCTCAGAGCCAGGGTGCTGAATCAGAGGGACATTAGGACTGCGTATGTCCTTTTTTCATGGGATCCTGGATAAACTCTTCCATACTGGATGCAGAGATTCAGAACAACAGGTTTATTATGCACCGTCGGGATAGATCTATAGAGGCTCTCAAAAGCAGAGGTTGAGGAGTATGCCCCATGATCACGTCTTCTTGCTGCACAAATATATCAGTGCTGTCCCAAATCTGCTCACCAGACCTAGAATATCTAGCAGTAAAATGCCGTCCTTTAAACCTACCATGGTAGGCTGCTGAGGTCATTTTAGTAGCAGTTTACATTCCACTTCAGGCCAATTTCAAGCAGGCTTTAGATGATCTGAGCAATGGGATCAACATGCACGAAACAGTGCACCGTAACACCTTCACCATTGTTTTGGGAGATTTTAACCAGGCCAGTCTGAAAAAATCACTTGCAATACCAGAGGAAACAACACACTGGACCATTTTGACATCACCATCAAGAATGCCTACTACGCTATTCCACGCCCTCACTTCAGGAAGTCTGATCACCTGGCTGCACTTATGCTCCCTGAGTATAGGCAGAGACTGAAGACTGCAGCACTAGCAGTGAGGACCAAGAAGGTTTGGACAAGGGAAGTACAGGAGCATCTATAGGACTGCTTTGAATCAGTGGACTGGAGTGTATTCAGGGATTCATCTTTGAATCTGGGTAAGTATGCTGCAGTAGTTAGCGACTTCTTTAAAACCTGTGTGGATGAGTGTGTGCCTGCAAAGACTCACTGTACATTCCCAAATCAAAAACAGTGAATAAACCAGGTGGTATGTTGTCTGCTCAAGGCTAGATTTGTGGCATTCAGGTCTGGCAACCCAGACCTGTACAAGTAAACCAGGTATGATTTGTGGAGGGCTATTTCAAGGGTGAGAGATAATTTAAAAAAACGAGGTTGGAGGTGACATCAGGTGCACGGCAACTCTGACAGAGTCTGAAAGACATTACTTACTACAAAGCGAAACCCAATAGTATGAATGGCAACAATGCTTCACTATCTGATGAACTCAATAACTTCTGTGAAAGGGAGAACACAACTACAGCTGTGAAGATCCCTACTGCACCTGATGACCCTGTGACCTCTGTCCCAGGGGCCGATGTTAGACTGTCTTTAAAAAGACTGAACCCCCACAAGGCAGAAGGTCCCAAAATCCTGTGCCAACCAACTGGCGGGAGTATTCAAGGACATTTTCAACCTCTCACTGCTATGGGTAGAAGTTCCCACTTGCTTCAAAAAGGCAACACTTATACCAGTGCCTAAGAAGAATAATGTAAGCTGCCTTAATGTCTATCACCCAGTAGCGTTCACATCTACAGTGATGAAATGCTTTGAGAGGTTGGTCATGACCAGACTGAACTCCTGCCTCAGCAAGGACATAGACCCTTTGCAATTTGCCTATCAATAGGTCAATGGCTCTCCACATGGCTTTAGACCACCTGGACAACACAAACATCTATGTCAGGATGCTGTTCATTGACTATAGCTCATCATTTAATACCATTATTCCCACAAACCTGATTGAGAAGTTGCAGAACCTGGGCCTCTGTATCTCCCTCTGCAATTGGATCCTTGACTTCCTAACTGGAAGACCACAATCTGTACCGATTGGTGATAACATATCTTCCTCACTGACGATCAACACAGGCGTACATCAGGGGTGTGTACTTAGCCCACTGCTCTACTCTGTATACACATGACTGTGTGGCTGGGCATAGCTGAAATACTATCTATAAATTTTCTGGTGATACATCCACTGTTGGTAAAATCTTAGGTGGTGATGAGAGGGCATACAGGAGTGAGATATGACAACTAGTGGAATGGTGCCACAACAACAACCTGGCACTTAATGTCAGTAAGATGAAAGAGCTGATTGTGGACTTCAGGAAGGGTAAGACAAAAGAACACATACCAATACTCATAGAGGAATCAGAACTGGAGAGCGTGAGCAACTTCAAGTTCCTAGGTGTCAAGATCTCTGAGTATCTAACCTGGTCCCAACATATCGATGCCATCCTAAAGATGGTAAGACAGCAGCTATACTTTATTAGGAGTTTGAAGAGATTTGGCATGTCAACAAAATACATTCAAAATCTTTTGCAGTTGTACCGTGGAGAACAATCTGATATGGAGGGGCTATTGCACAGGACCAAAAAAAGTTGCAGAAGGTTGTAAATCTAATCAGCTCCATCTTGGGCATTAGCCTACAATGTACCCAGATCATCTTTAGGGAGCGGTGTCTCAGAAAGGCAGCATCCATTATTAAGGACCTCTAGCACCCAATGCATGCCCTTTTCTCACTGTTACCATCAAGTAGAAGCTACAAAAGCCTGAAGGCACACACTCAGCGATTCAGGAACAGTTTCTTCCCATCTGTCATCCGATTCCTAAATGGACATTGAATCTTTGGACACGACCTTTCTTCTTTTTAATTTACAGTGTTTCTGTTTTTGCACTTTTTAAATCTATTCAATATACATAATTGATTTACTTGTTTATTTATTATTATATTTTAATTTTAATTATTATTATTTTCTCTCTGCTAGATTATGTATTGCATTGAACTGCTTCTGCTACGTTAACAAATTTCATGTCACATGCCGGTGATAATAAACCTGATTCTGATTCTGACTCTAATTCAATACATCAGTGAATAAAGATAAGCATGCCATAGGCTTTCTCATCCATCCCATCAACCTGTGTAGCCAGCTTGGACCCCAAGATACCTTTGCTCATCAACACTGTTAAGTATCTTTACCCTTGACCTACCAAGGTGCAGTGCTTCACATTTCGATAGATTTATTTCCAACTGCTCTTTCTCCATCCATATCCGCAACAGATCTATATCCTTCTTTCCAGTCCTTGCCATTTTTCTATGCTGTCCACAAAACTACCTTGAATCATCTGCAAACTTATTAACACACCCAATAACTTTTTCATTCAGGTCACTTATACACCATACCTACATTGCAGACAGCACAGGTCCTAGTATAGATCCATGTGGAACAGTACTAATCACAGACCTCCAGCAAAAACAAAACCTTTCAATCTCTACTCTCTTTGGTTGGCAAGCCAGTTCTGAATCAAACAGCCAATTCACCATTGATCCCATCTTAATCTTCTGGATGTGCCTCACATCTGGATGAGGGACTTTTTCAAATGCATTACTAAAATTCATGTAGACAACATCCACATTGACTCCCTCATCACTTTGTCAAAATAATTAACCATTAATTAAATAAGACTTGCCACAAAACCATAAGACATAGGAGGAGAATTAGGCCATTTGTACCATCAGGTCTTCTCTGATATTCCATTATGGCTGATTTATTATACCTCTCCACCCAATTTTCCTGCCTTCTCTTGATAAAATTTACTAATTAACAGCCTATCAAACATTGCTTTAAATATACCCAACAGTCATCAGTGACAATGAATTCCAAAGATTCACTGTCCTCTGGCTAAAGCAATTCTGCCTCATCTCTGTACTAAAAGGATGCTCTCTAATCTGAGGCTGTGCCATTTGGTCCTAGATTCCCCAATAAGAAGAAGCATGTAGTCTATATCCACTCTACTTAGGCCTTTCGATATTCAGTAGGTTTCAATGAGATCAATCCTTACTCTTCAAAGCGAGTACAGGCCCAGAATCATCAATGCACCTCATATGTTAAGCATTTCATTTCCAGAAATATTCTCATGAACCACCACAGTATTACATAAAGCCTCAGCATTATATCCTTGCTTTTATATTCTAGTCCACTTGATATTTTTTGCTAACGTTGCATTTGCCTTCACTACCACTAACTCAATTTGCAAGTTAGGAATCCTGCACAAGGTATCCCAAGTCTCCTTGCACCTGACACCAAAGACACGAGGCAGATGTGGCAGGGCATTCAGACCATAACAGACAACATCCACAATGACAGTGATGCCTCTTACTGAGATGCCGAATGTATCTTTCATTCAGTTTAAAGCACAAGGCAATGTACTGGTGACAATTCCCCCCTTCTCTTCAAGGAGGGCAGCCTATCTAGTCACAGCTGATGTGAGGAAGACCCTAGACAGGGTCAACCCACATAAAGCTGTGAGGCCTGATTACATACCTGATGGAATGTGCAACCCAGTTAACTGAGGTTCTAAAGACATCTTCAACATATCTTTGAAACAGTCCACTGTCCCTGTAGACTTCAAGGCAGCCACCATCATCCAAGAGGGCAACAGTAAACTACCTCAATGATTATTGTCCTGTGGCACTGGCCTCAGCACTAATGAAGTACTTTGAGTGGCTGGTTATGGGTCATATTAACTTTGACCTTTCATTTGACCCTTTCAGTTTGCTTATCACTCGAATTAGTCCTCTGATGTCGCCATAGCCTCTGCTGTCCACTCTTCCCAGTCTCGCCTGGAAAATGGTGCCTCATATGCCAGGAAGCTGCTTATTGACTTCAGCTCTGTGTTCAATGTGACCATCGCTCTGAAGCTAGTGGGTAAAGTGTCCTCATTACTTCCTGCGGAGATTGAGGTGAGTGAGAATCCTCCCCCCGCCCGCCCTTATTAGCCAATTTTTACAGGAGGACCAGATGTATCCCTCTTGTACAGGTCACCCCTGCATCAGAAGAGGTTCCCCTGAACCAGTTCCTCAGCCACTCATTCATCTGTATTTTCATTCAAAGATAACTACCTTGGAAGTCCAGCTATTCAGCCTCTTCCTTAACTCTCTAATCACTGCGCAGGACCTCTTCCCCCTTTCTTCCTATGCCATTGGTGCCAATGTGCGTCACGACAGCTGGCTGATCACCCTCCCTCTTGAGAATATTCTGCAGTTGGTTCGAGGCATCCTGGACCCTAGAATCTGTGAGGTAACATACTATACTGGTGTGTCTTTTGTGGCCATAGATTCTCCTGTCTGTCCCCGTAACACTCGAGTCTAGTATCACTATCACTCTACCAGAATTTATCCTTCACTATTGAACCTCTGAGCTGGCCACAGCACTATTGGCCTAGTTGTTGCTGCTGTGCCCTGATAGGTCATCTCCCTCAGCGGTATCCAAATGGGCATGCTTGTTACTGAGGGGAATGGCCACAGGGGAGCCCTGCAGTGACTGCTTACTCTCCTTACTTCTCCTGGTGGTCGCCCATGTCCTATCTGAAGCCTGCATTCTAAGTACGATCACCTCAGTAAAAGTTTCACCTGAGAATTTTTCAGCCTCCTGGATGGTCCTGAATGTAATCATCTCCAGCTCCACTTTCTTGACATCATCAGTCATGAGCTTAAGTTGGGGCACTTCCTGCAGAGACTTTAGAAATGCTGATCTTATCCTTACCTTCAGCACTGTCTGTACAGTATTTGCAAATTCTCCTTGTTATTGTGGACTTTGCCTAGGGTGCTTTGTACCCCAAAGACATGTTGGTTGATAGCTTATGTGGTTGATGTAAATTGCTTTTGTTTAAGTAGATTAATAAAATCATAAAGTCATAAAGCAATAGGTGATGTAGGCAGACTCTTTGGCCCAATGAGTCCATGACCACTATGGTGCTTGCCTAATGAGTCCCAATTCCCTCTGTTCAGCCCGTTTGCCTCCAAACTCCTCCCCTCCAAGTACCTGTCCCAGTGCTTCATAAAT
This sequence comes from Hypanus sabinus, assembly GCF_030144855.1. Lineage (NCBI taxonomy): Eukaryota > Metazoa > Chordata > Chondrichthyes > Myliobatiformes > Dasyatidae > Hypanus > Hypanus sabinus. The sequence goes on along the minus strand of NC_082710.1, from coordinate 116,500,047 downwards.
GATACAATTTCACTTGCCTCAACCACTTGTCCTAGCCACTCTTTCTGCATTCCCACCACCCTCTGTGTGAAAAGGTTGTCCCTCAGGTCCCTTTAAATTTTATCCCCTATTGCATTGAATGAAATGAATATAGTATCTCAGTACTATCATCTTATCATTTGAAGCTGTTGGGGAGGGTTTAATCTAATTTGGCAGGATGATAGGAACTGGAGTGACAAGACTGAAGTGGGGCAATTGGTATACAAGCAGGTGCAGTGTGCAGAGAAACTGTGAGCAAGAACAGACAGGTGACATGGCAAAATTGCAGTCAGTGGAATGAGTTACAGTGTAACATAGGAACAAAATTGAAAAGGGTGATGAAAACGGAACTGAAGTTGATAAATATTGAATTGAACTTCCTCCCTGTGGAGGTAAAGAAGAACTGGATGAGTTACATTTGAATGCACACATATACAGAATAATGTAGATGATCTTGTAGCACAGTTAGAGTTTGACAGTATGGGTTTGTGAGCATCACTGAGTCATAGCTGAAAGGAGATTATAGTTGGGAGCTCAACATCCATGATCAACATCAACATCCTTTTATCAAAAGGACAGGCAGGTAGAGGTAGTGGCCTGGCTGTTGGTAAAAGATGAAATTAAATCTTTAGAAAGAGGTGACATAGGGTTGGAAAATGTAGAATCCTTGTGGGTAGAGTAAAGAGACCCTGATGGGAGTTGTATACAGGCCTCCAAACAAGATCCAGAATGTGGGCTAGAAATTACAATGGGAAATAGAAAAAGCGTGTCAAAAGGGCCATATTATGATCATTATGGGGGATTTCAGGTAGATTGTGAAAATCTTCACTGGGGAAAAGGCAATTGTGGATTTGGTATTGTGTAATGAACCAGGTTTGAATAGGGAGCTTAAGGTAAAGGATCCCTTAGTAGGCAGTGATTATATTATGAAAGAATTCACCCTGCAATCTGAGAGGGAGAAGCTAAAGTCAGATGTATCCGTAATATAGTGGGGTAAAAGGAATTATGGAGGCATGATGGAGGAGCAGCCCAAAACAGATTGGAAGGGGACACTAGCAGGGATGACAGCAGAACAGCAATGGCTTGAGTTTCTTGGAGCAATTAAGAAGATGCAGAATACATACATTCTAAAGAAGTATTCTAAAGGCAGGATGACAGAACCGTGACTGACAAGGGAAGTCAAAGACAAAGTAAAAGCAAAAGAGAGGGCACATTATAGAGCAAAAATTAGAGGATTGGGAAGATTTCAAAACTAACAGAAGGCAACTGAAAAAATAGTCTTTACTGTAGAAGACGTGAGCAGTATGCCCGAAGTTTAGGACTGTAACCTGGCAGTAGTGAGTACAGTTGCAAATAGTAGGAAGAAGGTGCTTGGGAAGCAGAAAGGTCTGAAAGTAGATATGTCACATGACCAAAATGGACTAGCCCCAAGGTTCTGAAAGAGTGGTAACTGAAGAGATGGTAGACGTATTAGCAATGATTTTTTTTAAGAGTCACTAGATTATAACATCATTCCAGTGGACTTGAAAACTGCAAATGCCACTCCATGCTTCAAGAAGGGAGAGAGGCAGAGAAAAGGAAATGATATCATCTGCAAATTTGGCCATAAAGCCATCAGTTCCATCAACCAAGTCAGTGACATGTAACGTAATTTTTACATTACATGACACTGACTTGGTTGATGGAATTGATGGCTTTATGGCCAAATTTGCAGATGATACAAAAATAGCTGAAGGGCCAGGTAATGTTGAGAAAGAAGTGAATCTGCAGGACTTGGACAGATTAGGAAAATGGGCAAAGAAGTGGCCAGTGTTCATTGTCAGCAAGGAGGAGATGTTATTTCCAAAGTGCACAGACTGTGGTCCAACGATGAGGAAGTCAAAGATCCATTTGCAGAGGGAGGTACAGAGGCCCAGCTTCTATAGCTTTTTAATCAGGTCTAAGGGAATGCTGGTGTTAAACACTGAGTTATAGTCAATGAACAGCATCCTGACATAGCTATTTGTATTGTCCAGGAAATCTATAGCCAAGTGGAGAGCCATTGACATCTCATCCACTGTAGACGTATTTGGTGATAAGAAAATTGCACTGAGACAGGAGCTGCTGCTAGCCATAACCAATCTCTCAAAGCATTTCATCACTGTAGATGTGAGTGCTACTGGCTGATAGTCATTCAGGCACCTCACAGAGCTCTTCTGGGGCATAGGTATGGGGCTTTTGAAGCAGGTGGGAAGTTCTGACACTAGCAAGGAGAAATTGAAAATGTCTTTCAATACCCTCACCAGTTAGTTGGCACAGGTACTTAACAGGTACTCCATCAACTCTGCCACTTTGCAGGGTTCACCGTTCTAGACAGAGATCACAGAGTCACTGGATACAGCAGAGAACCTCACAGCAACAGCTTTATTCTCCCTTTCAAACCAAACAAATTTGTGCTGATATTAGACAGGGTTCAGAGGATGGTCACATGAATGATACTAAAAATTGAGTTATCGTATGAGGAGTGTTTGATGGCTCTGAGCCTGTACTGGCTGGAAATTATAAGAATGAGGGGGGATCTCATTAACTGTTGAAAGGACTTGAGAGTAGGGATGTGGAGAAGATGTTCCCTAATGTGTCTGAATCCAGGACCTGAGGGCACAGCCTCAGAATAGAGAGACGTCCATTTCGAACAGAGGTTATGAGGAATTTCTTTAGACAGTGGGTGGTAAATCTGTGGAATTTGTTGCCACAGGCAGCTGAAAAGGCCCAGTTATTGGGAATATTTAAGGCAGAGTTGATTGATTTTTGATTAGTTAGGGGCTGAAGGGATAAGGGGAGAAGGCAGGAGACTGGGTTGGAGAGGGAAATAGACCAGCCATGATAAAAGTGTAGAGCAGACTCGATGGGCCAAATGGCCTAATTCTGCTCCTATATCTTATGGTCTTATGGTCTTATATCCATGCAAGCCAATTGAAAAACAACACTGAAATTGTTGTTTTCAATGAAGAAACCATTGCATTTTAAACATTTATATGTAGAATACCAAGTTATGTTTATGACAATTATTTTGTTATAATTGCATGAACAAATTTATGAAACAGTTTAGAGCACAGGAAAATAATACTTTCTATACATCTCAAATTAATATTTGTTCACTTCAGAGACTAAAAATACTGCAAATAACTTGTATCTAAACCTTATTGCATAGTTTTGTAGAATAAGCAGATGGTTAAGAAGACCGTATAAACAAATATTATTGCCAATCTGCATTTTTCAGTTTCTCCTAGTATGTTTTAAATCTGCATATTTCAATCTCATGATGGAATGGTACTGCAGCCCAATATTCCATGCAATGTTAACTTTTTCTTTACGTTTTCCAATATACTTATTATATTTCCCAGCCAGTGGGAACTGACATTTTTGTCAAATGGATTGATCAAATTATAAGTAGCCCCTGTATGTCAAATTGATCTGACAATTCAAAACTAGTCTTCCATAATGCATTTTCTACAATCAGAAGTGACATGACTGTACGACCTGGACAATACATAACTTTGCAGATGACACAAAGGTCGATTGAGTTGATGATAGTGTAGAAGGCCAAGAAGACGATATCAGCAAACATCACAACCAAGGGTAACATCCTTCAAACAGTTCACGAAACTACTTCTTTCACTTTTTCTTTCAAAAGTGGTTCTGCTACTGTTAGAGCCTGTGATCTACATTTTGCTGGTGTATTTTCAAGCTGATTGAGTGATCTGGCACTTTACTGTCTCCAAGATGATTGAAATCAACAAGGATGAGAGTGGAAAGAGGATGGGTGTCCAACACCATCCAGCTGGGTGTGAAGATTTACTCTCTCACTCCCTCTCGGTCGATGCTCCTGGAGGAAGGTGCCTACATGCGAATAGTCCCTCTCTCTCCCTTTCGCTTGATGCTCCACCGAGGATGGTGTCGGTGTCTATTGGTCTCATACCCTTTCTTTGCCCTCCTGACTTCCCTTTTAAGATGATTCTTAATCTTTTTTATCATCATTAAGGCTTTCATTCAGTCCTGACCTCCTTAGCACTATGTAAACTACCTTCTATTACTTGACCAGAACATCAATCTCTCCCAGCAGTGCAGGTTCTTAAACTCACTAGTTTCTCTTCCCCCAACAGGAATATACTTATCCTAGACACCTGCTATCAAACTCTTAAAAGTATCCCACTTGCCATTCATTCCTTTCCTTTCAGTCTCACCCATTCAACATCTTCTGGAGCCTGTCTTGCCCCCCTCAAAGTTATCTCTGCTCCAGTTTAGGACCCTTACCTATAGACCGCACCTATCCTTTTTCATCACTAACTTAAAACTCATGGAATTACGCTGCTGTTGCTAGAGCCAAAGTCATCTCTGACTGCTAATTCCATTACTTAACCTACTTTATTTCTTAAGAGGAGGTCCAGTTTGTCCCAAATAGGACACTTTATATATGAAGTCAAGAAACTTTCCTGGACCCCTTTCACAAATTGCACCGCTTAGTATTCTGGGTGGGTGATGCTGTCAATACCAGGAAAGTTAGCATCTTCGACCACTACACCCTCTTATTCTTACAACTGTGAGCAATTTCTCTACACAGCTGCCCTCAAGTTCATGCTGACAATTAGGGGTTTATAATGCAACCCCACTAAAGTGACCCTCCCCTTCTCTGGTTCAAGTGCAACCCATCCATCTTGTACTAGTTGCCTCTACCCCAAAAGAGGTCTCAATGGACTAAGAGCGTAAAACCCTGCCCCCTGAACCAGCTCTTCAGCCCTATTCCTTATATTCCGTCTGGGGAGCCTCCAACCTGATGGCATGAACATCAATTTCTTGAACTTCCAATAATGCCACTCCCCCTCTTCTTCACTATTCCCCATCCCCTTTTCCCTCTCTCACCTTATCTCCTTACCCACCCATTGCCTCCCTCTGGTATGCCTCCACCCTTTCCTTTCTTCCATGGCCTCTGTCCTCTTCTACCAGATTCACCCTTTTCCAGCCCTGTATCTCTTTCAACAATCAACTTCCTAGTTCTTTACTTCATCCACCACCCCCCCCCCCCCCCCTTCAGGTTTCACCACCACCTTGTGTTTCTCTCCTTTTAAATCTACTCCTCACCTGCTGAAGGCTCTCGGCCTGAAACGTTGACTGTACTCTTTTCCATAGATGCAACCTGGTCTGCTGAGTTCCTCCAGCATTTTGTGTGTGTTGCTTCAGCCACAGATTCATTTGGACTATTCTTCTGTTCTGACCATGCTATCATGTGGCGCAAGAGGTAATCTAGGGATGACTATCCTCAAGGTCCTGCTTCTTAACTTCTTACCTACCTCCTTATATTCATTCTGCAGGAACTCATCCCTCATTATACTTGTATCATATATATAAAAATATACAATCACATCTTTTCCTCAAGAATCATCTGCAACTGCTCTATAAGAATCTTGAACCTGGCACCAAGGAGACAACACATCATTCTAGTGTCACTTGTATAGTCATAGAGTCTCCTCTCTCTCCCCCTCACCAACAAGACTCCCTCAGTCTCATCCTGTATGATTGCACCCTTCCCTTCTGAGCTTTACAGCCAGTCACTGTGCCAGAGCAGGTTAGAGTTAATGAGCATATGAGGGAGACTTGAGGAATGGAAATGAGGGGATTTCTATCAGAGCTGCCTGCATTTACACAAGTCGAAGAATCTTCTACATCATAAAAATATGAAAAAATAACAAGTAATTAGAATGGAAATCCCCAGCTCACTCCCAGTAGAATAAAAGGAGTGCCCAGTGAGATAAATATGTAACTTACAGTGAATTCCAAAGCCTCATGCCAAATGATAACCTGGTTTACATCTTCATATGCACATTTCTGATTTCCCAAATTTATTTGCTGGCTTTAATGTCTTGTTCAGGTCTACTGCAGACTCACTGACATCAGATGCTGGTTCGAATTACAAAGGAATTGAAGATCAGAAAAGATGACGATGGACTAGAGACTTTGATAACTGTGGAGGGCTGGAGAACTAAAGGACTGGGAAGGAACTGGGAATTGTGAGGGATGAGGAGACAGTGAAGGTGAGGGCATTTGGGAACTACTTGGCTACAACTTGTGGCTTTAGAAATCTAGATGTGTTGATGCTGTCTGGATCACTTGAAGAGGTGTCATCCGCCATTACAAAGTTCCAAGAGATACCATTGGCATAGTGAGCATTCTGGGGAGCAGAGTACACTGAAACCCTGAATCAGCATGTTAGCAGGTGACCTCTGGACGGCACTAGTGGCAACCTAAACACATTCTGATTACAAAAGCATGTAATTTGTGGTCATAACTATTGTTGGGCTCAGGTCAGATGGTTAAATTATCACTGATATGCTAAAGATTTGATTGGTTCAATACTGGATTGCTCATGTTGGCCAGAAAGAGCTACAGTTTACAAATCGGTGAATTTTAATAAATAAAGGACAGTGGAGTTAGACAGACCGATTGTCATAACCACAGATTCAGCAGTGCAGTAGATATGGCAATTTTGCACTTGGGTATATGCACGTGTCAGCTAATTATTATTGAATCATGATAGTATAGAACTCCATACTTGTCGTCATGGTGCTTGTCGAGACTTGGGCCGAGCACAGCACCACTTCGCTGCCTGTTTGCATTCGGCCTTCCCTGAGAAATTGGACTGTCAAGTCAACTGACTCTGAAGACTAGCAGTATTGAGCTAATGTTTAGATGTTCTTTTCAGCCGCAGTGTAGGCTTCGTTTTCCATTTGTGAGCTTTAGTTAATGGCCCTGTTTGGCCTAGTGTTTATTATTTTATTTTCCCTTTAACACTGTTTGCATTAAAGTCTGAAAACTATCTACCTGCTTCAGTGTCTCTGACTCCGCACATGGGTCATATCCGAACCTGGTAACACCAATAGTCTTTGTTCTTGCCATGCAGTTGAAGGAATGGAGGCTGCATTTTGTGAAGCTGCTCGACATCTTTCATTTTGTGAACTGATTTTGCTTGGCTTAGTCAATGTTTGAAATTAGACACAATGATGTTCCAGGACCAGAAACAACTTCAAAATAAGAGGTTATTTGTGAGGTGTTCTTTGATTAGATATAACAAGTAGTCTGGTGAATGTTGGCGTATGCGTCTGTCTTGAGTGATTCAAGGTGGTTACTGGTTTAGTAACTGATAGAGAATAAATTATCAGCTGTCATTTATGGAAGAAGGGCAATAAATGGATGCAGGTTTAGACCAGAGCTGATAAGAAACTGTCATAAATCAGTGAGATGATCCAAAGCCAATAACACTGAAACACAACATTTGAACTGAGGAGGAATGCATATAAAAGCAGAGGCTTTGAATGCAAAGTAGCACCAACTTGCTTCAGAGACTTATCATTGCTGATGTGGAAGACCCCACGGAAAAGTGGAGATTTCTATTAGACACTCCTTCTTTATTCCTTGACTGTTTGTGGAGGGTTGGGAACACTTAGTCGGTGTGCACACATACTTGGTTGTGTAAATTCATGAGCTCTTCCATTCAGACATAAATACATATAATGCTTAAGTTAAGAACATATTATATTGTATTGGGAATTGGGAAATGAACCTGGTCAGGGGTCAGGTCTCTCAGTGGGAGAGCATTTTGGAGAAAGTGATCACAATTCTATCTACTATACCATAGCATTGGAGAGGGATAGGAACATACAAGTTAGGAAAATGTTTAATTGGATTAAGGGGAAATGTGAAGATATCAGACAGGATCTTGGAAGCATAAATTGGGAACAGATATTCTCAGAACAGGACAGGAATGTGGAAAATGCCCAGGGGATATTTGTGTGTGTATGTTTCAATGAGACAGGGAAGCAAAGGGAGGGTACAGGAACTCTGGTGTACAAAGCCTGTTGAAAATCTAGTCAAGAAGAAAAGGAAGGCTCACGAGAAGTTCAAAAAAACAAGGCAATGATAGAGATCTAGAGATTATAAGGCTAGCAGGAAGGAGTTGAAGAATGAAATTAGGAGAGCCAGAAGGGCTCAGTACCATGAGTAATTAAAGTGGAACATCTGACTACACAGCAGTGAGCTACAAAGTTTATCTGCACTTTATTGGCTGATTTAACTGCAATTGCCCCTTTTTCTGTCAAAATATTTGCAAATATACTTCTACTTTAAGTTTATATTAGTGTAATTTTTGTTATCTCCTGGTGAACAATAAATTTTGCATGGGGCAGTATTTGTAGAGCATTCACCATAACTTGTATTCCCTCAACGGAACATTCAAACTTTCCTGTTTGGTTGAACCTGAACCATACCGATACCAGACGTGTGTTGCTGATTGGAGATGGCTGTCTCACCGTGCCCATGCATCACTGAGTTACGCAGCTATTAAGCTGGGATAGCTGATAAGCCTAATTTGTTACGAGGCACGGTGAGAGGATTATATTTCTGGGGGCTTTATTCCATGATGAATGTTGCATAAGTACTGGTTAAGTGGTTTATTTGTGTTTAAGCCTGTGTTTAAATTAGTGTTTTGTGGAAAGTAAGGTTCATCATAATTAAGGTACGTTATTAAGGGTGCTGTGAAATGCTTGTGTTCTGAGGAAAGTTTCTGTCAGAGCTACTCATGAATTATCATATAGAATGTTGAGTTCCGTGTAGGTATTGGGGAAAGTTACACTGATTGATTGGTATTTTAATGAAATGGTTGGTAAAGATGTTGTGTTAGTCCATACTACCTGTTACATGACTGAATTCACACTGCCCGATAGAAGAGCACCTGGAGAAGCAGGACCATGGCCAATTCATATCTTTAGATTTGCCAAGAGTCTAACTGAGGGTGAAGATTTTTAAGGCAAGTTGTTCTATTTTCTGTGAAGTGAGGGGAAGACTTTGTCTGATGAGAAAAGTCTAATAGGTCTTTGAGCTGTTAATTTAGTTCTGAGCTGGGTTTCAGCTACATCACTAACTGATAAATGCCAAACTCTACCTGTAGACAGCCAAACTTATGATAGGCTGAGGGTTAGGGTTAGGGTTAGAGTCAAACCCACACCTGATGTGGAAGAGGAATATGAGGGTTGAGCTGTGAAAACATCTCATTTATGGATAAATGGCAGTGCTCAGATAGTATGAAAAAATGGAGTTTGGTAAAGTGTTTAAAGGGTCCAGCCGCTGACGTAATGAGGTTTGTAAAGCAGGAAATCCTACATCAGTTAACCATTTGCAAGCACTAGAAATTGCTTTTGGCATGGTGGACAGCACAGCTGATCTTATGATGAAGTTTAGGCACACATTCCAGGAGGAAGGAGAGAAGATTTCTGCCTAGCTTTACATGCTATATAAAATGTTGCATTCAACGGGCTGAGATAAATCAGAGAAAGGTGGAGCAATGTGTGAAGGGCGTGCTGTCTACGCATTCGATTGACCTACAAGATGCATCCTCCCCCCTCATCTTATATTGAGTTACTTAGAGAAGTAAGAGAGGAGGAAAATATGATGAAGGAACAGGATGTTTCCAGCAGTTGGGTAATGCCTTCAGTTGCAGCCCCTGCTGCTAATGTGATCACTGATTCCACACAAGGAGAGGTTTTGCAAAATGAAGTGGAAAACCTGCAAGCCAAGGTATCTCTTTTGACGTCTGCTAGTGCTGCAGCTAAATGAGCTGCCACCACTCAGAGACCCAACCCACATGTAGGAATTAATAAGCAGAGGAATACTGCTGAATGGGGTCTTTTAACTAGGGCTGTGACCAGTATTTTCTGTTATAACTGTGAAGAGGATGGACATTTCAAGTGGGAGTATGAAGGACAGGAAAATCTTTGAAAGGTAAACGAGCGATTAATCAAAGAAGAAAACAAGAAGTGATACAATCAAATGATCAAGCTCCGGAGACTGAGTTCTAATAAGAAATTTAGAACCACAAAGAAAGCACAAGTTGGTTGACCACTGGATTTCTTCACCTTATGTGCGAGTCAGATGCAAAACTTTCCAGTTTTTCGGCTGAACTGAGAAGCTGGAAATGGTCCTGTAAAAGTTCTCCATCAGAACCATCTTTTACTTCTTGGGCAGGGAGTATATATTAACCCAGAATCTAAACCTTGTAGAAGAATTCTGCAATAGAGAAGAAGGAAAGGAAAGAAACAAGCTGAAAATAAGTCAGTCAGACAATAGTGAGATTTCAGTGGAAAGATCTGAAGAGGAATCAGGTGTATCCATTGCTATACAGATTCAGAAGATGGGGAAATGGGAATGTTCAAGAGGAGTTGATGGGAGTCAGCGGGAGACGCTCATGGAGTGAGTACTGTTTTGGATTCGCTCCATAACCTTTACTTTTTTTCTTAACCTTTGATCACCCTAATTCAGCTTATTTTTACCTATACCGAAAGTTTCTTTGTTAATTTTTTTTGAACTTACTGCTAAGAGTTTGTCGTGAACTTTTGAAGATATGCAAACAGAAATGTCTCTCAGGTCTAAGGGACGAGAAACCGGATGCAATCTGAACGGTAACGGAAAGAAGCAGGCTCCGCCACAACACACTCAATTAACTTATGAATTCTTTATGGAGGTTTTGGACAAAAAATTTGATCAACTACAACAATTTTTTAAGAAGAGATAAAGGCTTTTCAAGAGTACATGGATAAGACGGATTCAGTAATTAACCAGCAACAAGCTCTTATTGCATCTCTGCAAGAAGATGCTCAGAAGCGAGATTTGACTATTGAAAAACTGCAACAGGAAATAATTTCGACCATTGAGCTGATGGAAGCCCTTAAAGCCAAGAGTGACGATTTTGAGAATCGGTCCAGAAGACAGAACCTACGTATACTTGGTCTTCCAGAAGGCATAGAAAAAGATGACCCTTCGAAATATTTTGCTCAACTATTAAAAGAAGCGTTTCCGACGATTTTCCCGAATAACCCTCCTTTATTGGATCGGGCACATAGAACGCGGCGTCAATCACCAAGTGCTACAGACAAACCTTCTGTGGTAATTTTATGGTTCCATTATGTACACGACAAAGAACAACTTATACGTGCAGCTCGTCGGGTAGGAATGGTTAAATTTCAAGATTACTGCTTTCGTCTAGTTGAAGACTTTAGTCCTGATCTTTTTAAAAAAGGGCTTCTTTTTAAACCGTTGATGGCTGAATGTTAAGAGAAAAATCTGAAACCTGCGCTCCTATACCCTGCCAAGCTTTGAATTTCTCCGTTGAATGCTCCACGCCAGTTTTTCCTTTCAACTTCAGAAGCAAGAAATTATCTGGAGAAGAACTTCCCTACTCTCTAATAAATGAACGATTCTGATCGTGTAAGATGGTTCTCTATTTCTTAAACCAGAATTAACCTTTGGTTATTGGTGTAGGTTCATCCTATACTTTATACTTAAGTTAAAGTGTGTTTTTGTTATATCAATTGCTTTGCCTTATTCACTTTAACCATTATACTACATTCTTGTCTATTAACTTTGTTCCTTCGAAGGTATATTTTTAACCCTTTGAAGGTGAATTTTTTTTTTGATTAAGATGGTAGTTTTTTGAAAAAGATTTTTGGTTTTGCTTAAGATGGTGTTTTTTTTTTCTTTCTTTCGTCTTCTTCCTACAATGCATCGCTTATCATAGCTTAACTATTTTTTGTTTTGTCTGGGCTAGAGCCCGATATATAAGTTTTTTTTAGTGACCATATTCTTATTTTTTACAACTAACTATACTTAGAAATATGGTTTTTATTATAGCGATTTTAATTTTTAAAGTTGGGGTGATTTTTTTATATATCCTTTATATATGGAGTGTTCTTTCACTGACATAGGGGTAGAATTAGTCTCATTCTTCCCTTTTTTAAGTCATATTTTGGCTTTTTCTCTTTTTTTTGGGGAGTGGGGGGATGGTCTGTTTCCTAATTCTATTTTTTTTTGCATCAGTTTGTGTTAGTTTTTTCATTTGGGCTGTTCTTGAACTTCAAATATGTCTGCGTTGTCGTCACTTCCAGGTCCTCTCTTTACTTTTGTTCCTCTTCTGGGTGCATGAGTTTTCAAGTTGGTTAACCCTTTCTATACCAAAGGGTTGATTTTAGAATTATGGCTCAGACCATTAATTTTGTGTCTTGGAATACTAATGGTTTAAATCTTCCAATTAAACGAACGAAGATGTTCAAAGTATTCCAAAGACTTAATGCTCATATCATTTTTGTATAAGAAACTCATGTGAGGAAGGAGGACAAATTTCATTTTTTTTAGATTTTGGTGGGGTCAACAATATCATGCAAATTCGAATGCTAAAGTAAAAGGAGTTTCAATTTTTATTGACTCCTCTATTCCATTTGTTCAACATGATATTTCTTCGGATCCGAATGGTAGATTTTTGTTAATTATGGGTTTACTTTGTAATAAAAAGGTTGCTTTGGTTAATGTTTATGCTCCAAATGTGGATTATCCTGACTTTTTTAAGTCCTTATTTACTTTTTTACCCAATCTAAATGAATATAAGTTAATAATGAGTGGTGACTTCAATTGTTGTTTAAATCCTTTGATGGATAAATCTTTATCTATTCAGACTTTACCTAATAAGTCGGCCACTTGTATTAACTCCTTTTTGACTGACAATGGAGTTTTTGATGTTTGGAGATTTCGGCATCCTAACGACAAAGAGTTTTCTTTTTTCTCACATGTTTATCGCTCTTATTCGAGAATTGATTATTTTTTGTAGACTCTTGTTTTATTCCATTGGTAATCGGTTTTAACTATGATATTATAGTTATCTCTGACCATGCTCCATTATTACTTTCTATGGAATTAATGGATACTGCTTCTAATGCCAGACAATGGCGATTTGACTCTACCTTATTGCAAGACTCGGACTTTATAAAATTTATGAAGGAGCAGATCGACTTCTTCTTTTCAACTAATTCCACAGATGATAGCTCCTGTGGAACACTTTGGGACACTTTTAAAGCGTATATACATGGACAGATTATCTCTTACTCTGTCGGTTTGAGAAAACATACTAAGACGGAAACTCTTTTATTGGTTGATAAAATTAAAGAGATTGATAAGAAATATTCGATTGCTCCTAGTAAGGAGCTTTACAAACAAAGGGTTGAACTACAAATGGAACATAGTTTATTACTTACATCCTCGATTGAAAATCAATTAATGAAAACTAGATCTGATTTTTATATACATAGTGATAAATCTGGTAAACTGTTAGCTAGTCAATTGAAGAATGCTTTGGTTAAACGTCAAATCACTAAGATTTGTCAGGAGAATGGGAATTTGACAGTTAATGACTGTCAACATCTGTCAACATTTGACAGATGAGATAAATAAGGCATTTCAAGACTTCTATACCTCCCTGTATCAATCTGAATTTCCTCAGGATCGTAATACCATGTGTGATTTTCTTGGGAAATTAAATTTTCCAAGATTATCATCTGATGATCTTTCAATATTGTATACTCCTATTACGGATGTAGAAATCAAAGGGGCTATTTTCTCAATGAATTCTGGGAAAGCACTGGGTCCAGATGGTTATACAGTTGAATTTTAAAAATTTTTTTCCGCTACTCTCTCCCCTTGGTTATGTAAGGTTTTTGAGGAAGCAATTAGATCGGGGAATTTTCCACAATCTTTTTATAGAGCTTCCATTTCTCTAATATTGAAGAAAGATAAAGACCCTACTAACTGTGCATCCTGTAGACCAATATCTTTATTGAATGTAGACTCCAAGATTTTCTCCAAGTTACTGGCATCCAGATTGGAGAAGGTATTACCCAAAATTATTTCAGAAGATCAAACCGGTTTTATTAAATATCGCTATTCTTTTTTCAACATTAGGAGATTATTGAATATTGTTTATACTCCCTCACAGGACATTTCAGAATGCGTGATTTCATTAGATGCGGAGAAAGCATTTGATAGAGTTGAATGGCCTTACTTATTTAATGTGTTGGAGAAGTTTAATTTTAGTCCGATATTCATATCGTGGATTAAATTGATTTATCACACTCCAGTAGCCTCAGTGTTTACCAATAATCAAAGATCTCCCTTTTTTCACCTATTTTGGGGCACTAGACAAGGATGTCCTCTTAGTCCATTACTATTTAACATTGCCTTAGAACCTTTGGCAATTGCCATCAGACAATCACAGGATATTTTGGCTATTAAACTTGGGACAGACATTCATAAGTTATCTTTGTATGCAGATGATTTATTACTATTCATTTCTAACCCTGAGAAATCCATCCCAGCAGTTTTATCATTATTGGCTCAATTTAGTGAGTTTTCTGGGTATAAGAAATCTTAATAAAAGTGAATTGTTTCCTTTGAATAGACAGGTCCCAATTTATGGAAATTTATCTTTTAAATTAGTTAATGATTCTTTTATTTATTTAGGGATCAAAATCAGAAAAAACCATAAAGATTTATTTAGATTTAATTTTTTACCCTTAATTGATCAGATTAAAGGTTTGTTTACTAAGTGGTCTCCATTATCTTTATCTCTAATAGGTAGGATTAATGCTATTAAGATGGTTATTTTACCTAAGTTTTTATATATTTTTCAAGCGATACCAATTTTTATTCTGAAATCTTTTTTTGCTAATGTTGATTCAAAAATTTCCTCATATATATGGCAGAATAAAAATCCCAGGTTAGGTAAAATATATTTACAGAAGACTAAGAAGGAAGGTGGGTTAGCATTACCTAATTTCAGATTTTATTATTGGGCAGTTAATATTAGATACTTGTTATGTTGGTTGAAAGATTGGGTTGGATCTTTCGGCCCTCGTTGGGTGAGTTTAGAAATTAAATCTGTATCAGCTTATGCTCTGGGTTCTATTTTAGGGACTTCTCTCCCTTTTGCTCTTTCTAAATTGCCGAAACGAATTGACAACCCGATAGTTAAACATACTTTACATATATGGTTTCAATTTCGGAAATTTTTCTGGTTGACTCAATTCATTTTAAATAGTCCTATTGTATCTTATTGTTTTTTCCACCCTTCCATTATAGATCAAGCTTATTCGGCTTGGAAAACTAAGGGATTACTAAGATTTTCTGATTTATTTTTGGACAATTGTTTTATGCCTTTTGAGCAATTATCCAACGAATATAATTTGCCTAGATTGTGGCGACCCTCGCTGCACCACACAACTGCCTACCACCCACAGTCGAACGGGCTAGTGGAGCGTTTCCACCGTCACCTGAAGTCGGCCCTCATGGCCCACCTGCGAGGAGCCAACTGGACGGACGAGCTTCCCTGGGTCCTACTCGGCATCCACACAGCACCCAAAGACGACCTACGCGCCTCGTCGGCCAAGTTGGTATACGGCGCACCCCTGGTCGTCCCCAGGGAGTTCCTACCAGCCCCACGGGGGCAAGAGGAACATCCCCCAGCAGTCCTGGGCAGACTCCGCGAGAAGCTCGGTAACCTGGCCCCCATACCCACTTCACAGCACAGGCGGAACCCGACCTACGTACCCAAAGACCTGCAGAACTGTAAGTTTGTGTTTGTACGAAGGGGCGGGCATCAGCCACCGCTGCAGCGGCCATACGAGGGGCCGTTTATGGTGCTCCGGAACAACGGATCCACGTTCGTGCTGGACGTTGGGGGGAAAGAGGAGGTTTTCACGGTGGGCCGACTCAAACCGGCCCATGTCAACCTGGCGCAACCGGTCGAGTTTCCGGCACCTCGGCACAGAGGCCGGCCTCCCAAGCAGGTTCTGGCCCAGACTGTGGACATTGGGGGGTGTATCACCAGTTCTGGGGGGGGAGGGGTTATGTGGCGACCCATTTCCTGGCACATCCGAACTGGCTCACAATTAGCCAGCTTTCCGGCTAAGGGAGATAGCCTACAGGGGTTTGCGAGCACAGAGCTTTGGAGCCTCTGTGCCATGGGGGGCAGGTTGAGGGAGGCTTAAAAGTGAGGCTGAGGATTTCGAATAAAGTTTTTCCTTCGACTGCAGTTACCAACTCCGTGTCGTAATTTTAGCGCTGCGTATAGCACACTGCTACAAGATTTCATTTTTTTAGATATTTATAGATTAGACATTTTTTAAGTTCTGTACTCCCTACGTTTCCAAAGTTTGTGCCTTCAGATATTTTGGAGAGTTGTTTGAATTAGACCCTTTCAAAAAGGGCTTATTTCAAAACTTTATAATATAATTATGAAGATACGTTCAGAGCCCCTTTATAAGACCAAAAAGGATTGGGAAAGAGAGCTTAACCTTATTATTTCTAGTGAGAATTGGGATAGAATTCTTCAATTAGTTAATATATCATCGTTATGTGCCAAACATTCAGTAATACAATTTAAGGTCGTACATAGGGCCCATATGTCCAAGGATAAATTAGCTCATTTTTACTCTTATATTAATCCTATCTGTAATAGATGTCAGTCTGAAATCGAGTCTTTAACTCATATGTTTTGGTCTTGTTCATTTTTGAAAAAATATTGGAAAGATATTTTTGATATTATTTCTGCGGTTTTGAATATTGATTTACAACCTCATCCTATTACCGCAACTTTTGGTTTACCAATCTTAGACTCACTGCATTTATCTTCTTCAGCCCGTCGAATGATTGCATTTCTAACTCTGATGGCTAGAAGATCTATATTGTTGAATTGGAAGGAAATTAATCCTCCCACTGTATTTAATTGGTTCTCTCAAACTATGTTATGTTTAAATTTAGAAAAAATTAGAAGTGGTGTTTTTGAGACTTCTATTAAATTTGAAAAGTTATGGAGACCATTTATTCAACATTTTCATATGATGTAATTTGACCCTATTCCAAGTTCATTTGATTTCCCAGCTTTTAGCTTATGTATGTTGAGAGGACCGGAAGTGACGGCATTGATGAATATTTATTCTTGTGAGATATTATGAACAGCCCCTTTTTTTCCTTTCTTTTTCCAAAGTTTCTTTTTTTTTCTTTTTTTTTGCTTCTTTTTTCTTCTTTATTAGTTATTAGATTAGTAGATTAGCTAATTTTGCATTATATTTTTTTTCTTTCTTTTTTCTGTTTTTTATATCATATATTATGAAATATTTAGACTTACCATGTTCATACATATACTGTATGGTTTATATCTTTGTAAACTCATTTATATTGTAACTATTGTTTATGTCTTTTTTCATCTGTAATGGAATTTGTATGTTTGTAATTTCTTTATTAATATATCATTTGTATTTTGTCCATATTATTAATAATAATAAAAAGATTTAGAAAGAAAAGAAAGAGGAGTTGATGAAGAGATGTCCAAATCTTTCAGTTCAGACTTGAGCCTAGTGGGGAATACTGCCACTGGACAACGAGAAGTGATATCAGATGGTGAAAGGGAACTGGACTCCAATATAACTGGAGATGAAGCTGAATTTAGTTAGGGGGCCGCAGAAACGGAACTGCCAGAAGGTACGAGAGGTAGACAGGGTGAGGCATCCCCAGGTAAACATGAACAGAGTCTGAGAATGAAGAAACTGAAACAGAGATAAGAAGGTCTCAGAAGTGTCTCCCCCCCCCCCCCCACACACACAGGCTGACATATGATGCATTTGGAAATCAGGGTGTTGTCAGTCTGAATGGTGTGATATGTTACAGCTATTCAGAAGTGGATTAGAATTCATTTGAAAACTGTGTTATTAATAATGGATTGATAAGTTCCAAAGCCTTACAAAGTCATGAGGACATGACTATTTTTTGGTAGGGGGACTGATTAAGAACATGAGTTTTTGTATTACTACGGATATGCTGTTAGGTAATTTGCTTTCTACATCTTTTCTGTAAAATGAAGTATGTGCTGTTAATTAAGATTTGCAATCCAGTATTTTGGTTTCTGCTAAGGAATCATTTGATAAGCTTAGGAATGTTGCGTGAGCCAGTTGGGTTTGTTTTGATAACATTCTGTCCAGTGGGAAGTCATGGAACATTTGAGAGAGATTGACAGCATCAGATTTCTAGAAGAAAGTGGGTTAGCTTTGGGTCTTTTTGCAGGAGTTGGAGAAGAAGTGAGGTGCAGAGCTGAGACAGCAGAAGACGCTTGCAGAACCCCGCCCGAAAGACAGGCCCCATTGTAAGAAGTTCTTTGTGCAGACAAATGGTTCGATGGAGGAAGTGCCAATGCTTCTGTGTTAGCCTGCTGCTTTGTAATGGACTTTAAGGGAAGTTTGATTGTGGCTGGTGTCTTTCCCACAGAACATGGGTTTATCGCCATGAGTAATTAAAGTGAAGGACTCAACTGCCCAGCAATGAGCTCCAACATTTAAGTGCACATTATAGACTGGTTTAACTGTGATGGGAGTTTTTTTTCTTTTACTTGATTGTTAAAGTTGAAATATTTGCAAATATACTTCCACTTTAAGTTTATGCCAATGTAAGTTCTGTTATTTCCTGGCAAACATTAACTTTTGCATGGGGCAGTATTCATAAAGTATTCACCATACCTTGCATTCTCTCAGTGGAACAACTCCAACTGTCCTGTTTGGTTGAACCTGAATCATATCAACCCTAGATTTATGTTGCTTATTGGGGATCGCCATCTCTCTGTACCTATGTTTTGTAGCCTGGGGAAAAGTACACATTCAGGACAACAAATACGTTTTCGGGTTTTAATTCCTCTATCTGTTTTATATGCTTTAGTGCCAGAAAAGGGCCTTAAAACAAAACGAAAAAATTTACAACCAGTTCCTGTCATTACAATCTCAGTTTAACCTTCAATCCGTATCCTTGTGTATTGATGAATTGCCTATGCAGCATAAAAATACATAAAGCAAACCGCACAAATCTAATACAAATCTAATACAGTACTAATATGATTGTGGCAATTCTGAAGGAACACAATGTCGACAACTTTAGAATCCCCCCAACCCTGGACCTTATACATAGTAGCGAAAATGTAAGCAAATACATTTCATCTAAGATGTCTACGCCCTTTTAGGACACACGCGCTTAACTTCCAGACAGAGACTAAACATTCACAATCAGTCATGATACAATAAACTCAGACAAAAGGTACACTTTGGCACAGCTTTACACGATATTGCCTGGTAGTTAAATTACAGGAAGACTAACCCACTTGGCTGGTGTGGAACTTTGCACAAGCCATGCTATCCAGCGCCGATGCCTTCACTTGTGAAAATCTAAAGCATCCACGTGTAAAACAAGTTAAATAATTGATATTCTTGATTTGCTAACAAGAATAAACGAATTCACATGGATATTGTCAATTAATTCTCACGATTCCTCACCATACCCATTATCTCAGGGAGGACTTAATCCCAAAGCCCCACTAGCTGCTTCTGCAGAAAACAAAATGGTCTCCCCACTATCTCGCATGTACGTAATGACATCACCGTCTCCACTTAAAGGCACAGGCAACTATTCTAGTATTACCCAGATGGATGCTTAAGTACACTTTTAACAATAAGGAATAAGATTCCATGGTCACCTGGTTACATATGCATCACTGATTTATGTGGCTGTTAGCCAGGGAGAGTTAACAAGCCTAATTTATTATGAGCCATGGTGAGATGATTACATACAGATTCTCTCTGGGTCTCACTGATCATTATTATTAAGGAGTAGATCCTCGTCATACCTCATTTATTTCAGTTTGCTGATATGATTCCAAGTGTGCATCATTGAACTTACAGCATTGGGCTCATCTTAATCCAAAGTCACTCTCAAGGTGATTGTGAATGAGATGTGATGCACAGCAGACATAAGAGCAAATACTGTAACATGATACCTGACCTTATCCCATAAGCTCCTCTTGTTGACTGTCTAATCATATTTATTATAACTCGCAGACAGTAAATGCCAGAAGTAGCCTAAATTGTGTTTACACTGAGCTACTTGAAAGCACTGTGGCTCATAAAAGTAATTCTATTTTATTAAAATATTTTATTGAGCAAATACCTGCAAATTACCCAAAGTGGTATGCATTTCAACCATATGAATTTTAATCATTTCTTTTCTAAATGCCTATTGTTCTTTAGAACTAAAATGTTTAATTTCCATAGTTACATGACATTTCTATCATATTTGCCTTTCTACTTGACAAGCATTCCCTATGCAATGGATAGTTATTTCAAGAGCTGTATGTTCTGTTCTTGCCATCCACAAGAATTTAATTTTATTATTTTATTCACCAAACTTCAGCATCAGGAATTTCAGACACGCATGAGAAATTTGCATTTGTGTCAGTCCAAGATCTGTAGATGTGTGCAGATCCACAATATTGTTCAAAACCACAGCACTATTGTTAGATTGCTTGTCTGAAAATCATATTCCATATGTTAATCAGAAAAAAACTCTAAATCTTTGTTAAGGAACAGCCCTGCAGTTAAACTACACACAAGGTGAAATGCCGCAAGTATCTCTAGGGATAAAAACACTTGAATTTCTTTTATGATTGACACGATCCAGAAACTCTGCATCACAGTAGGACACCTGTTTGCTACCAGCAGTATTCTTGTGGCATACTAATTCAAGTTAAGCCTAAAATTGATTTATATCTTGCTTGCATGGATGAATAGACAGAAGGATCAGTTAGTTGAATCAAAATCCTTTATAGCACCTCATACTTATTCCTCAAGCCCAATTCGATGTAAAAAAAAAATCCTGTAGTGCGATTTGAAGAAAGTGGATAACTTCACTGATTTCTAGGGTACAACCTAGATAAACAAAGCAAAGTCATGTTTATTGTTATATCCAAAAACAACGATATGTACTTATTTACAGCAGAATAACAGGCATGTATAAAATATATTCCTAATCATGTAAGATATATTCACAACAAAATCATAAATTGAACATAAATTACACACTAAATCTTTAGAAGAAAACACAATTAGAACAAGAAAAAGCAAAGTCCATTTCAGTGCAAAGGGATCAAAGTGATCATAGTGTTGCTAAGCTGTAGTGATTAGAGATTGCTGGTTGGTTCAAGTACTGAATGGTTCAAGGAAGCAGAGTCATAGAGTTATAGAACACCACGGCACAGAAACAAGCCCTTCAGCTCATCTATTCTATGCCAAGCTATTAATCTGCCTAGTCCCATTGACCTGCACCCAGACCATTGCTCTGCATACCCCTCCCATCCTTTACCTCTCCAAATTTCTCTTAAGTGTTGAAATTAATCCTATATCCCCCACTTTTGCTAGCAGCTTGTTCTGCACTCTCACCACCCTCTGAGTGAAGAAGTTACCCTCTCATGTTCTCCTTAAACATTTCACCTTTCAACCTTAACCCATGACATCTAGTTCTAGTCTCACTCAACTTCAGTGGCAAACGCCTGCTTGAATTTATCCTATCCATACTCTGGAGAATGAAGTCCTAACATATTCAATCTTTCCCTATAATTCAGGTCCTCAATTTCTGGCAACATCCTCGTAAGTTTTCTTTTCATTCTATTAATCTTACTGATATCGTTACGATAGATAGTTGGCCAAAACTGCACATAATACTCCAAATCAGGCCTCACCAATGTTTTATACAGCTTCAATGTGACATTTCAACTTCTGTACTCGATACTTTGATTTATGAAGGCCAATGTGCCAAAGGTTTTCTTAATGACCCTATCTACCTATGAAACTACTTTCAAGGAATTATGGACCTCTATCTCTAGATCCCTCTGGTCTATCACAGTCCTCAGTGCCCTGCTGTTCACCAAGTGAGTCCTACCTTAGTTTGTCTTCTCAAAATGGAACACCTCACACTTGTCTACTTTGAATTCCATCTGCCATTTTTCAGCCCAGTTTTCCAGCTGATGCAGGTCCCGCTCCAAGCTTTGATAGTGGTTGCTATTCACTACGTCCCCAATCTTGGTGTCATCTGCAAATTTGTTCACTATGTTACCAGAAGTCCATGTTCTTGAAGCGGGTGGTGTGGATCTTCAGGCTTTTGTACCTCCTGCCTGATGGTGTCTTTGAGAAGATACTATAGCCTGGATGGAGGGATATTTGATGATTGAATTGAATTAAATTGAACTGAATTGACTTTATTTCTTACATCCTTCACATGCATGAGGAGTAAAAATCTTCACGTTATGTCTGCATCTAAATGTGAAATGCGGAATCACAGTAATTTATAACAAACAGAACAGTCAATGTAACATGGAATACACTCAAATCAGTGTTAGGCTATTCGCACCACTCTCTGCAGAGTCCTGCAATCAACAGAGGTACAGTTCCCATACTAGGCAGTGATGCTCTCAGATGTGCCCCTGTAGAAAGCTTTTAGGATTTGGGGGACACATACCAAACTTCCTCAACTGTCTCAGGTAAAAATGCACTGTTGTGACCACATGAGATCCTCGGTGATGTGAATGCTGAGGAACTTAAAGCCGTTTACGCTCTCAAACCCAGATCCATTGATGTCAATAGGGGTTAGTACATCTCCATTCCTCCTGTAATCCACAACCAGCTCCTTTGTTTTTGTGACATTGTTTTCTTGACACAACTGTGTCTGAGAGATGACTTCTTCCCTGTAGACCACCTTGTTATTGTTTGAGATAAGGCCAATCAATGTAGTGTCATCAGCAAATTTAATCAGCAGATTAGAGCTCTGGGTGGTGACACAGTCATGAATATTCAGGATGTAAAAGAGGGGATTTAGTACACAGCCCTGAGGGGCTCCTGTATTGAGAGTGAAAGGGGTGGAGATGGGGGTGGATGTTACCTTCCTGTTCACACCACCAGTGTTGGCAATGGATGGCCAGTAATGTACTGGGCTGAGTCCCCTACTCTCTGCAGCTTTTCATAGTCCCGTGTATTCAAATGGCCATAGCAAACCATGATGCATGAGTCAAGGTATTATCAATAGTATATCTGTAGAAGTTTGATAATGTGTTAAGTGAAAAGATGAACCTCCTTAATTTCCTAAGAATATAAGGACTTTGGTACGCTTATCTTAAGATTGTGTCTGTGTGCTGGCCAATGAGAGGTCATCCAATATGCAGACACCCAGGATTTTAAAGCTGCTGACCCTTTCTACCACCAATCCCTCAACGTAGACTAGAGCATGTTTACCCTCATTCCCCTTCATGAGATCAACAATCAGTTTTTTTAAATTTTCTGACAATGAGCAAGAAATTGCTGTTGTGGCACCACTCAACAAAATGTCTTACTCAGTTCTGTAAGTCGGCTCGTCACTACTTGTGATTCGTCCAACAACAATAGCATCATGGACAAATTTGAAATTGGCATTGGAGGTATGCTTAACTGCAGAGTCATATGCATATAGAGGGTAGAACAGGGGGCTGAACCTGCAGCCTTGAGGTGCACCTGTGTTGATGGTCAGCAAGAAAGAGATGCTGTTACCGATTCTCATTGACTGAGGTCTGCCAATGAGCAAGTTGAGTATCCAGTTGCAGAAGCCTAGATCTTGAAGCCTGATAATGAGTTTGACTAAGATGATTTTGTTAAGTACTGAGACATAGTCAACATACAGCAGCCTGGTGTAAGAGCTCCTGATCTTCAGATGATCTTGAGCAAAGAAATTGTACCTGTAGTTGGCATGTCATGGTGACAGAAAATCTGAACATATCTAGGTAATTTATGAAGCTGAAAGAGATTCACACCATAGCTAATCATTTGAAGCACTTCATTAAGTTTGACATACTGTATGTTTGACCAGTCATTGAGGAAAAATATCACGTTTTCCTTGAGCACCAGCACAAACGATGCCTTTTTCAAACAGATAGGAACATTTGACCACAGAACCAAAGGGCTGAATATGTCTATAAATACTCAAGTCAGTTTGTCCATATAAATGTTTGGTAATTGGCCAGGTACACTGGATTAGACGCTTTTTGTGGGTCACCCATTTAAAAGATGCCTGGACATCTCCCTCAGAGGCTGAAATTACAGAGTTATCTGGAGTTGTGGGGGCACGTGTGGGTGTGTCAAAATTTTCTCTATCAAAGTGTGCATAAAAGGCATTAAGTTCAACTAGGAGTGATGGGTCATTGCTACTTAAGATACATGACTGAATCTTGGAATCTTGAAGGCAGTTATATTTTGTAATCCCTGTTGAACATCTACCTGTGATTTCAGTTCAGTTCAAGATTCCCTCTTTGTGTTTGCATTGGCCCTCTGAAGGTTGTACCTGGACTGATATGACTCCAGGTCACTGTAAAAATCACCGATGTTGCTCTCAGCAGATTACAAGTCACCTGGCTCAGCCAGGGCTTCTGGTTGGGGAAGATGCATAATATTTTTATGGATGAACATTCATACATGCATGTTTATGTGAAGTCAGTGACGGCTGGCATTTTTATTTGTGTCTGCTGATGGCTTCTCGAATGTGATCCAGTCCACAAACCTAAAGCAATGATGCATTCACTCCACCAACACTTTCACCAGCGTCACACTCTTCCGTTTCTATTTATATGCAGGCAGGAGGAGCATAGCCAAGTTTTTGATTTACCAACGTGTAGGCGAGGGATGGAATGGTAGCTCATCAGATTAGCTCATTGTGTGTTTCACTGACATGTGGGGAAGTGGAGCTATGGAATTTGCCTTCTTGTCATTGTATTCTTGTGCAATGACAGTAACCATATTTTAAAAATAACCCATTGCTCATAGAGCAATTTGAAATAATAGCATAACTTGCATTTAATAACATTTATTATGTACTAAGATGACCCAAGGCACTTCACAAGAATGATCTCAAATTAAATTTGACAAATAAAAGTGTTCATAGGGCTAATGAACAAGCCATTTGATGAAGAGTTGCTTATAAGAAATATCTTGAAGCCAGAAGTGTTTGGGGAAATATTTTAGTGCTCAGGGTCTTGGCATGTGAAGGAAAAGCCTCCAATCTTTGAGTGACTAAGTTCAGGGAGGTACCAACGGGCAGAACTTCAAAACAATATTCCAAGTTTTAAATAAAACAACAATGACTTAGAGGCCTATAGGGCTGGGGAGGATGAGAGTGATGGGCAGTGGAAAACAAAATAAGAATTCTGAAACGAAAGCATTACTTCACTGGATGGCAGTGTAGGTCAGCAGGCCTCGGGTAATGGGTACTGACAGTTCGGAAATGCACTCTCTGGCTGTAGATGATTTCAGCGTTATGAGGGGTAATTCAAGATAAATGGCTTAGGCATGGAGAAGGGTTACAGCAACAGAGGAAGTAGCAAGTGATTTTATAGATTTGGAATTGCGTAAGATATGTGACTTTTTGTGATGACACAGGTACGTGATCCAAAGTTCATTCTGTGATCAAATATGGCTCATCTGAAAATGCTCAGAAGGAGATATGATAAGAAATAAGAAAACAAACAGCCTGCTTTACTATCCATTATAATCATGGCCAAAATTTGACCACAAAACCATTAACTTGCATTATCCCTGTATTTCTTGATTCCCTCAGTATCAAAGAACTAATAAAGACTGCCTTAGAGAGAATATGTATGTATGTATGTGTATATATATATATATATATATATATATATATATATATATATATATATATATATCCTCAACTCAGTCCTAGACAGCTAGTGCCTTACTTTGAAATTGTAATGCTGGTTGCATCACTGCCTGGTTTGAAAGAGGCTGCACAAGGTTGTTGATTCAGCTAGCTCCATCATGGGCACCAGCCTCCCCGTCATTGAAGACAACTTCAAAAGGTGGTGCCTCAAGAAGGACCCTCACCATCCAGTACACGTCCTCTACGCACTACTTCTATCAGGGAGGATGTACCGAAGACTGACACCTTCTCCGCCACCATCAGCTTTCTGAACAGTCCATGAACCCATGATCACCACCTTACTGTTTTGCTCTCCTATATTTATTGTTTTTTTTATTGGAACTTAGTCTTTTTATATATTGCATTATTCTGCTGCCACAAAACAACACAGTTCATGACATATGTCAGTGATAATAATAACCCTGATTCTGATTCTGATACCTTATTCTTAGTACTTTAGTCACCCTGCATCTAGACTGTCAAGCTGTGCAAGAATTTTGCAAGATTTATTGAGATTTTTTTCCTTTCATTTGAACTCTTGGGAATACAATGCTAGTCTACTCAATCTTTCCTTATACAACAAGAATGTTGGTGGTTGGGAAGCAGACTATGCTGTGGAGGGGATCAAAGGTTACAATAAAATTGTCTAATATTTAACTAGATAAAACCTGATAATCCATTACTGGATTTTGGATGGAATCATCTGTGTATTTAGAGATGACTGATAATAGGTTGTTGGAAATCAAAAATAAAAATAAAAAGGTACAGAAATACTCAACGGGTCAGTGAGCATCTATAAGTGAAAACCAGAGTCATTTCTGATGAAGAGTCATTAACAAGAATAATTTTTCTCTTTGTAGATGCCAGCTGACCAGCTGATTATTTTCAACACTTTCTGTTTTTAATTTGGAACCAGCGTTGAGGTCTAGTCAGAAGGAAGCGTGATGGTGTTATCAGCCCTTTGTCAATCTTGCCCAACAGTATTCTCTGCTAAATCCCGTATCTTCAACTTCAACTGCCCCGGCTTTATCTGCTTCACAATGCTGACATTCCACTTCATTACTTTTTCAAAGTTCAAAAAGTACATTTATTATCAAAGACTGCATGCAGTACACAACCCTGAGATTCATCTTCCCCACAGACAGCCACGAAACGAAGACGAACCACGGAACCATCCGTTCAAAGAAAAGTAGCAAACATCAATCATCAAACACCTCTCCTCCCTTTGAACAATTTATATGGACATAGAATGTAGAACATAGAACGGTGCATCACAGGACAAGCTCTTCGACCCACTTTGTTGTGTTGACCTATATAGACATATTCTATGATCAATCTAACCCTTCCCTCCCACACAGCTGATAACCTTCCATTTTTCTTACATCTACTGTATGTTCCTATATGTGTCTTTTAAATGTTTCGATCAGGTCAGTCTTTACCACCAGCTCAGCAATGTGCTGCAGACACTCACCACTTCATGTGTTAAAAAAAAACTTACCTCTGACATCTTTCCAAAACTTTCCTCTGCTCAACTTAATTGGATGTCCTCTGGTATTAGTCAATGCTGGCCTGAGAAAAACGTGCTGAATGTCCACTCGCTCTACGCCTCTTATAATCTTACACACCTCTATCAGGTCTTTCTATTGTCTGTTATGCTGTTATTTCGAGCAGCAATGAAGGTCCTCCCTCGCTGGTGGCATTCTGGGTTCAGTAATACCATCACACTTAGATGTAGAAGGATTCTTCATTGCTCCTTCCTTAACAGGTTTGTTTTATCAGTCAGGGTTGTTAGCCCTGAGCTGAACTCCCGAACCTGGATGACGGATGGATCACGCTTAGTGTGGCCTCTACCCTTTGACCTGTTTAGCATGGGTGACCCTCTCAAAAGCCAAAGCTTAGATCCCTGACTCCAGACAGCATAGCTGTCCAGGTCATTGAGGGCATGCAAACCTCCAAATTACAAGGTTGTGGCCCTCTTGGAGGTCTATTATGTAAGTCACCTTTTATCCTCCATTACTCCAAAGAGAAAAAAAATCCTTTTGTGTACCTTATGATTGTTTAATCATTGCTCACTTCTGTTTCATCCCATAGTAATCCTACTTGAAAATTGGCTTTCTAAAGTTCAGAAAAAGTAATATTTATTATCAGAGTACATACAGGTCACCACATACAACCCTGAGGCAGAGTTACAATGGTGGTCCTTCATGTTCATCTATGAAAACAGCTTAATTCCTACCTTTGATGACTCTCTTTTTCCTTTTCAGAAGTGGATAGGGTTCTGTTAAAGATCATGACCTGGAGTTACACTCAAACATCGGTTCTTTGCGGTGGTGGGACCCAATCCCAGGGTCTAGCCGCTTTTTGATAAACTGAAGGCATGGCATAGAAGACAAGCGTGCCTTATGTTTATAAGGTTTCGCGGCCCTGTTTATGGACTGATTCTAAACCGGTGCTGCTATCAGAAGCATCATGTGAAAAAATGGAACATCGGAAACAGCGGATCAGCTGTCAGAGGCCCTGTATTCAGCAAATTGCACTCTCCATCTCATTATTGTGGGAGAGGAATTGTTGCTGATTCTCTGGATGGAAGGTTTAGGGAAAAAGCTGCACAACAGAGTTTTAACACTGTGAATCAGTGAGTTGTTGAGTTATGACTCCCCTCTCAATGTGAAAGGGAACACCTCTTTTTCACTTTAATAGGGTGTGAGAGAGAGTGAATGAATGAATGAATGAATAAAATTAATTTATTTCAGTCAGTACAAACATAACAAAAAGCATCATTTACAACAATGATTTCATGGGACAAAATTACAACAAAAACATATATATTGTTTAAAACAGACGGAATAACGTTAAGGCTGAAGCTGCAGCTTATTACACCTATCCCTCTTACTTATACAACAACATACTTGGTGTCAATCATCACATCAAAAACAGAAACATTCATAATCTTTTAACACAAAATCCAATTCCAAATATCATTTATTTACATTACTCCCATTCATATTAAATCATATATTTTATATTTGTTCATTAAATAATCTTTTAAACTTGTTTTTAAATTCTTACTACAACTGTTCCATAGATTTACCCCTCTGACTGAAAGAGAGAAAGTTTGTGGCACGTTGAAGTAACGGGTGAAAGATTGGTTTCTGTGGTTCTGTAGATCACAGTCTTTAATGTATGCTTGGTGGGTGGAGGGTGCTGAATATTTTTTTGTGGAAGTGGGTGGGCGTGGGGGATGATTGTGGCTTTGCCTCTGCTTGTGTGTGGGAGGGGGAGTGGGGGGGCTTTGGGATTCTAACGTTTTAACTGTCACTCATTCTTTGGGGCACTCCTCTGTTTTGGTGGATGTCTGCGCAGAGTGAGAATTTCAGGACCATTGCATACATTTCGCTGATATTAAGTGGAACCACCAAACTACTGAGATTCCTTTTCTGGGGGAATACTTTGCAAATCTACAGAACAGGAACTGCAAACAGAATCAGTGGACAGCAAACTGTACTAATGCAAATGTAAATAAATCCCAATAAATAACAAACATGAAATAGCAAGATAAAGAGTCCTTAAAGTGAGACCATTGGTTGTGGGAACACCAGAAATAGAATGAGTGTAGTTATCCTCTTTTGTTCAAGAGCCTGTTGGTTGAGGGGTTCATATTGTTCTTGAATCTGGTGGTGCGAGTCCTGACAACCAGATGGAGCAAATATGGAAGGCAGAATAAATAATTAATTGGTTTTAACCAATGTTAGTGATTTAAGACGTACTGTAGATTTATATGATCTACTGGAGGGTGGATATTGAAAGGAGGGACAGTAAAAAGATTCAAATTAGCATTCAAGGTAAGGGTGAAATAGATATGTTCCTTTGAAATAAGGAAGGCATTGAATGTGAGGAAGGTGGATGATAGAATGTCATAATCTGTCAATAAACATTATTCATTAAATTACAAATAGAGTGAGTTGTAAGAAAAAAAGTGATCATGTTGACAACATATGCACCATAAATTATAATTTGATTTGTGTGAGAAAACATATACTGAATATGATCTACAGCAACAATGACTATTCTATTTCTTCTCATCTGTCCTCCAATACATCTATCAGTGCTGATAGATAATGAATAAGGATTAGAACCAAAGACAAAGAAAATATAGAAAATAAATTACGTGAAGCCTACAGTTATTATATGTATTGAAAAAGATGAAACAACAGTGTTACAAATGCTGAAAATTCTGTTAAAAAGAGTTCTCTGCATTGTTAACAAAATTGCTGTATCATTAATGTATTTTTTGTGTATTTTAACGGTATTGTTGGCAGACATGTCATTTTCAGAGATAGAGAATAGTGATGCCAAGTTTAAAGACTGGTAAAATTGTAGAGATTGAAACAATTAAATGCAGTACTGAGTTCAACAGTTCAAAGAAAAATATGTATTTATAATCTACTTTGTATACTTACAAAGATTCAAAGTGACCGTCCATGGCCAGTATATTTAATAATACATATAAAAAGTAAAAAATCATTTTAAAGTGCAGCATATCCATCAGATTAGTCAGAAATATCATATAGAAAAGTTCAATATTTTATTTCTGCTGAAAGCACTAATCTTCTGTTTGTAGAAGGATTAACCATTGACTGATAGAAATATGGCTGACATTCTAGATCACATCCATTCCATCTCTTGAGGTCCAGGTTATTTTGCCACATTGTCCATTAATTCCATTCTCCTTCTGCACCCAATCCACACCACAAGTCTTCAATGTTTTGTTTACATCCCAAAATGTAACTTCCCAAATATTACGGTCTGCCTGTCATATTAATTGCTGATTTTAAAAATTCCATAATTCAAATACAACTCGCTAAGTTTCAGAATGCCTATCTGTAAAATAAAAAATATATACTAACTATAAGTATTCCCTTACAGAGCTGAATACAAACCATGATTTGGGAAATAATGGAATACATGTGGAATTTTAAAATATTAAAATTTTAAAATATGTGGTGACTCATTGTAAACAAAATGAAACTTCCATGCCATAAAAATATTATTTAACCCATGGGATACATCAATGTCCAGAGATCTACTGAAAAAAACTTTGATATTCTTTACCTAAACTAAGCATGAAATTTATAATATATTTCCAATTTACATAAGCTATCTATTTTAGAGATAGGTCTTCACTTCACAATGTGCAATCCTTTGCTAGTCCTGCAATATTGCCTTCATTTATTCCAATGACAGGAGCAAAGTAAGCCACTTCTCTTGAGGAAAATAAATAAATAATATTTTTTAAAAACACTAAAATATAGCAAATAAATTTTAAAATAAAAGGATGCACTGAACTGTTGGTTCTGCAAAAAAATCTGACAGACTGTCTTGCCCAATAGTGTCCAAGATCAGATTTCTATATCCTCCGCATTAGGATTCCCCTGATGCACTGCTTTTTTAGCTTTCTAGAATCCACCCAGTACTCTGCATTGACAGGTCAGAATTCTGTGTTTGTCATGTTGAATCTTTGTCAGTTTGTGGAGAGCAGCCATTTGCGCTGTACAGTTAAATATTTCTGTCATAACATTGAAAATACATGACTGTGAGATTTCTATAAAACCAACAATGGAGTATGCCATGCATTTTAATTCACATCTCCTAAACAATTCAGATTTCAGATTTCATGTACATTAGACTTTGCTCAATGTAAATTTCAGGAAGCTAATCTTGTGGATCTGCATCTCCTGAATTAATAAAATTTTCCTTGTCATGAGAACATAGTTCTGGCAGGGTTAATGACAACGTTACTGGACTAATAGCGACTTCATAGTCTATGTTACTATTAGTTCATAAAACAACAAGAGAGTTGAAATTCCACCAATCAGTTCATTAAGTAAATCAGGAATTTTAAAAGAAGTAATATTTATCATAAGAGTCCCAAGTCACTGAAAGCACTAAGCTGCTAATACTGTTTATGAAAGGAAATATGTAATTTACCTAGTTTGCTGTTTGTGTGACAGAAAGAGCTCCACAGTGCTACAGCTAGTAGGGTCACTGCCAGAGTGCTGCAGACTCAGGTTCAATCTTGACCTTGAGTGCTGTTTGCTTGGAGTTTGCCATTCACACTCTAACCATGAGGATATCTTCCGGGTGCCCATGTTTTCTCCCACACCCCAAAAACGTGCAGGTGGTAGGTTACTTGGTCATTGTACATTGCTCCTAGTGTATAGCTAAGTGGTAGACCCTTAGACCATGAGATATAGGACGAAAGTTAGGCCATTCGACCCGTTGAGTCTGCCATTTCAACATGTCTGATCCATTTTCCCTATCAACCCTTATCTCCTGCATTCTCCCCATATCCCTTCATACCCTGACTAATCAAGAATCTATCAACTTCTACCTTAAATATACCCAATGACTTGGCCTCCACAGACACCTATAGCAACAAATCCACAGATTCACTATTCTCTAGCTAATGAAATTCCTCCTCATCTTGATTTTAAATAGAAGTCCCTGTATTCTGAGACTGTGTCCTCTAATCTTAGACTCTACCACCATAACAAATGTTCTCTCCAAACCTACTCTCATGAGGCCTTTCAACATTCAATAGGTTTCAGTGAGGTCCCCCATCATTCTTCTGAACTCCACTGAGTACAGGCTCAGATCCGGCAGATGTTCCTCATATGAAAACTGGGTAGAAGAGGAGTGGATGAGAATGTGGGGAGAATAAAAACATAGGATTATATAGGTTTAGTGTAAATGGGTGTTTCATGGCTGGCACAGGATCAGTGGGCTGAAGGGTGTGTTTCTAAGCTGTATCCCTCTATTACTAAGTCCATGGCAATGTGATTAACGACTTGTCTTTTAAAGTGTTGTAGTCAGTTAAAACATTTTAATTGGATAAACATTGCTGAGAGTTGCATTAACACCTCCATGCATCTTGTAACTTAATAAAAGAAACTTACCAACCCATACTCCTCTGCGAGGGTATAAGAGGTCGCCACATTAAAGGTATTAGACCTATTAGCTTAAGTACAAATAAATCTTTCACAAATATGGCCTGCTGAAATATTTTTTTAAAGCAATGGCATTATAAAAATAGCTTTTAATACTTTAATCACTGACTTTTCTGTCATGTGTGAGGTTGCATTTTCAAATGCCCTTTTTGTTAATAAAACAAAGACACTTCTGATACATTAAGGTCAATGGTAAATTCCATTCTGGATGCGTGTTATGCCTAGCCTCCCAAGCAATAGTAAGTGGACCATGTTTTCCTGGGTCTGTTTCTGACCCTTAATGAGGTAGATTGTGAATTTAGAGTCAATGTTTTTGTACTCCATTCAATAATCTTTCAACAGGATAGAAGCTGTCATGAACCTGATAATACATGCTTTCAAGCTTTTGAATCTTATGCACAAAGGGAGGGAGGAGAGAGGAAAATGCATTCTTTAGGGATGCTTCATTGACTGATGGCTTGGAGCTCAGCCTCTAAATACATGCAAATGCAAGCAATATCTGCCTACCGCAGCTCGATGAGAGAGGCTTGGGGAATCTTTGTCCTGGAGCTGTAGGTTGAACAGTTTCATGTAACTTCTGAAATTAACTTCACTGATGTAGGAAATGTTTTCACAAGTGAAATTTGATGAAGTTGAAGTAGGTTGTGTGCACCCCCAGCATTTCCTTTGACTTGTTGTGCAGTGAAAATCATAATCACTGTGCTAGTGGATGATGGAATCCACGCTACCGTTTAGGCAGCAGCTCCATGGCCATTGTTCAGATGGCTGAGGAGGATCTTGGCAGATATTCTATTTATTGGGAAAAATGAGAAGAGTATGAGGAAACAGAGATAATGATTCCTTACTTGAAGGGTGTCATGACTATAATATATTCTTTTTTTCCCAGAGGAGGTTAATGAGATTGTGGATTCATGGCTGAATCTCTGCACTATTAAGTTTAAGAGTTCATGCTGGGCTGGGAATGGGATCCAGTATAGGTTCAGGCACCGTCAACCAGACCATTGACAGAAGCAAAGACAAGCAGGCAGATTATACTGTATCAAACTCCTCTTAAAGACTAGTTTAATTCTTGTCTAGTCTCTGTGTAATGTTGCCAGTATCCACCTGCCTACCAAGGAGGAGATACTTCCAGTTAACAAAATAGTTAACACACAGCTTATTTTAGTTTTTAATGATACATGTTTAATTTTAGACAAATAGTTCTTAAAACACATTTAAAACTCCCCAGTGATTTCTGATTTATAAAAAGATTTCCAAATTGCAAAATATTTATAAACTATAAAGGAATTCCAAACAGAGGAACAATTCTTAGAAACTGAAAGAACATGACAATAAGTTGCAGACAAATAAGTCATCCATCACAGAAGTTTGAAGAATGAATTCTATTTCTTCTTTCTGTCACCTTAACTTTCTGAAATACTTCTTGTCATTCTGAACAATCCCGATTCTTTCTGAGCACTGTAGACTATGCTGTTTGCTTGCCAAGCTGCCTTTCTAACTTCAGAGTGAGTATTGCTTGCAATTTACATTAAGAACTGAAGACTGTTTCTTGTTTACAACAAGAGGCTGAGCAAGAAATAATGCTTAACAGATTAACTTTGTCACAAACAATTCCACCACTTTGGAAAGGTCATGTGGCCATGCTAACAAGTCAAGGTTAGTTCTTGGGCCCTGGAAAATGAATCACAGGACAACAATTTTTTTCAAAAGTGCTGCTTCCTCAGAATTATTTTTGTTTATGATAGACTGCTTGAAGATGAACACAAATATCATTTCAGACTTCTTGTATCACGTAAGTATTTGGAGAAACAACAAATTAACTTTTATTGAATAACGGTGCTGATGCTTTGCAATAGTTCAACTAAGTTAACAATATTTTGTTAATGATTGTAATTTGTGCACAGTGTCTGAGGCTTCTCGCTTAAGTGTCCAACAATAACTTGCTAGCATTGATGGATTCCAGTTGCCCTGGTATCTTTTCTCTGTGACCGCAATGTCCTGGTGAAACCTTTCACCATGCTCGTCACTAACAGCACCAAGATTTGCAGGGAAGAAGTCTAAATGGGAATGTAGAAAATGAATCTTTAGTGACATGTTGCATTTCATGCTTTTGTATGCTGGAAGCATGCTTTAGTTTGCTGCTCTGTAGATGCCGAGAAAAATGTCAACAACTTCCTTTAATGCCTTCCATGTCATTTTCTCCAGCCCCACTAGAAATTCTTCAAACTGCCTGTCATTGATGACCTATTTGATTTGTGGACCAACAAAAATGCTTTCCTTAATCTTGGCATCAGTTTTTCTGGGAAGCATCTGTCTCAAATATCAAAATCCTTCATGGAAATTTTTGTGCCTGGTGCTAACAAATTCCATCCTTACAGTCCTGAACCCAATAATTATTACTAAAACCTGTCCTGCCATGCAGAAGCCGCACCACCTAAGCATGCCTGGACAAGATAGGAAACTTTCCAGCTTACATTGTAGGCAACATTTTAATTGACTTGAATTATGAATTGAAATAATAAATGTAAGTGATTTCAAAAAATGGTGTGTGATAGTGAAATTTCATGCTGATTTTCATGATCAGTAGCCCAAAATTCATAAGATACACCTAAAGGTATTCTGAAAGCAAAATCCTTGTTGTCCAGTGTATGTAGTGTGTGAGGTCTCTTGTGTCTGAGCCCACACTCATAGAGAAACTAACTGAAAGGGCAATTACTGCAGAAATGTGAGTGCGTATTTGCTGAATTATGGACCATCAAACAGAACCATGACTGAATTGGCAGATATGGGCTTTTGGAGTTCCTTAAAACCGTACTGAAAATGGCCAAAATCTGAATGCCCCTTCACAAAGTAGGTGCTAAACTTCTACATAATCTATAATCTGTAAATTTGGACAAAGAGATAGGAGATCAATTAAATTTATATAATGATCAAGACTGTTTTCTTGATTTTCATATTAAACCTCTCCCTTGAGCCTTCTGCAGTAGAATTCACATCAACATCAACATCATGGGAGCTAACCCATGAGCCAACTTTTCCCCTGATCTGGCTGCAAGCCATATACAACTAGTCCACTACATGCGAATCACATACCTAGACCAGCCTCCAAGATATAAAATTGTAATTATTTCAGAAGCTGGTTGGGAAGGTCAAGTTTAACTTCAGTGTGACATCATCATTAGTAAATTTAATAGGTAGATTATTTTATGATTGTCACACGTACCGAGGTAGTATGAAAAATGTGCCTTGTATACTGTCCATACTGATCAATTCATTACAACAGTGCATTGAAGAAATACCAGGTTAAACAATAATATAGGCAGCATAATAGAAACAGGATAAAGTGATATAAGTACAGAAAATGTGCAGTACAGATAGACAGTAAAGTGCAAGAATACAGAAGGTAGATTGTGATGTCAAGAGTCCATCTTATCATATTAGGGGAAGCATGCAATCGTCTTACATCAATAGGACAGAGCCTGGTAGTAAATGTGTTCAGGCTTTTGTATCTTCTGCCTGATGGGAGTGGGGGTGGGGGCGAGGGGGGAAGAAGAGAGAATGCCCAAGGCATAGGATCTTTGGTTATCCTGGCTGTTTTACAGAGGCAGCAAGCAATACAGACAGTTTCCATGCAGGAGAGGCTAGTTTCTGTGATGTGCTGTGCTGTGCTCACATCTCCCTGCAGTTTCTTGTGGTGATGGCAGAGCAGTTGCCATATCAAGCCATGGTACATCTGGATAGGATGTTTTCTATGGCACATCAAGGCTCAGCTGGTCGAGGTTGTCTGGAAGGCTAGAGTTAACGTGCCGCAACCAAGCTCTTGAAGCACTTCATAATGATAGATGTCAGAGTCACTGGATGGTAGTCATTAAGGCATGTTACCTTGCATTTCTAAGGTATCAGGATGATAATGGTCTTCTTAAAGCAGGTGGGAACCTCGGAATGAAGCAGGGAGAGGTTAAAAAGGTCTGAAAATACCCAGGACAGCTGATCTGTGCAGGATCTAAGGACACAGGCATGGACACCATCCAGGCCAGTTGTTCTCCATTGGATCGCTCTTCAGATAACAGATCTTACACCTGCCACAGTGACTGGGTTCAATTTCATTGGTGTTTCAATAGAGATTGCAATCCCCTTCTATTCAAAATGTACATAGAACGTGTTAAGTTCATTGGAAAGGGTTGCGTTGTTGCCAACTATACTTTCTGAATTTATTTTATAGTCTGTTCTGCCATGTAGAACGTGCCAGAATGTAAAGCCGGTCTGGGAATCTATTTTGGACTTGTATTGTCTCTTGGCATGCATAGAGGTTGTATCGTGATTTCTTGTGAAGTTCAGGGTCACCTGATTTGAACGCTGCCGTCCTAGACTTCAGTGGCACGTGGATCTCCCATTTCATCCATGGTTGGTGGTTTGGGAACACCTGGATTGCCCTCTTTGGTCTACAGTCCTCAACACATTTGCGAAGAAGTCTTTGATGGTGGTGATATACTCATCTGGCCTGTGTGTCAGTCTATTGACTCAAAGTAGGTTATGCACAAGTTCGTCCTCAATATCTTCTGGCTCTTGTGTCATTTCCACGCCAGATCTTAGGGTTCAGCTCTCAGAAAGGGGAATACACAAGCTCAGGTTGTGATAAGGAATGATCCCCTCCCCTCTGTAATTATGAATGAAGAAGTAATGAGTAAAGGGGAAATGGAATATGTAAAGGATTAATGGTATGAGGCATTCAGGATAATCAGTTGAATTAACTGGTGTCTGATTGGCCCATTTATAGCCAATAAATTTTCCTCCATGTAGGTGAAATGACATAGTTCTGCTGCCAATGACTGTCCTGTGAGAGGGAAGTGTGTTTGTGAATGATTTGCAATGTGGTTGCCAGGATTAAGTTGCAAGCAGAGTGTCCACTACAAGATATGCGTACGAGGCTGGCAGCAGCACTAAATGTATGGGGTATTGTGAAGAATACTAATGTTAATTCTGAGTCCTTATTGATTAAGATTAGTGATAGGTGAATAAAGGCAGTGTGGTGCATTGAGCTGTGCCTGAGGGTAATGATTAGTGTCTATATATTCACTGACCTTCCTCAAGCATGTAAGTTGATTGATCATTCTGCAGTATTTAGTATCTAGTATCCAGTTTTTAGCAAACAAATCATATCTTTTGTCTGCTGAAATTCCTCTTGCTAGCATTTCCCTTGGTATTCCATACCTATTCCCTTTTAACTCCAAAAGAAGTCAGGAAGTTAGGTTGCAATCGTATAAAACTCTGGTTCAGCCGCCTCTGGTGTATTGTGCACAGTTCTGGTGTCATGATAGGAAAGATATTGAGGCTTTAGAGAGGATGCAGAGGAGGTTTACCAGGAATCTGCCCAGCTTAGAGGGCATGAGTTATTAAGAGAGGCTGGATAAACTTTGATTGTTGTGCTGGAGGCTGAGGGGAGATCTGATAGAGGCTCATAAGATTATGAGAGGCATAGATTCATAAGATTTTAGTGGACAGAGAGTGAGTATCTGTTTCCCACTGTAAAAATGCCTAATACCAGAAGGCATACCTTGAAGTTGAGAGGGAGTAATTTCAAGGGGTGTGAGAGGTAATACTGAGGTCTGAGGATGGCTCAGGACAATACAAAGGGACCTGAAAGCCAAAATCAGGGAGGCTAAAGACAGGTATAGAAGGAAGCTTGAGTGGAAACTCCAACAGAACAACATGAGAGAGTTCTGGAGAGGGATGAGGACCATCACTGGGTTCTGGCAAACCAGCAACAGAGGAGCTGAAAGCAGTGTGGACTGGGCCAATGAACTTAACCTGTTCTTCAACAGATTTGGCACTGTGGCCCCTGCCAATCCCCACATGATTCATCTGTTGTCGGCCCCCAACCAACACATACTCCACTCTCCTACCCCTCCTCACAGCCCCCCACCCTGCTCTCATGGCTACACCCCTCCCCCACCTGAAACCACCACAGTGGGCTTCATAGCGGAACAGGTGAGAAGACAGCAGAAACGTCTCCACCCAAGCAAGGCTGCTTGGATGGTGTCAGCCCCAGGATGCTCAAAGCCTGTGCCCCCCCAGCTATGTGGGGTACTTCACCATGTCTTCAACCTGAGCCTGAGTCTCCAGAGGGTTCCTGTGATGTGGAAGATGTCCTACCTTGTTCCTGTACCGAAGACGCTGTGCCCCAGTGGCTCCAATGACTACAGACCAGTGGCATTGACCTCCCACATCATGAAGACCCTGGATAGACTTGTTCTAGAGCAGCTCCGGCCTATGGTTAGGCCACTCTTAGACCCCTCCAGTTTGCCTATCAGCCTCGACTAGGAGTTGAGGATGCCATCGTCTACCTGCTGAACCGTGTCTACACACACCTGGACAAGCCGGTGAGCACTGTGAGGGTCATGTTTTTTGACTTCTCCAGTGCGTTCAACACCATCCACCCTGCTCTGCTGGGTGAGAAGCTGACAGTGATGCAGGTGGATGCTTCCCTGGTGTCATGGATTATTGATTACCTGACTGGCAGACCACAGTACATGCACTTGCAATACTGTGTGTCAGACAGAGTGATCAGCAGCACTGGGGCTCCACAGGGGACTGTCCTGTCTCCTTTCTCTTCACCATCTACACCTGGGACTTCAACTACGACACAGAGTCTTGCCATCTTCAGAAGTTTTCTGATGACTCTGCCATAGTTGGATGCATCAGCAAGGGAGATGAGGCTGAGTACAGGGCTACAGTGGGAAACTTTGGCACATGGTGCGAGCAGAATCATCTGCAGCTTACTGTGAAAAAGACTAAGGAACTAGTGGTGGACCTGAGGAGGGCTAAGGCACCAGTGACCCCTGTTTCCATCCAAGGGGTCAGTGTGGACATAGTGGAGGATTACAAATTCCTGGGGATGCAAATTGACAATAAACTGGACTGTTCAAAGAACACTGAGGCTGTCTACAAGAAGGGTCAGAGCCGTCTCTATTTCCTGAGGAGACTGAGGTCCTTTAACGTCTGTCGGACAATGCTGAGGATCTACTACGAGGCTGTGGTGGTCAGTGCTATCATGTTTGCTGTTGTGTGCTGGGGCAGCAGGCTGAGGGTAGCAGACACCAACAGAATCAACAAACACATTCGTAAGGCCAGTAACGTTGTGGGGTGGAACTGAACTCTCTGACGGTGGTGTCTGAAAAGAGGAAGCTGTCCAAGTTGCATGCCATCTTGGACAATGACTCCCATCCACTCCATAATGTACTGGTTAGGCACAGGAGTACATTCAGCCAGAGACTCATTCCACCGAGATACAACACTGAACGTCATAGGAAGTCATTCCTGCCTGTGGCCATCAAACTTTACAACTCCTCCCGCGGAGTGTCAGACACCCTGAGCCAATAGGCTGGCCCTGGACTTATTTCCACTTGGCATGATTAACTTATTATTATTTAATTATTTATGGTTTTATATTGCTATATTTCTTCACTATTCTTGGATGGTCTGGCTGTAACGAAACCCTATTTCCCTCGGGATCAATAAAGTCTGTCTGTCTGTCTGTCTGTCTGCCTGTTTTACTCAGAGAGTGGTGGATGCCTGGAATACACTGTCTGGGATGGAGGTAGAGGCAAATACATCAGGGGCTTTTAAGAGACATTTGGATAGGCACTTGGATGTAAGAACATGAAAGGGTTTGGACATGGTGTGGGTAGAAGGGATTAGTGCTTGGGTGATTTGGAATTGCTTTTTAGTTGGTTTGGCACAACATTGTGGGCCGAATGGCCTGTTCCTGAGCTGTACTGCTCTTTGTTCTGTGTAATACAAGAACCCTCAGTGCAACATCGAAAAGTATGAATCAGGTCCTTTCCAACTGTATGATTTGCTTGCTTTACTGAGCAGCATTTTCTGTCATTCTCCCATCATTTGATGATGTCACACTGCCCCCTCAGCCCCAGCTTCCCCTTCGCCTGTAAGAAATGTAGTGTGGTATTAAATAGTCGAGGCTAACTTCAACTGATGTCGAGTACTCTTGAAACTGGGCCCCCCTGTTGAGTCATTATCAATATGTGAGTGTGATATCACAGGCTGGAGTCTGTAATCATGTTAATGAGAAGGCTGCAGAGCATGAACACATCCACTTTAGGCCCAATGACTTTTATTGGGAGATTCCCACTGTGTGATAATATATTTAAAATGGTCTCTAATGTTTTAATTACGTTTTGAATATTATTATTGTCCTTACCATGTACTGGAAACATGAATACTTAAGCTAATGACAATGATCTCCAGTCTGATTATAAACCGCATAAAATAACACTTTACAACTAGCCAATTACTCTGATAAGTGAGTGATATAACCATACAAGCAGAAAATGCATCCTTAGTTTTGGGCACAGGGAACACAGGATTCATTACTTGTATGATGAGGTCTAATCTCCAGTAATTATTGGGCAGATCTCAGGAAGCCTTTGACATTCGCAAACACCTTAAACAATAAAATAATATACCCTTTAAAAGATACTTAATCATTAAGAAATTTTTTAGAGTATGAGTTAGGTAATGGGAGCAGCCACTTATTTGGGACAGTTTTTAAACAACAAAAACTAATTGAGAAAATAGTTGGGATTTGTTTATTTGGGACACTATGCTGCTTAACTGGGACTCGAGACAGTTGCCTAACAGGTTCTAACTAGCATCAGATGTGTACACTTTCTGTGTGGCCTTTAAACCCTACACTCTTTAGAGTGAGTATTTTTTAAATAGCGTCAGTTATGTATACTTCTGGTCAAAAAGCAGTGATTTTTGTCACTAGTAGTTGGTGATAAATAAGCAGTAAGGCAACTTGGAACTGTTTTACTCATCTGCAGTTTCAAGTATTTAGGCTTGGAGATGTCACAAACACGAGGAGCGAAAATGAAATTATTTCACTAACTCAACAAGTTAGGATCCATGGAGAATTCGACAATCATCTTGAATATTACAACAAAAATGGAGATTTGGAGGATGCAATCATCAATAACATTGTTTGCAGAAAAATGTACCTGTTTTCCTCTTAAATATATTTTAAAAAATATATTTATTTTGAATTGCTTTCACTGCAATCTGCAGCATGTAAATTTCCTCTTAACAACAAACTAGAAAATTACATCATTGATATTCAGGTCTCACGAATGACAATCGAAAGTGGAGCAAAAGTCATGTTAAGTGCGGCACGTTTAAGTGACAACACCATGACTGGAATCGTGGCAGGAGAGATGGAACTCAAACCAGGCTGAGTTGCAGAGTGATGAGGCTTCCTCTACCCAGCACCTTGTTGGAAATGTGCAGTTGCTGGAAAATAAGATTTCCGATCTCAGGGTAAGGCTGCTGTATCAGAGGCAGATGAGGCATATCTCAAATATCTGTTGCATTGAGACTTGGTGAACAGTGAACACACCAGCTGTGGATATCCAACCAGAAGGTTTTATGATTTTCAGAATGGATTGAACCATGAACGCTGGTAAGGAAAAAGATAGCAGGATATGCTTTTTAGTCAATCCTCATTGGAATATGACATTGAGATAAAGTCAACCTCTTGTTCCCCTGACTTTTTTTGCGTCAGGAATTCTCATCGTGATCTTGACTACAGGTAACATACCACCACCAGCCGATTATAAGCAAGCACTCTCAAAACTGCGTAATATCATCTGCAGGCAAGGAACAGCCCATCCCAACACATTTCAAATTATATTTGATAACTTTAACCAGGCCTGTTTGAAGAAAGCCCTGCTCAATTATTACCAGCAGGTAACCTGTTGCACCAGAAGTCCCAAAACACTAGAGCACTGCTACACTACAATAAGGAATGCCTTTTGTTCCTTTCCAAGACCACGCTTTGGAAAATCGGACCATTTGGTTGTATTTCCATTACCTGCATACAGACAGAGCCTAAAAAGCAAGGCTCCGGATATCAAGACAACCAACGGATAGATGGGAGGCAGAGGAGAGGTTATAGGATTGCCTTGAGTCGGTGAACTGTGCCTTGTTCAAGAACTTATGAGGACCTGAATGACTACACTAGGGTTGTTACAGACTTCGTTTAAACAACATGTCCCCATGAAATAGTTCAGGGTTAACCCAATCAGAAGCCCTGGATGAATAATGAAATCATGAATTGTTGAGGGTCAAATCAGAGGCATTCAAGTTTAGATATCAAGAATGCTACAAGAGGTGCAGGTATGATCTCCCAGAAAGCCACCTCATGGGTGAAGTGGGGATTTCAGATTAAACTGGAATCAACTAGCAATGTTTGGCAGTTGTAGCAAGGTGTCAATGCCATAAACTCCTAGAAAATTCAATCTTGCAACATAGGGGACAGCAAAGATTTGCTTCCAGATGAACTTAATGCTTTCTACATTCATTTTGATCACCAGGATGAGTAGGAACCATCGCACGCTCCCATGACTCCCAATAATCCTTTGGTCTGAGTATCTGAAGATGACATACAGACTGCTTTTGAGAGAGTAAATCCAAGGATGGAGAACCTAGCTGAGTACTGATGACTTGTGCTGACCAATTGTTCATGTGTCTTCATGGATTTCTTCAACCTCTCACTCTGGCAGAGTATGGTCACCACCTGCTCCAATCACACCAGTGCCCAAGAAGAGCATGGTAACCTGCCTCAATGACTATTGCCCAGTGGCACGTACACTTACAGTGATGAAGTGCTTTCAGAGGTTGTTGTTGAAGCATATCAGCTCCTGTCTGAATGGTGAATTGGACCCACTCCAATTTGCTGACTGAAGCTGTCCAAATGCAGTAGATGCCATCTCATCGGCTCTTAACACAACCTTGGAACATCTGGATAGCAAAGATACATACATCAGGATGCTGTTTATCAATTACAGCTCAGCATTTAATACTATCATCCCCTCAAAACTCTTCAATAAACTCCAAGACCTGGGCCTCAATGCCCCCTTGTGCAATTGGATCCCGGATTTCCTCACTTATAGAACCAGTCAGTTTGAATTGGCAAAAATATTTCCTCCCAACCTCCAGCAGCACAGGAGCACTGGACAGGGATATGTGTTTAGCCCCCTACTCAACTCACTTTACACCTATGACTGTGTGGCCATGTTCATCTCTAACACTGTATACAAATTTGCTGATAACTCTACAGTTGTGAGCCATATCAAGGATGGAAATTAATTAATATACTGCAGGGATACTTAAAATTTGGCAGAGTGGTGTAATAATAACAGCCTCTCACTCAATGTCAATAAGACCAAGGAAATCACAGAGAATGCTGGAGGAGCTCAGAAAGCCAGGCAGCCTCTGCCTGGCCTGCTGAGTTCATCCAGCATTCGGTGTGTGTTGCTTGGAT
Organism: Hypanus sabinus; assembly: GCF_030144855.1. Classification (NCBI taxonomy): domain Eukaryota; kingdom Metazoa; phylum Chordata; class Chondrichthyes; order Myliobatiformes; family Dasyatidae; genus Hypanus; species Hypanus sabinus. The sequence goes on along the minus strand of NC_082710.1, from coordinate 116,456,238 downwards.
TTCCAGCATCTGCAGATTTTCTTTTGTTTGTGATAAGACCAGAGAACTGATTGTAGACTTTAGGGGAAGGAAACCAGAGGTCCATGAGCCAGTACTCATCTAAGGATCAGAGGGGGAAGAGTTAGTAACGTTAAGTTCCTGAATGTCACTATGTCAGAGGATCTGTCCTGGACCCATCATATCAAAATAATTGTAAAGAAAGCACAACAGTGCCTCTGCTTCCTCAGGAGTCTGTGGAGATTCAGCATGACATCAAAAACATTGGCGAACCTATCTAGATATATATGGTGGAAAGTGTGCTGACTGACTGACTGGTATGGGAACATCAATACCTTTGAGTGGAAAATCCTGCAAAAAGTAGTGGATTCAGCCAGTATATCACAGGTGAAGCCCTCCCAACCACTGAACATATCTACACGAAACGTTGTCATAGAAAAGCAGCATGCATCATCAAAAATCCTCACCAACAAGGCCATGCTCTTTTCTCGCTGCTGCCATCAGGTAGAGGTTACAAATGTCTCAGGATTTGCACCACCAGGTTCAAGAACAGTTACTACTCCTCAACCATCAGGGCCCTGAACAACAGGGGATAACTACACTCATTCTATTCCTGGTGTTTCTCCAACCGATGGTCTCACTTTAAGGACTGCTTATCTTATTTCTTCATGTCTCATTATTTTTCACTATTTATCTATATTTGCATTTGCACATTGTTGTCCATTGACCTTGTTTACAGTTACTGCTCTATAGATTTGCTAAATATGCCCGCAAGAAAAAGGAATCTCAGGGTTGTATGTGGTGACGTGTATGCATTCTGACAATTAATTTTACTTTACTTTGAAATTGAATGCAGACGGTCCATTACCTACACTTGGCATCTGCGCTGATTTTGTTCATTTGCAGTCAATCAAAAGAATGTGGCAGCATACACTGGATTAATTCCTCCATTGATTATATTATTTTGTATTTTTTATTTAGAGATACAGTATAGAATAGGCGCTTCCAGCCCTTTGAGTCATGCCACACAGCAACCACCAATTTAACACTAACCTAATCACAGGATAATTTACAATGAGCACTTAACCTATGAACCAGTACATCTTTGGATAGTGGGAGGAAACCAGAGCACCCAAAGGAAACTCACATTCGCGTGGAAGACATACGGACTCCTTTCAGGAAACGTTGGAACTCCTAATATCAGGAAACTAAACAAATTTTATACTGCAGTAGTATTGATAGTGTTCTAACTTGTCCTGCATTTCATTTAAATACATAATGTTTCATTAGTTAAATGGTAGTTTGCCTTTTGTTACAGCTTTTCAACCATTTCCATAAAACTTTGGCAAATTGGGGCACCTGCTTAATAGGGCCAAATGTACTGGTCACAATGTGTCCCAATTAAATGGAATCCACTGTTCTTAAAATGGTTAAGCACACTTCTTAACATATTGCAATTAAATTCAACAAAAGGTCCAAGGTTGTGACTTGAACTAAACTTTTTCAATTGCAGATGAGTATCACTTTGTATTTTCACTTTTTGCTCGAAGCACAGAACTGAAGTGGCAGAAACAAATAGGTGGCTTAATAGATTGAGGAGTTTTGTTTGTGATGAAATACATACCATAACTATCACACATCCACATTTTCTTGATCTTTCTTAATCCCTATAGCTCAACACAGCCTAGTAGCTTGGTAGTTAGCACAAGGCTTTACAGTACAGGTGACCTGAGTTCAGTTCCTTTTGCTGTCTGAATGGAGTTTGTACCTTTTTCCCCGCAACCACAATTTCTTCCTCTGGGTGCTCTGATTTTCTCCCACAGTCCAAAAATGTACTGGTTGGTTGGTCATTGTAATTTGTTCAATGCTAGAATTAAATTGGGACAGAAGAGCATATTCGTGCTCTATCTCAATAAATTAATTCTATTCACGAAGACCACCTCATCTTGAAACGAGAGCCCAAATTTCCTATATTCGCCCTTACTCTGATAAGAATCAAATTTTATGGCGCAGCAAGAAGCAAAGGAATTTCATTGGTTTTTCAGTATAATTTTTTCTCATTAATCTAGAGTAAATCGGACATCATTGTTCTGATTTTACTGTGTTTTATGGCATCAATCTAGATTATATTAACAACAGAAAAGTTTTCTGTTTTACATTTTTAGACTTGCTGTGTCTGATGTATACAAATGGCAGTGAAGATGCTGACTTCTGAGTATCTTTCTTAAGGCAAGAGTCTTTGATGTGACTTACACTGAGATCCACTCACTCAAACATTGGAATTCATTTATCATTTACTTTGAGTGAAAAGCAATGAGAGAATATTTCTAGGTCATTTGGCAACATTCCAGAAATTTAGCTGGTGAGTTATCATCTCTTGATGCAGAATGATCTATAATGGAGAAGAAAATGCAAATTCCACTTCAGTTGGGCAAGAACAATATTGTGTGCAATTCTTCTTTTGGAGCATTTCTAGGGAAATTTGGCAATGTTGACCTAGGAGCTACCACTTTGAGCATGTCCTTGACAAATTGGCTTGGAAGACGTAGTATTAGATTCTGAAACTAATGAAAAGTAAGATTCCACTATGGTAAATCCTATACTTTTCACTGGTTTCATAGTAGTATCTAACCCTACCCAGCACTTCCCCTCCATTTCATTAGGGCCCAAGCTCCAACAATCTGGCATTAACCTCCTATTATTTAGAGTAATGAAGCCCAATATTTCAAGGCCTCTGACCTTTCAGTGTTTCAAGATCTCCGATCCCAGAGTGTTCTAACACCTCCTTGTCCCATGTAGGATCTTCACTGCTAATCAAGTGATAGAGCTACCAACGGAATTTCCCTTATTGAAGGCTGTCAATTTTCAATGAGTTGTTATGGCTGGTGTAAATTTCAAAGACAAAATTAATGGTGAGTTCAGTTCTTACAAATATATTTATTAGTCTTTACAAATAGTACACTACTTCTCCTTAAAAAGTGTAATAAACCCATATAAATCTGTATGAGCCATTACCACTTACGTGCAAAACATTATATCATTGAACAGCTATTTACAGATACAAATTGTTTAATCAATATATGACAAAGCAAGCAACATTATAAATTTCAACAATTACATTTTTACTCTGTCTATTAGATTTCCCCAACAGTTAAATCTCAATCTGGAGATTTACATCTAATTCTCCAGTCTAAAGCAACAAGCAATCTGCCAGAGGAACTCGGTGCATGGAACAGCATCTATGGGAGTGGAAGAATTGTCAATGCTTCAAATCAAAGCACTGCATGAAGATTCTGTTCACATTTAAGGGTTTGTCTCCCACATTCAGAGAGACTCTGCTGCATAGATGCCCCATTACAATTTTTTCTGCCTTAATGGTCAAGGGATTTCCAATAGACATTTGACTAACATGTAACTACCATGATTGGCATTGTTTTCTTAATCAACATATATCTTAATGAATTGTCCATTTCAAGCTCTGCAGATTTCCACCTCTATCTCTTTCGGGAAAGATTCTGGCATGGATAAGGCAGTGGTTGATTGGCAGGAAACAAAGAGGGGGAATAAAGGGAGACTTTTCTGGTTGGCTGCCAGTGACTAGTGATGTTCTACAGGGTTCTGTTTTGGGCCCAGTTCTTTTTACATTATATGTCAATGATTTGGATAATGGACTTGATGGCCTTTTTGCAAAGTTTGCAGATAATACAAAGATCGGTGGAGAGGCAGGTAATCTTGAGGAAGTAGAGAGGTTACAGAAGAACTTAGAAAGACTAGGAGGTTGGGAAAAGCAGTGTTAGATGAAATTCTGTGCCAGGAGGTGTATGGTCATGCACTTTGGTTGAAGAAATTAAAGCATTTTCTAAATGGAGAAGAAATTGAAAAAAATCTGAGGTGCAAAGGGACTTGGGAGTCCTTGTGCAGGATTCCTTAAAGGTTAATTTGTAGGTTGCGTCTGTACTGAGGAAGGCAAATGCAATGTTAGTATTCGTTTCAAGAGGACTAGAATATTAAAGCAAGGAAGTAATGTTGATGCTTTATAAAGCACTGGTGAGGCCTCACTTCAAGTATTCTGAACAATTTTAGGTCCCTTTTCTTAGAAAGGAGGTGCTGAAGGGTTCAAAGGATGTTCACAAAAATGATTCCAGGATTGAATGACTTGTCATATGAAGAGTGTTTGATGGCTCTGGCCTGTATTCACTAGAATTCAGAAGAATGAGAGATGATCTCATTGAAACCTATCAAATGGTGAAAGGCCTTGAAAGAATGAATGCGAAAAGGATGTTTCCTATGGTGGGAGAGTCTAGGAGCAGAGGACAGAGCCTCAGATAGAGGGGCATCCTTTTAGAACAGAGATGAGGAGGAATTTCTTAAGCCAGAGAGTGGTGAATCTGTGGAATTAGTTGCCATGGGAGCAGGGAAGACCAAGTTTTTATATATACTTAAGCAGAGTTTGATAGATTAGGTTGATTATAGAGGTTGATTTGCCAAGGCATGAAGAGATACAAGGAAAGAACAGGAGATTGGGTCAGAGAGGAAAAATGGATCAGTCATGATGAAATGTGGAGAAGATTCGATGGCCCAAATGGCCTAATTCTGCTCCTATATCTTCTGGTCTTAAGGTCGGATAAGCAATAAATAAGTTGCTATCATATTGTTAACAATGGATATCATTACTTCCCGAATGGCATACACTCATTGGCCACTTCTTTAGGTCCACATGTACACCTACTCACTATTGCAAATTTCTAACAAACCAATCATGTGGCTGCAATTCAATGCATAAAACCAGTCATCCATAGTCAAGAGGTTCAGACCAAACATCAGAATAGATTAGAAATATAATCTAAGTCAATTTGATCCTTAGATGATTGCTGGTGCCAGACAGGGTGATTTGAGTAGGTCAGAGTTTACAGAGAATAGCGCAGAAATGTCCAATAAGTGTCAGTTTTGTGGGCAAAAGTACTATAGTAATGAAAGAGGTCACAGGAGAATAATCGGACTGATTCCCATTGACAGAAAGGTGACAGTAACTTAAATAACCACAAATACAACAATGGTGTGCAGAAGAGCATCTCTGAAATGACAACACATCGAACCTTACAACAGCAGGCCATGAATGTACATTCACATTCAATTGCCACATTATTAGGTTCAAGGGTACCTAATAAAGTGGCAACTGAGTGTACTTTAGGACGCTCAGCTTATTGAGTCCTGCTTTCTGACTTGGTGCTTTCTAAAATAGTGATATTATAATTGCAGTTTTTCAGTTTGCAAGGAGCTTTCCAGAATTCTGGTCATAGAATCCACTTTCTCTGAAGCCAATTCCTTTATGATTTGCGGACACCTGCCATCAGGTTCAAGGTACATTTTAGCATTTAACTTCATTGGTTTGCCTATTTTTTTTTCCTGCCAGAAATGTTTTAAATTTCTGTCTCCCTTTAGTCCCTCAAATATCTCTTATCACTGGGCGTTTTTAGTACTTTTGTTGACTGAGAAGGCTGATCCAAAATAATTATATTCTGCGGTGACCCACTTTCCAGCGCACTCGAACTGGCTCACAAAACGGTGCGCGCCGGCAGGGAGGTCGGCCTCAAGAAAGGCACCAGGCCTTCTTCACCAGCAAAGGGGAAAACCCCGCACGCAGGAAGGGACTGTGAGTATGCACCCACTACAACATTCCCGCCCGGGGAGGGCGGAAACGGGAAGGCTTAAAAGTGAGGCGGCAAAGTTTGAATAAAGCTTTAACGCAACTGAAACTCATTGTCTGCGTGTCGTTTTTCCAGCGCTGTGTGTAGCACTCCGCTACAATTGATGACTCCGACGGCCCAAATGATATTTGGACTGAAGATGAATGACGCCGCATCTGTTCATGCAGTTTCGTTAAAACTGCCAAGCTTCTGGATGCTGCGACCTCACCTATGGTTCCAGCAAGCAGAAGCCCAATTCCACATTCGGCAGATAACCGCGGATTCCACAAGTTACTACTACGTGATGAGCTCCCTCGACCAGGAGACAGCTGCCCAGGTTGAGGAGTTCATAAAGTCACCCCTGGAGGATGGCAAATACACAGCATTCAAAGCCCTGCTCATAAGGACTTTTGGACTCTCACGGTGTGAGCGAGCTGCCCGCTTATTGCACCTGGATGGTTTGGGAGACAGGCCACTGTCGGCATTAATGAACGAGATGCTGGCCCTGGCTAAAGGACACAAGCCCTGCCTCTTGTTTGAGCAGGTGTTCCTAGAGCAGCTGCCCGAGGACATATGCCTGCTGCTGTCCAACACGGATTTCAGCGACCCCCGGAAGGTGGCAGCCCGGGCGGACTTGCTGTGGAAAGCCAAGAAGGAGAGTGGGGTGTCCGTCGCACAGATCACCAATCCACGTGCCCAACAGCAGACCGGACCAGGCCCGGCAGCAGAGCCCACAAAACCCAAAGGCAGGAGTGTGGAGGCCAACGAACAATGGTGCTTCTACCACCGGCTGTGGGGCACAGAAGCCCGCCACTGTAGCCCACCCTGCAACTTCACGGGAAACGCCAGGGCCAGCCACCGCTGATGGCTACAGCGGCTGGCCATCAGGATACCCTCCTGTATGTCTGGGACAAAAAGTCGGGATGCCGCTTTTTGGTTGACACCGAGGCCGAGATCGGCGTCTTACCTCCGACAAGTTACGACACCGGCAACAGGGAACCGGGATCCACCCTGAGCAAATGACAGCGCAATACGGACCTATGGCACCTGTACAGTGCGGCTACAGTTCGGCCCCAGCCGGTTCACATGGGACTTCACACTGGCCGCCGTGGCCCAACCATTCCTGGGGGTGGATTTTTTGCGAGCTCACAGCCTGCTGGTTGACCTGCAAGAGAAGAGACTAGTCCACTCCAATACTTTTCAAACATTCTCCCTGGGAGAAGCCAAGTTGCTGGCCCCATACCTGGACTCCACAACGCTGTCCAACAACAAATTCACCAGAATCCTGGTGGATTTCCCATCAGTTCTGGCACCGCAGGTCACGGCAGCCATACCCAGACACCACCACATCCCGACCCAGGGACCACCCCTCCATGCCCGTGCTTGAAGGCTTCCCCCGGACAAGCTATGACTGGCGAAGGAGGAGTTCGTGAGGATGGAGGAATTGGAGATCATACGGCAGTCCGTCAGCCCATGGGCCTCCCCCCTGCACATGGTGACAAAGCTACAGGGTGCTGGAGACCATACAGCAACTGCCGCAGGCTGGACGAGGCTACAAAACTGGACCGCTACCCTGTGCCGCATATTCAGGACTTTGCAGCAAACCTGCACGGCGCAAGGATCTTTTCCAAGGTAGACCTCATCTGGGGATACCATCAAATCCTGATGCATCTGGACGACATCCAGAAAACAGCACTCATCACTCCATTTGGCATTTTCGAATTCCTCCGAATGACGTTCGGTCTAAAGAATGCCACACAGATATTCCAGCGGCACATGGACGTGGTGGGATGCGACCTGGACTTTGCATTCATCTATTTGGATGACGTCCTCATAGCCAGCAGTAGTCGTCAGGAGCATCTGTCCCACCTCCGTCAACTCTACGCCCGACTGAGTGAATACGGCCTAACAATCAACCCGGCCAAATGCCAGTTCGGGCTCAACACCATTGACTTCCTGGGCCACAGGATTACTAAAGACGGGGCAACCCCTCTGCCCGCCAAGGTAGACACAGTCCGCCACTTATTCCGACCCAACACACTCAAAGGCCTTCAGGAATTCGTGGGTATGGTGAATTTCTACTAACGCTTCCTCCCCTCAGCAGCCCGAATCATGAGCCCCCTGTTCGTCCTGATGTCGGGTAAGGGCAAGGACATTACCTGGGACGAGGAGTCCGCCGCCGCTTTCATTGAAGCCTTGGCAAACGCTACGGTGCTAGTGCACCCCAGAACGGACGTCCCTACTGCCCTCACAATAGAAGCATCCAACAAGCAGTCGGTGGGGTGCTGGAAAAACTCATCAAGGGTCACTGGCAACCCCTGGCATTTTTCAGCAAACATCTACGACCACACAAACTCAAATACAGTGCTTTTGACTGGGAGCTGTTGGCACTATACCTGGCAATCTGGCATTGTCGGTACTTCTTGGAAGGTAGACCCTTCACCACGTTCACTGACCACAAACTTCTTACTTTGCGTTCACGAAGGTGTCTGATCCTTGGTCGTCCCGCCAGCAACGACATATGTCCTACATCTCTGAATACACGACAGACATCCGGCATGTCTCGGGAAAAGACAACGTTGTGGCGGACACCCTATCCAGACTTACCATCCAGGCCCTGTCCTGGGGGTGGACTATGCAGCACAGGTGGAGGTGCAGCAGGTAGACAATGAGATCCCTAGTTACAGGACTGCATTCTCCGGTTTGCAGCTCCAGGACCTCCCCGTAGGCCCAAGTGAGAGGACCCTACTGTGTGACATAGCTACCAGCCAACCTCGCCCCATCGTCCCTGCAGCCTGGCGGTGGCGAGTTTTCAACTCCATTCACAACTTAGCGCACCCCTCCATCGGGACAACCATCCGGATGATCTCCAACAGGTTTGTTTGGCACGAACTCTGCAAGCAGGTCAGTGAATGGGCCAAAATGTGCATGCAGTGTCAAACAGCCAAGGTGCAGCGGCACACCAAAGCCCTGCCGCAGCAGTTCCACCCCACCCGCCGGCGTTTCGACCACATTCATGTGGATATCGTGGGCCCCCTGCCAGTGTCGCGAGGAGCGCGGCACCTCCTGACTATCGTGGACCGGTTCACAAGATGGCCAGAGGCAGTCCCACTCACCGACACCACCTCCGAATCCTGTGCCCAGGCACTGATTGCAACCTGGGTATCTCGCTTTGGTGTACTGGCCCACATTACCTCCGACAGAGGCGCCCAGTTCACCTCCAGCCTGTGGTCGGCTGTGGCCAGCCTTTTGGGAACGCAGGTGCACCACGCAACTGCCTACTACCCACAATCGAATGGGCTAGTGGAGCCTTTCCACCATCACCTGAAGTCAGCTCTCATGGCCTGCCTGAAAGGGCCTAACTGGGCTGACGAACTTCCCTGGGTCCTGCTCAGAATCCGCACAGCACCCAAAGAGGATCTGCACGTCTCGTTGGCCGAGTTGGTGTACGGCACACCCCTGGTCATCCCAGGTGTGTTCATACCAGCCCCAAGGGGGCAGGAGGAAGAACCTGCAGCAGTCCTGGACAGACTACATGAGAGGCTCGGTAACCTGGCCCCCATACCCACTTCACAGCATGGACAGAACCCAACCTGCATAACCAAAGACCTGCAAAACTGTAAGTTTGTTTTTGTACAATGGGGCAGACACTGAACATCGATACAACGGCCCTACGAGGGGCCATTTATGATGATCAGGAACAACGGGTCCACATTCCTGCTGGACACTGGGGGGAAAGAGGAGGTTTTCACAGTGGACCGACTCAAACCGGCCCATGTGGACTTGGTGCAGCCGGTCGGGGCTCAGGCACCACGGCACAGAGGCAGACCTCCCAAACAGAGACCGACTCAGACTGTGGACATTGGGGGGTATATCGCTGGTTCTTGGGGGTGGGGGGGGGGTTATGTGGTGAACCACTTTCCAGCTCCCTCGAACCGGCTCACAAAACGGTGCGCGCTGGCAGGGAGGCCGGCCCCAAAAAGGGCGCCAGGCCTTCTTCACCAGCAAGGGGAAAAGCCCACGCGCGGGAGGTGACTGTGAATATGCGCCCCCTACAGCATTCCCACCCGGGGAGGGCAGAAACAGGAAGGCTTAAAAGCGAAGCCGCGAAGTTTGAATAAAGCTTTAATGCAACTGCAACTCACCATCTGCATATCGTTATTCCAGCACTGTGTGTAGCACTCCGCTACAATACTATCTTTGCGAAGTCTTATCATTATCTTCCCAACTTCATCCTTGAAGGGACCAACATTTACTTTAGCCTCTCCCTCCCATTTCTCTTCAGAAAAGCTGTAGAGAAAAATCACTTAGCATGTCGGCAGTATACTATGACAAATCTGCCTTTGTTGCTGAATTACTTCATTTATAATACCGTTAGTCATCAAACACAAAACAAATATAATAGAAAGAATCGTGTTTCCACATATCAACATAGAAATAAAGGTGTTGTTATGCTTTAGCCTAGTGGTAAACAACCTTTTTAAGCCCTAGATCCCCTACCTCGGCCTTAGTGAAAGGCAAGATCGACCTATTAAATCAGTTAGTCACACGCATGTGCCCCGGGCAGAAAAGACCGGAAGTAAAACCCCGCAACCCAAAAGTAGAAATAATGTATGTACACCGGGGTCACCACCCTTTTATGCACCGCGGACTGGTTTAATATTGACAATATTCTTGCGGACCAGCTGACAGAGGTGGGGGAGCTATTAATCACGACGGGAATACAGCGATACTCGAAGGGGGTTCCTTATGTCCAGTCTATTCCGCAATCTAGTTTACGTGGTTCTCAGCACTTAGCTTTTGTCCCGCTTACTCACGTTTTTTCTGCTGAGAAAACTCAATGGATTTGTCTTTAAGTGCAGGGTGCTTGGACTCAGGGTATCAAAGTAGTTTTGAGGGCTTCATTGCCTCATTAGACTGCTTGCCTCCACATATCACACACAGGGGGCTTGGACTCAGGGTAGCAAAGCAGTTTTGAGTACCTCATTGACTCATTCGTCCCCTGGGCCCGAACTCCAGCCTCCCGCCCGCCCACTGCCTTGGCCAGGTGTGGCTGGTTGTGGGTGAAGTGAGAGGACGAGGTAAGGGCTGGAGGTCCCCGTGCCGGGGCCGCAGCAGTCGCAAACCGGAGAGAGCGACCGACCGAGCGAGGAGTGAGACAGAGCACGTGCCCGCCCCCCCTTGCAGGATCTATCGGCCGACAGAAGTTTATCTCAAGGGATGACTTCCAGTAGATTGCAGTGAGGTAGCTGCTCTGCTACTTATGAAACCCTGAGCCCAAATGAGGTCATCTGCAAATATTCGGTGTGGTAAACAGTTTTAGCGGCAGCGTCCATCTGTCCGCGCTCCACGCCAGTATTAACAGCACTTCTCCTCAGCTGCCCGAGATGGCCGATTACCCGAAGCCAACCAGTCATCCCTGGCGCAAGGATATCACTGTGGTTAGGCGACTGATGACCTTGCGTGCGTTCAAGTTCAACAGTGGCTGTGACAGGGAATGAGGAAAGTACAGCTGACTCATATCGTTTCCTCGCAGCCCGGTATCGGTCCGCAGCCTGGTGGTTGGGGACCACTGAAGTACACTGTGTAGTGTGTGGCGGGGCAGAAAGAACTGAACTAAAACCCCACAACCCGGAAACAATCTCTCAACAGTACTTGTGCATTAATTTTTCTTTTTTTTTCGGGATCTACTGGGAAAGTCTCAAATATGGACCAGTCAATCACGATCGACAGGTTGGCAACCACTACTTTAGACCTTTATCAATATTTCTGGAGAGTGAAATTAAGTCAACAGATTCAGATAATATTTCCCCCCCCCCCAAGTCTCCCTCAGTTTATGTCACAACCATGGACTTTGATGCAGGGTCTATGCACCCTCACAAGTGTGCTGTGAAGTAGGTTTGACAATTATGATCGTGAGCATGCATGTTTCGGTTAATTAATGTTCCATTATGATGGTATCTAACTAATTTCTTTCTGTTCTACTTTTGGTGAGACTTGACCAAAAGCACAGCAATGCTTATGCTTTCTGCTTTCCCACATCCTTTACCATGAGAGAGGACTGCCATTTTGACTGATGCTATTAAGGAGCGGTATTCATTTAGTTTTCAGTTATTGCTTCCAGTTGCAGTGTTGGCATTAACTTTCCATTCGAGCGCTTTAGTTAATGGCCCTGTTGGCCCAACATTTACTGGTTTTCTTTTCCTTTAAATTCTGCAACAGTTCTCATTAAAGTCAGTGAAGTGTTGGCCCACCTCCGTCAGTCTCTCCCCCCCCTCCGCACTTGACTATATCCAAACACTGACAGTTTAGCATCATGCATGCTCATTGCTGAATTGTAAACTTTGGTAGAACTTAGAAATGATACTGTCTGCCTATTAGTGATATGGATTGTATTTTCTTTGACAACATTGTGAAAAAATATTAACAAGTTGGCATTCAGCTTTAAACACGTGAACACAGAGCAACAGTCATAAGTTGACAAATCCTGCTGCTTAATGTCCATCGCTGGTGATGTTGGAAAAATCCAGGTGAATATGGAATTGAACTGAAGAAAGTCTTTTTTTCAAGCTTCAAGCAACCTTATATTTGAAACTTTATAGCAGTTTACATGGGCCTTTCACATTTTTAATTTCAATTATCCAATTAAGTATTGTATTGAGCCTGATTTACATTTTTCTTTTACCTTTCTCTTATTCTAATGCTTTCTCTTATTCTGAATTACTAATGTGAGTCCATGTTATTCTATGTAATTGGTATTTCCAAGCAATATTACAAGTCTGCATTGTCACACCCACTCAAGGCTGAATCTGAATAATTCAAAAGAAGTTGTAATTTTATAACTTGTTTAAAATAAAATGAATTTAAACCGAAAGGGAACAGGAAAAGAATTTAGCAGAATCTTCAGGGTACTTTTTTTGCTACCATGCATATCCCAGATGTATTGTGTGAAAAGTTAATTAATGTGATTAACTATTTAATAGTAATTACTATTAACATTAATTATTAATTTAAATTAATATCAATAATTAATGTTACTAATTAATGCTCATGAATTAATCTCTAGGGGCTTTGATGAAACCATACTCAGAGTTTTGATCTTAATTAAGGATGACTACTTGTCTCGAAGGCAGCATAGTCAGGATTCATTGGATTGAATCTTGGGATGAAACTTGGTCTTACAAAAAAGACTGCAGGTCAAGTGTATGTTCTCTGAAGTTTAGCAAAATGCATAGCAATTTTTTTTTAATAAGAAAGGTTACATAGAACGCAGAAATCTACAGCACATTACAGGCCATTTAGCCCACAATGTTGTGCCGACCATGTAATCTACTCTAGAAACTGCTAGATTTTCCCTACCCCATAGCCCTTTATTTTTCTAAGCTCCATGTACCTATCTAAGAGCATCTTAAAAGACCCTATTATATTCACCTCTACCACTGTCACTGGCAGTGCCTTCCATGCACCCAACACCCTCTGTGTGAAAAACTTACCTGGGACATCCCTCCTGTACCTACTACCTTAAAACTATGTCCCCTCATGTTAGCCATTTCAGCCCTGGGAAAAAGCCTCTGGCTTATCCATAGGATCAATGCCTCTCATCATCTTATACACCTCTATCAGGTCACCTCTCATCATCCATTGCTCCAAGGAGAAAACACCAAGTTCACTGAAACTGTTCTCATATGGCACGCTCTCCAATCTGGGCAACATCTTTGTAAATCTCTTCTGCACTCTCTCTATAGTATCAATATTCTTCCTGTAGTGAGGTGACCAGAACTGAACACAGTACTCCAAGTGGGGTCTATCTAAGGTCTTACATAGCTGTAACATTATCTCACAGTTCTTGAACTCAATCCCACAGTTGATGAAGGCCAACACACCATATGCCACCTTAACAACATTGTCAACCTGTGCAACACCTTTGAGTGTCCTATGGACACAAACCCCAAGATCCTTCTGATCCGCCACATTGCAAAGAGTTTTACCATTAATACTATGCTCTGTCTTCAAATTTGACCTACCAAAATGAACCACTTCACACTTATCTGGGTTGAAGTCCATCTCCATTTCTCAGCCCAGTTCTGCATCTTATTGATGTCCTGCTGTAACCTCTGACAACCCTCCAGACTATCCACAACACCCCCAACTTTTGTGTCGTCAGCAAATTTACTAACCCAGCCTTCTACTTCCTCATCCAGGTCACTTATAAAAAAATCACAAGGAGGAAGGGTCCCAGAACAGATCCCTGTGGAATGCCACTGGTCACAGACTTCCACGTAAAATATGAACCAGCTGTAACCACACTTTGCCTTCAGTGGGCAAGTCAATTCTGGATTAACAAAGCAAGGTCTCCTTGTATCCCACGCCTCCTTACTATCTGAAGGAGTCTTGCATGGGAGCATCATCAAATACCTGACAGAAAGCCATATACACTACATCCACTGTTCCACCTTCATCAATGTGTTTTGTTACATCCTCAAATAATTCAATCAGTCTCATAAGGAATAACCTGTCCTTTGCAAAGCCATGATGCTTATTCCTAATTAGATTATATCTCTCCAAATGTTCATAAATCCAGTCTCTCAGGATTTTTTCCCAACAACTTGCCCACTACTGAACTAAGACTTATTGGTCTATAATTTCCTGGGTTATCTCTACCCCCTTTCTTGAACAATGGAACAACATTTTCAACCCTCCAATCCTCCAGTATTTCTCCCGTCCCTAAAAAACGATACAAAGATCAGTCTCCTCCCTCACTTTCCACAGTAGCCTGGAGTATATCTCAGCAGGACCCAGCAATTTATCTAACAATGCTTTTCAAAAGCTGCAGCACATCCTCTTTCTTAATGTCTATATGCTCAAGCATTTCAGTCCACTGAAAGTCATCCCCCCAATTGTCAAGGTCCTTTTCCCTGGTGAATACTGAAGCAATGTATTCATTAAGTACCTCGCTACCTCCTCCGGCTCCATGCACTCATTTCCACTATCGCACCTGATTAATCCTATTCTCACATGGCTCAACCTCCTGCTCTTCACATACTTGTGGAATGCCTTGGGGTTTTCCTTAATCCTGCTCATCATGGCCTTCTCATGGCCCCTTCTGGCTCTCCTAATTTCATTCTTAAGCTCCTTCTAGGCAACCTTGTAATTTTCTAGAGCTCTAACAAAATCTAGTTTCTTAAACCTTTCATAAGTTTTTCTTTTCTTCTTAACTAGATTTTCTACATCCATTGTACACCATGGTTCTTTTACCCTACCATCCTTTCCCTGTCTCAGTTGAATATGCCTACGCAGAACACCATGTAAATTTTCCCTGAACATTTGTCACATTTCTACCATGTGTTTTCCTGAGAACATCTGCTCCCAATTAATGTTCCCAAGCTCCTGACTAATAGCGTCATATTCCCCCCCAAGTCCAATTAAATGCTTTCCAAAATTATCTGCTTCCTATCTCTCTCCAGTACTGTGGTAAAGGAGATGGAATTGTGCTCACTACCTCCAAATGCTGTCCCACCTGTATTACACAAGCGAAGCCGCAGACAAACCCAAGTGCAGAACACAGGCGCAGAGGCAGAGTTGGGAGGCATTCTTGATGTAGCAAGCATGGAATCGGTATCCAGGAGCGATACTAGACTTGAACTGGCAGTCCACAGAACCATGAAACAAGGTTACTCACACCAGAGCTGACCAACAAACTGGCAGCTCCTTGGTGTGATCACAGGGTTTTTATCCTACATTTGCTGATGGAAAGCAGTTGTGTGTAGTTAGTGGAACCTGGGAATGATTGGGAACTAAACGAGGGATGAGGCCCAATTCCTGAGGTAAATAGCCAGGTGCGGAATTGCCAGAAGGGACCATGTCAGTGCCTGTCCCTCAACGGGAGCCTCCCGGCGATCCTCTAGGCCTGTCTGGATCGTCCCGATGAAAATCCTGAATGGGGGAAGGGTCTAAGTTGAAGGAGCAGAGGACCCAGGAACATTCTTCTGGACCATACCCTTCCCAATCTACCAGGTATTGGAAACCCCTGCCCCTACGGCACACATCCAGTAGTCTTCAGATGGTGTATGCCGGCTGATTGTTCATGATACGGGCAGGTGGGGATGTCTCAGCTGAGGGTCACAAGGGGTTAATGGAAACTGACTTTAACTGGGAAACATGAAAAGTCGGGTGGACACGCATAGATCTTGGCAGTTTTAGGCAGACCAGTGTGGGATTGATAACACTTTCAACCCTGAATTGTCCCAGCAAGCAAGGGGCGAGTTTCCTTTGCTCGTTTTTGGGCGGGATGTTCTTGAATGCAAGCCACACCATCTGCCCCGGTTGGTACTCAGAAGCGGGGGTCCAGTGTTGGTCGGCCGTCTTCTTATTGTGATTTTTCTGATCTGAGTAGGGCTGTGTATGTCTCCTCCCGAACCTTAAGTCACAGATCAATATAGTCCTGGACTGACGGTACTGCAATCTCCTCTTCTTGGAGGGAACAGCGGGAGTTGGTACCCTGGGGAACACTTGAATGAGGCCTTCCAATGGCAGAGCTCACCAGAGAGTTCTGGGCGAACTCAACCCACGGGAGGTGGGTTGTTTGCCGTTACGCATTGTAGCATCGCCTCCAGGTCTTGTTTGACCCGTTCTGTCTGCCCATTTGTCTGGGGGTGGAAGCCAGATGAAAAGCTGACCGATGCACTTAAGGCTTGACAGCAAGCTCGCTATACCTGTGAGACGAACTGGGGACCTCGATCGGAGACGATGTCTGTGGGGATTCCGTGGAGGCGGAAGACATGGCGGCCCAGAAGATCTGCAGTTTCTTGAGAGGGAGCTTAGGGAGGGCTACGAAGTGCATCGCCTTGGAGGACCGGTCTATCACAGTGAGTATGGGGGTGTTCCCATGTGAAGGAGGTAGACCGGTGATGAAGTCCAGGGCAATGTGCGACTAGGGATGACCAGGGACAGGTAGAAGATGAAATAAACCCGCAGGTGGCTGATGACAGGCTTTTCCCTGGGCACAGATGGAACATGGGGAGACATAGGAATGGGTATCCACCTGCATGGACGCCCAACAAAAATGTCTTTTCAGGAGTGCTAGGGTCCGATCACTCCCGGGGTGGCAGGCAAACTGATATGTGTTCTCCCATTGGAGAACCTGAGGCCTGACAGAAACGAGCACATACAGGTGATCGCTGGGTCCATTGCCGGGGTCGGGGTCATCCCGTTGGGCTTGATTTACTTTGGACTCGATCTCCCAAGTGAGGGTTACAACCACGCAGGGTGGTGGGAGGGTAGTCCCTGGGCTGGAAATGTCCTCCTTGGAGTTGTATTGGCGGGAGAGCACGTCCGGCTTCCCATTCTTGGACCCTGGATGGTACGTGAGGGAAAACTTGAATCGTCCAAAAAAAAATGTCCCACAGGCCTGGCAGGAGTTCAAACATTTGGCAATCTGAATATACCCCAGGTTTTTATGATCAGTCCACACCACAAATGGTTGTTCTGCCCCCTCCAGCCAGTGCCTCCATTCTTCCAATGCTAGTTTGACAGCCAGGAGCTCCTGATTCCCCACATTGTAATTCTGCATGGCGGGGGACAGTCAACGAGAATAGAAGGAGCGGGGTGAAGCTTTTCATCAGAACTTGATCGTTGGGACAAGACTGCTCCTATCCTGGAGTCAGAGGCATCCACCTCGACAATGACTTGAGGGGCTGGGTACAGATGGACCAAGAAGGGAGTGGTGGTGAAACGCCTCTTCAGGTTAGTGAATGCCAAGTCAGCTTCGGAGTCCCAACAGAAGGGGGTAGTAGGCAAGGTAAACTGGGTAAGGGGGGGGCCACCATTCGACTGTAGTCTCTGATGAATCTGCGGTAGAAGTTTGCAAACCCCAGGAATCGTTGAAGTTGTTTGTGAGTCATGGGCCTAGGCCATTCCTCCACTGCCCAGGTCTTCTCGGGGTCTGCTCTCGATGATACAAACTAGGAAGCTGACCGAAGGAACGTGGAACTCACATTTCTCCGCCTTCACGAATAATTGGTTTTCCCACAGTCTCTGGAGGACTTGACGGACATGGTGAACGTGTTCTTGAGGGGTGTTAGAAAATATCAGGATATCATAGAGGTAAACAAACTGATTAATAAAGTCCCTCAGTATGTCATTAATGAGGGCTTGAAAAACCGTGGGAGCATTGGTGAGGCCAAACGGCATGACCAAATATTCGAAGAGGCCCAGAGGTGTATTAAAGGCAGTCTTCCACTCATCTCCCTCCCTCACCCTGACTAGATGGTATACCTTCTTAAGGTCCAGCTTTGAGAAAATGGTGGCTCCATGCAATGGTTCAAAAGCCGAGCTAACGAGGGGTAATGTGTACTCATTCTTAACTGTTATACTGTTTAGGCCTCTGTAATCAATACAAGGATGAAGCAACCCGTCCTTCTTTTCTACAAAGAAGAAACCGGCACCTGCCAGGGCAGATGAAGGTTCGAGAATGCCTGCCACGAGGGACTCGCTGATGTACTTCTCCATGGCCTCTCTCTCCAGTCGGGATTGGTTAAAAATGTGACTGGTACGTAGCAAGGCTCCAGGGAGCAGGACGTTGGCACAATCATACGGGCTGTGCGGAGGCAGGGAAAGGGCCCATTGTTTACTGAATACCAGTCCCAGGTCACGGTACACTGTGGGGACTCGGGACAAGTCGAAGGGTTACGGGGGAGGTGGAGTCACGGTAGCTTTGCTGGGAGATGGGGCTGACTGCAGACAGTTGGCGTGGCAAGAGTGGCTCCATTTGGCTATCCTCCCGGTAGACCAGTGGATGTAGGGATAGTGTTCGGTCAGCCACGGATACCCTAGAACTACCGAGGCTTGAGGTGAACGAATGAGACGGAATCATACCTCCTCCTGATGGTTGCCAGATAGGAGCAACGTCAGTGGTGGCGTACAGTGGCTCATCCAAGCCAGCAGTTTTCCGTCCAGGGCCCAGCCTCCAGGGGTGTAGTTAACTGCTCGTGAGGTATTCCAGCCTGGAAGGCTATGTCTTCATCCAGCAGATTGCCCTCGGCACCGGAATCCACCAGAGTGGATCGGGACAGAGACTGTCGTTGGTAATTCACGGTAGCCAGGATCTGCTTCCGAGTCTGGGGGGCTGAAGGGAGTATTGTCTGGCTCACCAGGCGCCCTCCTTTTCTCACTGGTGCCCTCCCTTTTGGCCACTGAGGGCAGGTATCCTGGAAATGTCCTGGCTGGCCACAATAGAATCAATCCCCAGCTCTCTGAAGTCATTTGGCCGGGGAGAGCCAGTTCCGTCCCAGCTGCATCGTTTCCTCCCCCAGGGTGGTGTGGACAGTCAGAGCAGGAGCTACACTTGGAGCGGCTGGGGAAGGGAGGCTGGCTGGGACTGGTAAGGTGGACCGTAGGCTTCCCCGAGGAGCAGAGCGACTGGTTCTTTCTCTCAGCCGCTCTTGAAGCCGATTATCTAATCTAGTGGCTAGCGAGATCAGAGAGTTGAGACAGTCTGTGTTGTCTCTCACTGCCAGTTCATCCTTTATCTTGTCTGAGAGGCCCTGTCGAAACACCTCCCGTAGGGCCTCATCATTCCACCCTGAGTCTGCGGCTAAGATGGACTCGATGGACTACCTTGTTATGCTTCGCAAACCCTGACAAAGAATCAGCAAGCATTGAGTGGCGTCCTTACCGCGAATGAGTTGTTTGAAGACCTTCCTCATTTCAGCAACAAAGGAGGGGAAGGAGGAACAAACTTCTGGTCAGTTATCCCATATCGCAGTTGCCCAAGCCAAGGCATCCCCTCGTAACAGCCCCAAGGTGTACGCAATCTTGGATTTATCTGAAGTGTAGGTACGTGTCTGTAGCTCAAAGACCAGAGAGCATTGTAACAGGAAGGCCTGGCACCTCCCCAGGTCCCCAGCGCAGGGTGCGGGCTTGGGTACGTATGGCTCTCAAAGGGACTGTGTTGCTGATCCCAGGGGCGACGCCATCCCGAGCAGTGCAGTATGGATAGTCGGGATTCTTGGAGGGGACAGAGAAAGCAAAACCGAAACTCGATCCGCCTGCTGACTGACCTTCTGTACATTCATGGACAGCATCTAAAGGTTTTCCGTGACCTCCCTAAGTAGTTGGTCGTGGGCACTCAGTAGGTAGTCCTGGCTGGTGAGGGCCTGCTGTATGGGATCCGTGTCTGCTGGTTCATTATGGCCAGTTCATTTTGTTATACAAGCGAGGCGGTGGACAAACCCAAGTCCAGAACATGGGCACGGAGGCAGAGTCAGGAGGTGTTCTTGACGTAGTGAGCATGGAATCGGTATCCAGAAGTGATGCTAGACTTAGAACTGGCTGTCCTAAGAGCCATGAAACGAGGTTAATCACACTGAAGTTGACCAACGAACTGGCAGCTCCTTGTTGTGATCACAGGGTTTTTATCCTAGATTTGCTGATGGAAAGCAGGTGTAGGTAGTTAGTGGAACCTGGGAATGGTTTGAAATTAAACAAGGGGATTGAGGCCCCATTCCTGAGGTAAATAGCCAGGCGGGGGGTTGCCAGAATGGACCATGACAACCTGACCAGGATCATTTCCCAATACCAGATCAAGTACAACCTCTCCTCTAGATAATGCATCTTTTCTACATATTGAATCAGAAAACCTTCCTGAACACACCTAATAAACTCCATCCCATCCAATTCCCTTGCTCTAGCCAATCAATATTAGGAACTTTAAAATCACCCATCATAACAATCCTATTATTTTTGCAGTATTCCAGAATCTTCCTCCCAATCTATTCCTCAATATCTCTGTTACTATTGCAAGATCTATAAAAAGCACCCAGTAGTTATTGCCCCTTTCCTGTTTCTGACTTCCACCCACACCGATTCAGTAGATAGTCCCTCCATGACTTCCTTCTTTTCTGTAGCAGTGATACTATCCCTGATTAGCAATGCCACACCCCCACCTACCTTGCCTCCCTCCCTGGCATTTTTGAAACATTTAAAGCCCAGCACGCTCAGCAGCTATTCCTGCCCACGAGACATCCAAGTCTCTGAAACGGCCATAATGTCATAGTTCCACGTATTGATATATGCTCTAAGTTCACCCAACTTGCATTAAAATAGACACTTCACAAACCATCTGGCTGAGTGTATCTTTGCTCTGTTATCTGCCGATCCTTCCTCACAAACTCCCTACAAGCTGTCTCTACTTGTGCACCCACCACTCCATCCTCTGCTTCTTCACTTCAGTTCCCACCCCATGCAAATCTAGTTTAAACCTTCCTCACTAGCATTAGCAAATCTTCCTCCCAGGATATTGGTTCCCCTGCAGTTCAGGCGCAACCCTTCCCACTTGGACAGTTCACCCCTTCCCCCATAAGGTTCTAATGATCCAACAACATGAAACCTTGTCACAGCCACTCAATCGTCTGTGCCATCTTCCTGTTCTGACCTTCCCTAGCTCATTGCACCAGGAGTAATCTGGAGATTACGATGTTGGAGGTCCCGCTCTTCAACCTCTTTCCTAACTCACTAAACTTTCTGCACAGGACCTCTACCAGGTGATAGAGAAGGAATGCACTCAGACCGAAGGCTTCAGATGTGTCTATGTTAATGCAAGGAATGTTATGAACAAAGTGGATGAGCTTAGAGCAATAATCAGTACTTGGAGATTTGATGTGGTGGCCATTACAGAGACTGTTGATCAGAGATAGTGTCATGACTGCAGAAAAGGTGGACACCATGGAGGGATTGTCTACAGAGTCTCTGTGGGTGGAGATTAGGAACAAGAAGGGGTCAATACCTTTACTGGGTGTTTTTTATAGACCGCCCAATAGTAACAGGGATATCAAGGAGCAGATACGGAAACAGATCCTGGAAAAGTGTGGTAATAAAAGAGTTGGCATGATGGGAGATTTTAATTTCCCAAATATCGATTGGCATCTCCCTAGAGCAAAGGGTTTACATGGGGTGGAGTTTGTTAGGTGTGTTCAGGAAGGTTTCTTGACACGGTATGTAGATAAGCCTACAAGAGGAGAGGTTGAACTTGATCTGGTATTGGGAAATGAACCTGGTCAGGTGTCAGATCTCTCAGTGGGAAAACATTTTTGGAGATAGTGATCATAATTCTATCTCCTTTACAGTAGCATTGAAGTTAGAAAAGTGTTTAGTTGCTGTATGGGGAATTATGAGGCTATCAGGCAGGAAATTGGAGGCTTCAATTTAAATCAGATGTGGTCAAGGAAAAGTATGGAAGAAATGTTGCAAATATTCAGGGGATACTTGTGTTGAGTTCTGTATAGGTATGTCCCAGTGAGAAAGGGAAGTTATGTTAGGGTACAGGAAATGTGGTGTACAAAAGCTGTAATACATCTAGTCAAAAAGACAAGAAAAGCTTAGAAAAGGTTCAGAAAGCTAGTAATGTTAGAGATCTAGAAGATTATAAGGCTACTGGGAAGGAGCTGAAGAAGGAAATTAGGAGAGCCAGAAGGGGACATGAGAAGGCCTTGGCAGGCAGAATTAAGGAAAACCCCAAGGCATTCTACAAGTATGTGAAGAGCAGGAGGATAAAATGAGAAAGAATAGGACCAATCAAGTGTGACAGTGGAAAAGTGTGTACTGAACCAAAGGAAGTAGCAGAGGTACATAATAAATACTTTACTTCAGTATTCACTATGGAAAAGGATCTTAGTGATTGTAGTGATGATTTGCAGCGGACTGAAAAGCTTAAGCATGTAGATATTAAGGAAGAGGATGCGCTGGAGCTTTTGGAAAGCATTAAGTTGGATAAGTTGCCGGGACCAGATGAAATGTACCCTAGTCTACTGTGGGAGGTGATGGAGGAAATTGCTGAGCCTCTGGCAATGATCTTTGCATCATTAATGGGGACGGGAGAGGTTCTGAAGGGTTGGAGGGTTGCGGATGTTGTTCCTTTATTCAAGAAAGGGAGTAGAGAAAGCCCAGGAAATTATAGACCAGTGAGTCTTACCATCAGTAAGTTGATGGAGAACATCCTTAGAAGCAGGATTTATGAACATTTGGAGAGGTATGATATAATTAGGAGTAGTCAGCATGACTTTGTAAAGGGCATGTTGTGCCTTATCAGCCTGATTGAATTTTCTGAGGATGTGACTAAACACATTGATGAAGGAAGAGCAGTAGATGTAGTGTATATGGATTTCAGCAAGGCATTTGATAATGTACCCCATGCAAAGCTTATTGAGAAACTAAGCAGGCATGGGATCCAAGGGGACATTGCTTTGTGGATCCAGAACTGGCTTGCCCACAGAAAACAAGGAGTGGTTGTAGACAGGTCATATTCTGCATGGAGGCCGGTGACCAGTCGTGTGCCTCAGGGATCTGTTCTGGGACCCTCACTCTTCATGATTATTATAAATGACCAGGATGAGGAAGTGGAGGGATGGGTTAGTAAGTTTGCTGATGACACAAAGGTTGGAGGTGTTGTGGATAGTGTGGAGGTTACAGCAGGACATTGATAGGATACAAAACTGGGCAGAGAAGTGGCAGATGGAGTTCAACCCAGATAAGTGTGAAGTGGTTCATTTTGGTAGGTCAAATATGATGGAAGAATATAGAATTAATGGTAAGACTCTTGGCAGTGGGGACGATCAGAGGGATCTTGGGGTCCAAGTTCATAGGCCGCTCAAAGCAGCTGTGCAGGTTAAGAAAGCGTATGGTGTATTGGCCTTCATCAATCATGGAATTGAAGTTAGGAGCCGAGATAGGACCCTGGTCACACCCCACTTGGAGTATTGTGCTCAGTTCTGGTCGCCTCACTACAGGAAGGATGTGGAAGCCATAGAAATGGTCCGGAAGAGATTTACAAGGATGTTCCCTGGATTGAGGTGCAGCCTTATGGGAATAGGTTGACTGAACTTGGCCTTTTCTCCTTGGAGTGAAGGAGAATGAGAGGTGAGCTGACAGAGGTGTACAAGATGATGAGAGGCATTGATCGTGTGGATAGTCAAAGGCTTTTACCCAGGGCTGAAATGGTTGCCACAGGAGGACACAGGTTTAAGGTGCTGGGCAGTAGGTACAGAGGGGATGTCAGGGGTAAGTTTTTTTACTCAGAGAGTGGTGAGTGCATGGAATGGGTTGCCTGCAATGGTGGTGGAGGTGGATATGATAGGGTCTCTTAAAAGGCTTTTAGGTAGGTACATGGAGCTTAGTAAAATAGAGGGCTATGGGTAAGCCTGGTAATTTTTAAGGTAGGGATGTGTTTGGCACAACTTCGTGGGCTGAAGGGCCTGTATTGTGCTGTAGGTTTTCTATGTTTCTGTGTAAAATGTACCATGACATCTGGCTGCTCACCCTCCCCTTCAACAGTATTCTTCAACTGCTCAGAGACATCCTGAACCCTAGCACCCGGGTGGCAAAACACTATCCTGGTGACTCTTTTGCTGTCACAGAATCTCCTATCTGTCCCCCTAACTATTGAGTCCACTATGACTATTGCTTCACCTGACCTCACCCTTCCCTTCTGAAGCTCAGAGCCGACCACAGTGCTATTGGTCTGGCTGCCGCTGCCTTGCTCAGATAGGTCATCCCCCTCATCAGTATCCAAAGGGGTATACCTGTTTCTAAGGAGAATGGCCAAAGGGGATCCTGCACTGATTACTTTCTCCTTTTACCTCTCTCGGTGTTCACCCATTTACTCCCTGACTTCCATAGTCTGTGTGTAACCCCTTGCTCAAAAGTCTTCTCTATCATTTGCTCTGCCTTCCGGACAATCCTTAGTTCATCCACCTTAACATGGTCTTAACATGTCTTAACATCTTAACATCTTAACATGGTCTTTCAGGAGCTGGAGTTGGCTGTAGTTCCCACAGGTGTAGCCATCAGGGAGACGATCAGATTCCCTGAGTTTCCACATCCTCCAGAGGGAGAATTACACTGCCATATCGGCCATCATGCCTGCACTGTACTATAGGCAACCAAGACCAAATCAGCGACATCAAAATGAAAAACCAATCCTTCTTATCTGTTTCTTTGGTCTCAGCCTCTTTTCATCAAAGCCCCTAAGTTCCCACTTTGAAGCTAGCCCCGACTTCAACAATGGCCACTCCAGCGATAACAGCCACACTAGACCCTATCTCTCTTTTATCGTTCAAAAATTAAGAACAACCCCCATGCAACAAGAAAGATCTTACCGCGTTTGGTGGTGCCCTGTCTGCCTTCCACTGCAGCCGATGCCTCTGGTTTTGCTTAGAGAAGTAACAAAGCTGCCGGTCGGTGTTGGAAATCTGAAATAAATGCAAGAGACCTTAAATAAAATCAGAGAATGCTGCAATTACCTCAGCAGATGTGAGAAATTTTTCTCTACATGTGAAAATGAAATACTAGGGGACATAAACTGATTACAATGTCCATTTAAGATGCAGATGAGTGAGAAATTCTTCTCCGAGTGGTTGTGAATTTAAGATTTTTCCACCTGAATGGACTGCAGGAATAAATCAACACCTACAGTACATTCACAAAGCCTTGAAACGAAATCAAATTGTTGAGGCCAGAGAACATTCAAGCTTTTTGGTGTGATAAAGTCGTGTCTGCAATTTGCAGGAGTAACAATATAAAAAGCTAATTTAAGAGAAGTAATGTTATCAGATTGAAGGAAGTGGAATAGCATCCAAGGACAGAGAAGCTTTACAATTTTACTTAATAGCAACCAGAGGGAAAAAAGGGTGTTAAACAGTTTTGTAGAGGAGAGCCTCATGCATAGGATGAGCATCATGGATAAGGTAATTTTATGCAGGACTGGCAAGGAGATGGAATGTAAATAAAAGAAAATGATGATATTTGAACCAGTACAAGGATAATGTTTCATACCCGGCCTAGTGCTCTACAGCAGAAGTTCTCAACCTTTTGTATGCCATGGACCCCTATCATTAACTGAGGTGTCCATAGATCCCAGGTTGGGAACTCATGCTCTAGAGGGAAAAAGAGAAGTGGCATAGACAGCATAACAAATAGTCACAGCTTTTCAAATCAGGATCTTCAGGTTTATTGTTGGAGCTGTTGATGAGCAGACAGTGAAAAATGGTTTAAAACTCTTTACAAAACCAAAAAAAGAATTTGGTATATTTTACAGCACAGTATTATTCTGAAAAGCAAATCTTTTTGGACAGTTGAAATTGGTATGGGTTTATGTATGCTATCTCATTATAGAAAATTTCCATTTTATCCTTTGGATAAACATGAGTGACATGAAGGTTGTTTCATGGGAGTAGGTAGACTAAGCAAAAATGATGAATTAAATGGAATGTGGATCATCGAAAGTGGAAGTGATGGTATGGATGAGTAGATCAATAGCTTCAGAAATGTTAAGCAGCTTTGGAATTGTAGTTGTAAGTAAATCAGGAGATTTTTTGGCCAATTTTTTACATTGTTAAGTAGGAATAGCCTGGCTAAAAGTATAGTTAATTCAAGGGATGAGATTTTCAGTACCATGGATTAATGTTGAATGCTCTCATAGGCTTTGATGCATCCAATGCTAATATATATACACACACATACACATGCATACAGTATTTCAGAAGGAAGCTAACCCCGGTTATTCACCTCTGGCCAAATGTATTTACAAATGCCTCAGCATTGTCTTTACATCAATATTCATTCTAGAATGTTGTTTGTCTATTGTTGATTTGAATAAGTAATGTGAACATAACTTCTGCATATTACAGAGCAGGATATCTTTTGACTCTTTAGTCTGCACGGCTTTGTGTGGGAGAATTCGTATCTCATGAATTTAATAGAGATTTTTGAAGAGGTGAGCATGGATGTTAACAAGGCTTCTGACAAGGTCCAACATGGTACATTGGTCTGGAAGGTTAGAACACGTGGCATCTAGTCAAATGGATATAAAATTTGCTTTGTGCTAGGAGGCGGAGTGTGGTAGTGGACAGTGTTTAAGATAGCGCTGTTCAACGTAAGAGACAGCTTACTGGTGAATCAGAAAGCTGGAAGTTTGACTAAATTATTACTAGCACATTTATATGGAACATTTTGGTATAAGATCACCCCAAACAATGAAGAGGAAAACAAACGCGAAGCTGTGCTTTGCTTTATTGTTTGCATGATTTGATTTGATTTGTTTCTTTTTCTCACTGCGCATTGGGTGTTGGTATTTTTTAAATTGGTTTCTTTCAGGTTTCTTGTTTCATGCAAGAATCTCAAGGTTGTATACCTTATATACACTTTGATAATAAAATATACTTTGCATTGTGCACTTTAAACTTTGATCAAATTGCTGGAGGAACTCAGCAAGTCAGTCAGCAACTATGGAAACGAATAAACAGTCAACATTTCAGGCTGAGTCCCTTCAGCATGATGAGAATTCCTGGGTCCTGATGAAGGGTATCAGCCAAACATGTCAACTTTTTACTCTTTTTCATAGATGCTGACTGACCTGCTAAGTTCCTCCAGCGTTTTGTGTGTGTTGCTTTGGGTTTCCAGCATCTGCAGATTTTCTTGTGTTTGAGAGTGTTTTCCAGACTGGAGGACTATGACTGCACATAACACTAGTAGTATAATGTCAGTGAATGAAGTTGTCTAAAGTTGCAATAAAATATTATTCAGCTGGGGAACTTGACCAATATTTCCAACAGGTTGGTCTCTCTTGCTATTTGATTATAGTCAGGCAGCTCTCATATAGGCTGAGACTGTTGATATGCAAATTAAGAGTTTAGCTTTGATTGTTCATGAAGCCAATGTTAAAATGGTGTACGACAGCAGACCATTCCATCCCCCATCATAATACTGACAAAATTGACCTTCTGGTGAAACAGAGAGTCTGTGCAGCACATTTATTTTGTCTTTTCTCAATACAACAGCCATTTCCTTGGTGTCCTTTCTGTTGTCTACCCATAATCCTATTCCTTTATCAAAATGCATCATCTCACATTTGGCATTAGACCATTAGACTGGAGCAGAATCAGGACATTCAGCCCAGGAAGTCTTCCATGCCATTTGATCATGGCTGATCCATTTCTCTCTCAACCCATGTTCCTGAAAACTTCCATACCCCATCTTATCAGAAATCTATTAAACTCTGCTTTAAATAGACTCACCGACATGGCCTCCACAGGCTCCTGTGGCAACAAATTCACCATCCTCTGGCTAAAGAAATTCCTTCTCATCTCTGTTCTAAATGGATGTCCCTCTATTCTGAGGTTGTGTCTTCTGGGCCTAGACTCCCCCACTATAGCAAACATCCTCTCCACATTGACTTTATCTAGACCTTTCATCATTCAATAAGTTTCAATAAGATCCCTCCTGACACTCCTAAACTCCATCAAGTAGAGGCCCAGGGCTGACAACTGCTATACATGTAATAAGCCTTTCGATCCTGAAATCAGTAGCATAAACATCCTTTGAACCCTATTCTATGTCAGTGCATCTATTTTTAGATAAGGGGCCAAAAACTGCTCACTATACTCCAAGTGAGACCTCACCAACACCTTATAAAGCCTCAGCATTATATGTTTTTTTTAATATATTTTAGTCCTCTCAAAATGAATGCTAATGTTGCATTTGCCTTCCTCACCAATGACTCAAACTGCAAACTAACCTTTAGAGAATCCTGCATGTGGAATCCCATCTCCTTGCACCTAAGATTTTTGAATTTTCTCCCCATTTAAAAAAAGCCTATACTTTTTTTTGTTCTATCAAAGTACATGACAATACACTCCCGACACTGTAATCCATCTGCCATTTTGCCCAGTCTCAGTCTCTAATTTGTCTAAGATCTTCTGCAGACTGCCTGCTTCCTCAACACTATCTGCCCCTCCACCTATCTTTGTAACATACACAAACTTGGCCACAAAACCATGAATTCTGTCATCCAAATTATTGATATCATCCAAGCACTCATTCTGCAATTTTGCTTCTCATCTTGATTTTATCACAATCTTTATTTGTACTATATAGCACCCCAAATTCATATTTCCTTCAAGTGTCAGGGGAAAAAAAATCCACTTTCTTCAATATGTCAGAACAGTACTATGATTTTTTTGTGAACTTACTTGAACTTTAATTTGTAGAATGGTGTTTTCTTGGAAATACGCAAGTAATGTTTGCATTTGTATTAACAATGACCAAATGATAGTCTAGATCTAGAGTGAATGTTGATGAAATCTAAATAATTTATTGTAACCATTTATTAGAAATTGCAAACATAAAATGATGCATATTAATATGTTAACCTTTCAGTTTTGAACAATAAGCTATTCAAGAAAATTTATAGGAGGAGCATTCAGAAAAGAAATTAGCGTTGTACCTGCTTTCACCCAAAATGGTTACAGTAAGTTACTTAGATTTTATGAGCTCATGCTTTACAGTTAGACTTCACGTCTTTTCGTGGGGTCTCAGATGAATGCCTGTGTTTTATCCAGTTAGATGAATCCATACCTATTTGAAAAAGAAGCAAATAATGAAGATTTAAGTTAATAATACTGCAGTTACTGCTTGGCACATGTTCAGCAGTTGGATGTTCAGGCTTATATCTGGAATGCTGCAGCCCGTTCACACATTGGTGATGGATTCCAATAAAAGCTCTACTTTCAGGATTCAGTCATTAATTTTTAGACCTGTGGTTGTACAGGAATCCCATTCACATTGAAAGCATACACTCAGTGGCCACTTTCTTAGGGAGATCTTATATGTAATAGAGCGGCCACTGGGTGTATGTTCATGGTCCTGTGCCGCTGAAGCCCATCAATGTCCAACGTATTGTGTGTTCAGATATGCTCTTCTGCACGCCACTGTTGTAAAGTGTGGTTATTTGAATTACTGTCACCTTCATGTCAGTTTGAAATAGTTTCAAAATTCAAAGTTTTTTTTTATCAAATGTATGTATGTCATAGATGTCACCATGCCCTGAGATTTGTTTGGCCATTCTCCTCTAACCTCTCTCATTACCAAAGCTGCTCACTGAATGCTTTTTGTTTCTCACTCTATTCTCTCTAAACTCCAGAGCCTGTTGTGTGTGAAAACCCCGGGGGGATCAATAGTTTCTGAAACCACCCTGTCTCTCACTAACAATCATTCTACAGTCTGTCACTTAGATTTTCCCCCCTTCTGAACAACAATGATTGAAGCTCTTGACCATGTCTGCATGGGTTTACACATTGAGTTGCTGCCACATGATTGGCTAATTAGATAGTTGCATTAAATCGCATGTGTGCAGGTGTACCTATAAAAGTGCCCACTGAGCGTATGTCAGCACCAGTGTAGCCTGAGAAATGCAAATCTACCTATGCAATCTCAAAACCAGTGCTTCTTCAAGCAAACAGCAATCTTAAACAGTAAATCTGCTTTGAGACTGATACATGCGTACTAATTAGAAACAATAGCAAGCCAATTGACTATTTAAAACAATCTTTGCTGAATCAATTCTAATCTCAAATGACCATCCTTACTTTCCCTGAAAGGGACTCCTTGACACTTAACACATTTATGCTTCAACCAACCTTTGAGAAAGAGACTGAGAATCCTCTGAAAAAATACTAACCTCTGTTTTAACTGAGACACCCTTATTTAAGAAAACAATAACCTAGTACTAGATACGGGTAGTTTTGCATTTGTCCCTGTGAGCTGGCATCCCAGCTGAATATTACGGTGGAGGAAAAGAACAAAAGACTTCAAGAAAGACAGCTTCAGGATGATTCAGGATAAATCAAGTTGTAATTCCATTAATAGCCACTTTGAATGTAGCTCAGGAATGAAGAAGCTAATACAGGAGGAAACATTCACCTTCCTATAAAAGCTTGGACTTAGGATAGAGTTGTATGAGAAATAAAGAACTCCATGCTTACATAGCAACGGGGATTTAAGTTCCATGTAGCCACCACAGTTTTGGTGCATAATTATATTCTGTAAACTGAGAAATGCAATTTTATTTTACAGATATTCTAGATGGGTGGGGCTACTAATCGCAGTTAATGATTGGTTTTCATGTAAATTTATGTAAGCCCCTCACAAATAATTGTCGGGTTTCATTGCCAAATTAGCTCATTTACTCCCAGAAGCGTTTTCACATTCAGGGCCCTTTTGCACATAAGGAAATCCGAAGCAACACACACAAAATACTGAAGAGACTCAACAGGTCAGGCAGCATCTACTGAATAAGCAGTTTACATTTCAGGTCGAGACCCTTCCTCGTAACTGAAAAGGAAGGGGGAAGGTGTTTTCATCTTGGCACAAGAGGAGGCCATGCCAGAACAGGAATGGGAATCACAATTTGAATGCTTGACCATTGGGAAGTTCTGCCTTTAGTGGCCATCTGGGTAGCCGCCAACCTGATGACATGAATATTGATTTCTCCTTCTGTAATTCTTTTCCCTTCCCTCTCCTTTTTTCTTCTTTTCTGCCCTCTGGCCTCTTACCTCTTCACATCTGGCTATCTCTTCCCCCTAGATCTCCTCCTCCTCCCCTTTCTCCTACAGTCCAATCTTCTTTCCTATCAGATTCCTTCTTCTCCAGTCCTTTATCTTTCCTACCCACCTGGCTTCACCAATCACATTCTAGCTATCCTCCTTCCCCTCTCCCAACTTTTTATTTTGGCCCCTTGCCCCTTCCTTTCTAGTCTTGAAGAAAGATCTTGGCCCAAAACCTCAACTGTTTACTCTTTTCCATAGATGCTGCCTGACCTGCTGAGTTCCTCAAGCATTTTATGTGCATTTGCTTTGGATTTCCAGAATCGGCAGACTTTCTCATGTTTTTGGAAGATCTGAACCTGGTGGATTAGCTTTGCTATTGATTTTCAAACAACACAGTGCCACCAGAATTTAATTGTTGTTTTGAAGATACACTTTCTGAAGATCTAACAAACATTTCTTGCTGTATTTTTCGTATGTGCAAAAGAGATCAGATGAAAGGAATTGTCCAAAAACCAATTACAGTCAAATCAAATATATGGAGGTGTATTGCTCTATATATAATAACAATGTCTGACAAGCGATTAATGGCCCACCAAGTGTGACATAGCGAGAGAAGATATCTGAATAACTGTCTATGATGACCTGGTAAGGCAAAAAGTCAATACAATATATATTTTTAAAATTTATTTATTGAGCTACAGCACAGAAAAGGCACTTGCGGCCCTTTGAGCTGCATTCAGCAATCCCCGATTTACCCTCACCCTATCACAGGACAATTTATAATGACCAATTAACCAACTAACTGGTACAGCTTTGGACAGGTAGAGGAAACCGCAGGACCTGTAGGAAATCCTGGAGAAAGTACAGGCAGAGGTGGGAACTAAACCCGGGTCACTGGCACTGTAAAGCATTATCTAGGACCTCCCATTGTTATATGCATAAGTTTCAAAGAGATAGC
Organism: Hypanus sabinus; assembly: GCF_030144855.1. NCBI lineage: Eukaryota > Metazoa > Chordata > Chondrichthyes > Myliobatiformes > Dasyatidae > Hypanus > Hypanus sabinus. Next base: position 116,424,223 of record NC_082710.1, on the reverse strand, counting down.
ATTGTATTTCAATTGTACCAAATGCCTGTATTCTAAAGCACCCACACATTCTAATCCCCTGCCCATTCATCACATTTCCCAAGTAACAATGGCTGTTCAGCATCACCTGATATATTTCACACCACCCTCAAGTTCATTGATCTCATCACTGTGTAATAGATTGGACCTTTGTTGTTATCTGAAGGTGTTGTTTGGAATATGTTCAGTGTGGTCTTTTGCTCTTCAGTTTTGACATAACTCAGAGAGTCAGGGGGCCCTTCAATATAGATACAGGCCATTCACCCCAATTTATCCCTGCTGGCTATGGTGCCCACCAGGCAGAACACATTCGCCCAAGTCTGGCCTATTATCTCTTCAAACCCCTCCTATCCATGTACTCATCCAAATGTTGTTTAATATCATTAATGTAACAACATTCAAACTGCTTTGGTGATAGTGATTTTTTTTTGCTTTAAGTGCAACCGGAGTAAGCATAATTCTCATATAGGTTTGGGCAACCATCCCAGAAAGCTTCATGGTTATTTCACACTGCCTCTATGCCAATACTGAACAAATACAATAATGTGTGTGTATCATGGTTGGTTTAATGGACCACTTGTGTTAAATGGCTGTTTCTGTTTAAAATTGGTGCTACAGCTTGTTTACACTATATTTGAACCTTGTAATTACTAAATTGATGACTGCTAGTAAGCATCAAAGTTTCCCAAGCAAATACTTTGAAGTTCCATTCTTCCTTATATCAGTGGTTCCTATATTAACTATATTCTCTCTGATTATGTCCCTCCACTCCCAAGCACACTGGTGGATTTGGAGCTTCTTGGATCCCTAATATTGATGGTGTGACTCTTTACATGTAAGACAATATAGGATCCTCCAGCCCATTCAGTTCAATGCAGTTTTAGATACAGTGAGGAATGAAGAGACAGTTATATTATTTTTAATTATTTGTCTTTGTCATTATATATTTTAAGTTGTTTGTAAGTATTTTAAATACACATATTATGAAACACTAATATTTATTAATGCTGCTTATTTATTTATTTTCTAAAACTTTGTGTGGCCTTAGTAGCGATATTCAGAGGCATATATAAACTTTATCAGCAGTAATTGTAGGGCTACAGCTTTACCATCTATCAGAATCTTTCTTAGCAGTTTCATGGCCGTTCATTTTTCTGCCCAGTTCTATAACGCAATGAAATTCAGTGAGGCTTTATTGATGGTCAACACTTGAACAATCAGTTCCAAGATGCTTTCACAGCAAATTCTTAGTCAAAGTTCAAAATAAACTAATGGTCAAAGTACATTTATGTCACTATATAAAATCCTGAGATTCATTTTCTTGCAGGCATTTGCAATAGGTACCAGAAACCGCTATAGAATCAATGAAAATGCACAAACAACCAATGTGCAAGCAACACCAAGCTGTGCAAATACAAAAAGAATAAAGAAATAAATAATCAATAAATACTGAGGACATGGGATGAAATGTCCTTGAAAGTGAGTCCATATGTTATGGGAATAATTCAGTGTTGGTTTGAGTTCAGTTATCTCCTCTGGTTCAAGAGCTTGATGACAGAAGGGTAGTAAGTATTACTGAACACAATAGTGTGGGTCCTGATGCTCCTGTACCTCCTTCCTGAGAATGACAGCAAGAATAAAGTGTATCCTGGATGATGGAGCTCCTTGTAGTTGTGCTCAATGTTGAGGAGGCCTTACCCATGATGGACTGGGCTGTATCCACTACTTTTTATTTCTATTCAAGGGCAATGGTGTTACCATACCAGGCTGTGATGCAACCAGCCAATGTACACTCCGCTGCACATCTATGAAACGTTGTCAAAGTTTTATAGCTGAATCTTCATAAACCTCTAAGAAAGCGGAGGTGCTGCCGTGCTTTCTTTGTAATGACACATAAGTGATGGACCCAGGAGAAATCCTCAGAAATGATAATGCTGAGGAATTTGAAGTCGCTGATCCTTTCTGCCTTTGATCCCCCCAATGATGGACTTCTGGTTTCCTGCTCCTGTAGTCAATATCAGCTCCTTTGTGTTTTTGACATTGTGAGAGGCCATTGTTGTGGCACCTCTCAGACAGATTTTCATTCTCCATACTATTCGTTAATTTGTCACCACCTTTGATTCTGTCTAAACAGCAGTGTCATCAACAAACTTAAATATGTCATTGGAGTTCTTAGTCTCACAGCGACAAGAATAATGCAAGTAGAGCAAGGGTTGCTCTTGTGCAGCCTGGTGATGTGCCTCTGATGATGGTGATTGTGGAGGAGATGTTGTTGCCAATCCTGACTGACTTGGGTACACATGTGAGGAAATCAAGGATCAAGTTGGATAAGGAGGTATTGAGGCCAGGGTCTTGGAACTTATTGATCAGTTTTGAGGGGATGATAGAATGCTGAGCTGTAGTCAATGAAGAAGATCCTGATGTCTCCGTATAGCATGCAAGCAGGTCTTTTAGCCCAAGTGGCCTACACTAAGCAATATGTCTTCATGTCATTTGCCTGACTTTGGCACATAACCTTCTAAATCTTTTTCACCCATGTACCTTTCCAACTGCCTTTTAAAATTTGTTATTGTACATCAACAACCTCCTCTTGCAGCTCATTCCATACACTTATTACCATTTCTGGAAAAAATGTCATCCCTCAAGCTCCTGTGAAATCTTTCACCTCTCATCTTAAACCTATACCCTCTAGTTTTTGATTTCCCAATTTGAGGAAAAATTTGAGTGCATTTATTTTCTTTATGACGCTCATGATATTATACACCTTACTAAGATCACCTCTCAGTCTCCTGTGGTGAAAGGAATGAAGTCCCACCCTTTCAAACCTCTCCCTATAACTCAGTTCCTCAAATCCTGCCAAAATCTGTCCAAATTTTGTCTGTGCTCTTTCCTATATCAGGATGATCAGCACTAAACACATTGCTGCTAGTGGAGCCTCACCAGTGTTTTTGCGAACCACGCCATGACTTTCCAACTTTTATACTTAATGTCTTGACTGAAGAAGACCAGCGATCCAAAAATCTTCTTCATCATCCTGTCTGTGACTCCACTGTTCTCTGTAAGTCTAAACTATTGGCACATTTGGAAATTTATGCTACTCATTAACTCATCATGTGATAGAAAAATAGCACTTTTCATCTTCATTGGCATTTCTTCCAGATTTTTTTTCTCTGTCTTCCTGTTGCAGGAAATTAACTAACAACTGATTGGTTAGAACTGCTTTCAAAATTGTGATTTTTTTCTTACTTGACATACAGTTGTATTTCAGGAAGGGGAAGTTAGGTGAACATGCACCACACCTCACTGAGATGTCAGCAGGGAAAAGGGTGAGCAGCATTAAATTCCTGTGCATCAAAATCTTCGAAGAATATCCTGAGCCCAATGTATTCCTGCACTCACAGACAAGGTATGCCAGTGTGTATTCTTCATTTGGAGCTTGAAGAGGTTTGTTGTGTCACCAAAGACTAGCAAATTTGTACCATGGAGAGCATTCTATCTGGTTGCATCATGCACTGGTATGAAAGCTACAATGTGCTGGATCAAGAGAGGCTGCAGAGTGCTGTAGACTCAGGCAGCTCTACTACAGACACAAGCCTTCCCACCATTGAGGGCATCATTGAAAGGTGGCATCCATCATTCAGTGTTAAGCTCTGTCACTCTAAAACATAAACGCTAATAGAAAGAAAAATAAGAGAGCCCGAACGAACTGCATAAATTTCTTTCCTACCTTAATGCGAGGTGCATACTTATCGCCTGACTCCATGACCTTCTTTCAATTAATTTTATGTTTTGGAGTTACGAAACCCTTACCATCTGCAACGAGTCTTCTTTTCATTATTATCTTCATGGAGAAGTTACAGAAGCCTGCAGACTCACGCTTAATGTTTTAGTAACAGCTTCTTCCCCCCACCATCAGGTTTCTGAATGATCCATGAACCTATGCACACTACCTCACCCATTTTCTTCTGTACTATTTTATTTATTTATTTTTATTGTAAATTACAGTTTTTTTTATGTCTTGCACTGAACTGCTGCAACAAAACAACAAATTTCATAACATGCCACTGATAGTGAACCTAATTCTGATATTGTATGAGACGGGCCAGGTAAGACAGGTGTCAATCAACTTTGTCAATATAGTTATTATGGTGCAGGATGAGATAGTGTAGGTGTAAATTATAGGGATAGTGAATTTAAAAAATAACATTTCCATTATTTGATGTATCTTAAGACTCAGAAATCATTTTTAGGGCAATCAAATGGTGTATATACCTATGAATATTTTGTGCAGATTCCTCTCAGAGTAAGGATTTTTACAGATACTCTGAGTGTGTAGATAATGATATTTCCAGATACCCAGTTAATTAGAGAGGTTAGTGTGATATAATGCTACCCTGGACCTTTCTATATCCATGATTGCTTATATCTCAGGCTGATACAGAAATGTTATTAATTATGGATAAAAGGAAGACTGTGATACTTCCATAAGTTATTCTTTCTCATAACATTGCCCTTCAAATAATCCTGGCATTGGAGAGCGGTAATGGAGAAGCTATTTGAAATTCTAATGTCATTTTGTTCCAGTGGCTACAGAACAGTTGTCATTTTAAAAGAGTGTGGAACCATTTTTGGTTTATTGTAAGGAGCTTAACTAATTTAATCAATCATGGCCAGCCAGATGGATTATAAAATTTGACATCCTCCAAACTTGCATGAAAATAATAAAGCTATAGGGCCTCTTGATGTATGTATGGCTATTGCAGATGAAACCAAACCCAATGTGGAACACCAGAAACCATCAACATTGAAGGTGATGAACAAACCTAAGGCAATTTAATCTGTGTCAGAGATGGTTGCATTTTATCAGCAGTGGATGCTATAGAGAGAGTGCAGAGGAGATTTACAAGGATGTTGCCTGGATTGGAGAGCATGCCTTATGGGAATAGGTTGAGTGAACTTGGCCTTTTCTCCTTGGTGTGTCAGAGGGTGAGAGGTGACTTGATAGAGGTGTATAAGATGATAAGGGGCATTTTGATTGTGTAGATACACAGAGGTTTTTTTTTCCAGGGTTGAAATGGCTAACACAGGGGGCCTAGTTTTACGGTGCTTGGAAGAAGGTACAAAGGGGGACATCAGAGGTAAGTTTTTTTCACACAGAGCAGTAGGTGCATGGAATGCACTGTCAGTGAAGGTGGTAAAGGTGGATTCAATAGGGTTTTTTAAAAGACCCTTAGATAGGTACATGGAGCTTAGAAAAATAGTTATCAGCACAACATTGTGGGCTGAAGGGCCTGTAATCTGCTATAGATTTCTATGATTCTATGTTTCTAATTTCAGCTAGAGTCAAATAAGAGACTTTGTTCTTCTACCAAACTTTGGCAGAAGAGGAAGATATCAAAGGAAGAAGACAGGACAAGATAACAGGAACAAAACACAAGAAATTCTGCAGATGCACTCACACACACACAATTCTGGAGGAACTCAGCAGACCAGGAAGCATCTATGGAAATGAACGGCCACAGTTTCAGCCAAGATCCTTCTTCAAGACTGGAAAGGAGGGGAGAAGATGCCAGGATGAAAAGGTACAAGGAGTGAAAAAGACTAGCTAGAAGGTGATAGGTGAAGCCAGGAGGCATGGGAAAGGGAAAGAGCCAAAAAAAATGAATCTTAGAGTAGACCAAAGGAGAGAGGAAGGAGGAGGGGCACCAGGGGGAGGTGATAGGCAGGTGAGTAGAGGTAATAAGCCAGAATGGAGATGAGAAGAAGAGGGAAGGGGAATGGAAATTTTTATTACCGGAAAGAGAAATCAATATTCCTGCTCTCAGGTTAGAGGCCACACATCAGAATTCAAACACTTGGCCACTGGGAAGTTACTCTTTTGGTTGATGGACTGGTGGTGTTTGTTGAAGCAGTCCCTCAACATGACGAGTGTCACCAATACAAAGGAGGCTGCATCAGTACAGGATACAATAGACAATCCAATCCCAGCAGACTGCTGGAAGCCTCACATGGAAAGACTGTTTGCAGCACTGAATGGAAGTGAGGGGGGAGGTGTATGGGCAGGAGTAGCAGTTTGGGATTTTGGAATTAATAGGATTAATTGGGGAAATGATCTGGTAAACTTTCATTCAGTACTGGAAACATCTCATAAATCGGGAATGGATCACATTATTCAGTTGGTGCCAACTCACAACTTCATCTAGCAAATGTCGTTGAGCCTGAGCTTCTGTTCCTTTGTAAAGATGAATCTGTTGAACCTTGTGCTGCAGAAAAAGAACTACATTTGTCATAAAATAAAAAAGTTCACTGGAGAACACAGGCATCAGAAATGTCAGCTCAGCTTTAATGATTGCATTAAATGGGTTGAAAAAGGACTTGCAAGCTTACCAGATGTTTTAATCCTCTGCAACCAGCATGGATTCCAGGACCAATTGCCTTGTCAGTGTTATGTGTATTAGCACAAAGAAATCCCAAAGTGAGCAATATAGAAAACACTGAGGACTGATTGAGGAGCATGTACACAACTGTACTCCTGATTTTCTGCCATATTCCCTTGAGCTCAGGATATTACAAGCCATATGCTGTCCTAACTGAATGACTTTTGTGGTCTCAGCTGAAATTAGTGCAGATCATGCCGACTGAGAATGGTAGTGAACAATATTATGCATAAGAAAATCATTGTGACTATAATGATATTAACATGTTATGTCCTTCACAGCTTGCAAATAAACCAAATTGTCTATTCTTATAAAAATGCCTTGGGCATTTTTCCACATAATGAACATGTAGAACAATTGTTTTTCACCACCAAGAAGTCAGTACCACTCTGTACTGCTTTAGAAACAAGACTTCCATTCTATCAGACATTATACAATGCATGCAACTGCTGGAAAAGCAAGTTTCTAGCTCAAAGATAAAACCATCGCCAAATGAGCAAAGTAGTCACAACATTTACCTTTGCAGAGACATTACCTATATTTGCTTTTAATTGCGTCTCTTCATATCTTTCAGAGCACTGACTTATGCCAGGGGATCATTTGTTTGTAAGGCCCTTTCTAAATTCTGGAATAAAATTCAAAAAAAAGTGGCATATTTACAAAGAAGGTAAACAAAAAATGGAAAATTAATATTTATTTTGATAAGGCATGTTGACAAGAGACCATACAGGAATGAGATATATCAACTAGTTGAGTGTTGTCATGGTAACAACATTGCACTCAAGGTCAGTAAGACAAAAGAACCAATTGTGAACTCCAGAAAGTGTAAGATGAAGGAACACACAACAGTCCTCATAGGAGGATCAGAAGTGAAGAGAATGAGCAACTTCAAGTTCTTTGATGTCAATATCTCTGATGATCAACCCTTGGCCCAACTTATTGATGTAGCTGCAAAGAAAGCACGTCAATGGCTATAGTTCATTAGGAGTTTGAGGAGATACAAATTTCTACAGATGTACCATGGAGAATATTCTACCTAGCTGCATCATCATCTAATAAGGATAGGGGTTGGTGTCTACTGCACTAGATCAAAATAAGTTGCAGAGACTTACAAACTTAAACATCATCGGCGCTAGGTTCCGTAGGATACTTTCAAGGAGGGATGCCTCAGGAAGGTAGTATCCATCATTAAGAACACCCATCACCCAGGTCATGCCTTGTTCTCATTACTACCATCAGGGAGGAGGTACAGAAGCCTGAAGGCATATACTCAACAATTCAGGAACAGCTTCTTCCCCTCTGCCATCCAATTTCTGAATGGACATTGAACCTATGAACTCTACCTTACTACTTTTTAAATTAATTTTTGCACTACCTATTTAGCTTAACACTATAGTATATGAATAATTACTGTAATTCATAGGTTATTCCTCTATTATCTTGTATTGCATTATACTGCTGTGGCAAAGACAAAGTAATTTCATGACATATGCTGGTTATATTAAACTATTAAACCTGATTCTGGTTTTGATTAATATTCAAGGTCAACTCGCATTATTGATTTAGTAGGGGAAGTGCTATAAAACGTTTAAATTGATGCACACTGTTACAGTTTAGGGTGTTACGGAGTTTGGAGTTCAATTTTGACGCTGTCCCTAAGGAGTTTGCATAATTTGTGGAATCTATGAAGAATCAATTTGAGTAGGATCTTATTCATTAGGTAATTGCAACTGATTCACACAATTACTGAACACTGAACCCCACTTACATTATAACACTCTCTGAGAAAAGAATGGGCAAGCATTTAAATTTGAGATGATTCCCTGACTCTTGCTGAAACTGTAGTTTTACAAGTAAATCACACTGCAAATGACATTGGGAAGGAATTAGATGCCCAATTAATATGTTTGTGAGTTTATGATGCCACTTGAATTCCAGGGTGTTTTATCCATATTCTAAGTGTTTATTTCAATTTCAAAGGTTCAAAGGTCAAATTTAATGTCAAATATATATCCTGAAATGCTTTTTAGGCACATTTTTAAAAATTCTGTAAAGTGGAGATGCTTTCAAAAATTTAATGTTTTATTTAGAGACACAGAATTAAATTGTCCCTTCCAGTCCTTTGAGCTTCACTGCCCAGTTATCCCGATTTAACCCTAGCCTAATCACGGGACAGTTTACAATGAGCAATTAATTTACTAATCAGTACATCTTTGGACTGTGAGATGAAACCGGAGCACCCAGAGGAAATTCACACATACCACAGAGAGGACGTACAAACTTCATACAGAGGACAGTGGCATTGAACTATGAACTCTGATGTCCAGAACTGTAATAGCGTAGCGCTTATGGTTTTGTTTGGAAGTAATACATAGCAGTCAGACTGCAACATCATGAGATTGGTCATAAAAGATTCCTAATATTCCTAGCAATCCTTTAAGTGGTCAATAATCTGCAGGTACTGTGTAAAAATGGATTTTCCCCCATCTGCCCGAGTCTATAACAACCCACTCAGTAAATTACCACCCATTCTGTCAAAAGTTTGAACCATAGATTATGTAACGTTCTCCTTCGGGTGTAACGAAACGCCGAATTTAACGTCCGGATAAACCACAGCCAATGCAAACCAGATCGCAGTAAGATTAACCATTTACTGTTCACTCTTCACATTAACATATGGTGAAAACTGTTGATAAAACAATACAGGATTGATACAGTATTTGTTCCTTCCTTAATATCACATTTCAAGTGTAAATACTTGCAAAGGTGACTATAACTACATTACACTAAGGTGCAGTATACAGGGAGAGTTTACCTGCTCCATTGACTACTTTAAATACACTTCCATGCAAACTATCCGCGACTCTTTAACTAACGAAAGCATAAACATTATCTACCGTCGTTACCTCTAACAGGATCAGCATTAATATCTTAGTTCAATATATCGATTATCTATTAACTTACAGCGTTGCTCTCACTGTGATTTCTCATGCCTGCAAAACTGCTTGTGCTCAGGTGAGCCTCGTGGAAAGCCCCCACCCTCGCGCTAATTTCAAACCGGTGTTTTCCCACAAGACGCGGCGAAACCGGATGTGACGTCATCGCATGCCGATATATTTTACATGCAATGAATACACTTTAAACACTTCTAATTCTAACTAGAAAATACTATTGAATGAATTACTAAGCGAAAATATTATAAACTAAATAACTGTCGTAAAGACAGCACAGATTAATAAATGAGAAGAGATAAAATGACCTACTCTGTGATGAAGCTCCTGGGGTCAAGAGATTGCAGTAACTTTAATGGAAAGACTCAAGCTATTAAATCCACTCTTCCTACATCTTGTCTCACAGGACAACCACAAAGATCCAATGAGGCACAACTCTGACTGTAGTACACCAATGCTGAAAGGCCATAGGTCAAAAGTAAACTTCCATTAACCATTGTCAGCTGTAACTGCATCTCCATTGACCTAACACTAGGGTTTACATTCTACCTCCTAAGTCTTGAATAAAAAGGAATTCAGCCTGAACTATACAGTACTGTGCAAAACATTTTAGCCACATGTAAAAAAATTCAGTAAAGCAAAGATGCTTTCAAAAATAATGGAATTAAAAGTTTCTATATATAAGAAAAATATAAAGAGCACTAAGCACTAAAAAACAAAATGAAATCAATATTTGATGTGACCACCCTTTGCCTTTATAACCGCATCATTTCTCTTTGGTACACAGTTGTTCAGTTTTATAAGAAGATCAGCTGATAGATTGTTCCAAGCATCTTGAAGAACTTGCCACCGTTCTGCAGTCTTTGGCTCTATTGCTTGCTTCTGTCTTGCTTGCATCTGTAGGTAATCCCATACAGTCTGAACATTGACAGCAGGGCTCTGTGGCGGCCATACCATCTGAAACCATATAAAAAATCAAATAAAAACTAAAACTTTTGCACAGTACTGCATGTTGCTCCCGTTTTCATCAATCTGATATTTCCCTTATTTCTCTTTAACAATATTAAGATTTTGCAGGCTTATAATGAACTTCAAGAATACTCTGGTCAAAATAATGTGTTGCACTACAGGAAGGAAATGAAGGCTCTGAATGTGCAGGTAGATGGATTAGTTTAAGTTGGCATCATAGTTGGTACAGACATTGTGGGCGAACAGCCTGCAGTCAGTGAATGGCACAACACTGAACTGAACTGAACTGAACTGAACATTCCCAGGCTGTTCAATGTCTCTGTGGTTCGGTGTTTTGTATTCTGTGATTTTCACTCGTTTTTTTTGTTGTTTGCACTATTTGTTCTTTTTAGCGCATTGGTTGTTTGTTCAATGATGCTTCTTTGTCACATAGCTGCCTGTGGGAAAATGAATCTCAGGGTTGTTTACGACATGTACAACTTTGATAATAAATGTACTGAGAATCTTTTGAACTGCTGTGCTGTCCTGTTCTATGTTTGATGTATGTGCCAATACCTTCCCTGTTTCATCTCACTGTCTTTATATTATTTGCTGAAATAGCCTGACATAACTCCATTATTGTACAGATGAAATAACAATATGTAAACAAGTCAATAGTTCAGATACACAGCTCGAATTTGATTGAAGTAGCTATCCAGTTGTTTACAATTTGAATTGTTCTGGTGGTTTGAATTCAATGAAGATACAATTATTCAGCATTTTCAAACAGTTTTGGAACAAATCCTAACATCTTAGAAACCTTTTTTAACGCCTAGTGCATTTGGCATCTTGTTGTGTTTTAAAGAATGAAAAACCACAAAAACCACAAAAAGAAGAAAAGAGATGATTAAGGACAGCAAATTCGCAACAATTTCTCCACCCAGTGTGTACATTCACAGAGCCCTGATTTTTCCCACAAATGCTGAGATATTGGGTTTTCAATTGTGCAACCAACAAGCAAGATGGTGGAGGAACTCAGCAAGTCAGGTCGCCTCTATGGAAGGAAACGGATAGTCAATGTTTCAGGTTGAGACTCTTCCAATGGACTGAAAGGAGGAGGGGAATCATCCAGTGTAAAGAGGTAGAGAGAAAGGTGAATCAAGAGCTCCAAGTAATAGGTGAATTGGGGTGAAGAGGGATGATTGGTAGATGGAGGAGAGAGGAGAGGAAACAGTGACAAGATGCTGGGAGGTAGTAGGTGGAGGCAACAAAGGACTGCAGATGAAGGAATCTGATTGGAAAATAAGGTGGAACACTGAATCACATATGGAAGGTTTGATGGACAAATAGCAATAATGGCAGGGAGAGGATGAATGAGCATATGTGCAATGGGCAAATGGAGTGTTTGGAGGAGGGAAATAAACAGGGTGTTTAGGACTGGGGAGGGTGTAGGATGAAGTAGGCAGATCCGATAAGCAAAACAAAGGGACAGAGCAGGAGCAGTTTGCTTGAAATTGGAGAATTTAAGGTCCATGCCATTAGGTTGTAGAATACCAAGGTTGAAGTGCTCTTCTTCTAGTTTATGTTTAGCTTCATCCCGGTAGTGGAGGAGGTCAAGAACAGATACGTCATTGTGAGAATGGGGAATGGAATTAAAATGGTGGGCAGCTAGAAGCTCAGATGGCCATAGTAGACAAGCCCCAAGTGCTTGTAAAGCCATTTAGTTAATAGCTAAGGTGCATCAAAGTTTAAAGATGACATTTCCTTGATTTGGGTATTTTATTCACAAATGCATTTTTAACTCAATACCTGCTTTTATTTTCCCTGAAATAACAGCTGGAAGAGCCTTAGCAAACCTTCCTGCCACGATATTGGTTCCCCTCAGATTCAAGTGCAACCCATCCTTATTGTAAAGTTTATGCTTGCCCTAAAAGAGATCCCAATGATGCAGAAATCTGAATTCCTGCTCCCGCTCCAATCCCTCAGCCATGGGTTTATCTTCCATCTCACTCTATTCCTATACTCACTGTCATGTGACACAGGCTGTAATCCTGAGATTACTACCTTCGAGGTCCTGCTTCTCAGCTTCCTTCCTAACTCCCTGTAGTCTGTATTCAGACCTCCTCCCTTTTCCTACCTATGTTGTTAGTATCAATGTGTGTACCCTTACCTCTGGTTGTTCTTCTTTCCACTTTAGGATATCTTGGACACGATCAGAAACATCCTGGACCCTGGCACCTGGGAAGCAAACTAACATCAGTGTTTCTTTCCTGCATTCTCAGAATCACCTGTCTGTCCTCCTAACTATAGAGACCCCTATCACTGCTGCCATCCTCTCCCTTTCCCTACCCTTCTGAGTCACAGGGCCAGACTCTGTGCCAGAGGCACAGCTACTATTGCTTCCCCCAGGTAAGCCATCTCCCCCAACAGTACTCAGATGGATATTACTTATTGTTAAGGGGGACAACCACTGGGGTACTCTCTCGTATCTGACCCTTGCCCTTCCGTCTCCTGACTGTTATCCACTTATCTGTCTCCCAAGGCCCCAGTGTGACTACTTGTCTATAGCTCCTCTCTCTCACTTTCCCTGACCAGATGAAGGTCATTGAGCTGCAATTCCAGTTCCTTATCCCGGTCCCTAATGAGCTGCAGCCCAGCACACCTGGTGCAGATGTGGCCGTCCAGGAGGCTGTGATTCTCCCGGACATGTCACATCGGACACCCAGCACGGAACACCGGCCTCGCAGGCACTCTTCCTATTCCTATTCTTAACAAGTAACTTTCCTCACTCCGACCCATTATCGTTGAAGCCCCATTGAACCAAAGCCCTCCTACTCTGTCGCCAACTCTATAAAGCTGTCTTCTTTTTAAATTCTTCCCACCCGTCTAACTCGTTGGCCTCCACACGCCTGCGCAGTCGTGCCTTGATCCCCTTCAGTCCAATCTGAAAAGGAGTATGCAGAACAAACAGCTGAGACAAATTGAAGGCTCCTCAAACAAGAAGGTTTGATGTTTCACTCCTGTAGCCCCTCGCAGGACTGTTTGTTCAGAGTTGATCAAAAGTGGGTACTTGGAAAGATTAAGGACAGAAGTGGACCACTCTCCTTCACAGTGGAGATCCCTTCTGAAGAGGACACATTAATCATTTGAGGACTGCAGAGTTAATTGTAAGAGACCAAAGGTATCCAGAGCTGTAGAAACCACTTCCTGCAGCCTAGAGGCAAATCCTGCAACAATCTTGGAGGAGGCCCTTGTTTCCTATAGTCTGTTTTCAGGACCTCCTTCCTTTTCCTACCTATGTCGTTGGTACCAATATGTACCATAAACTTTGGCTGTTCATTGATGCGATCAGAAACATCCTGGACTCTGAAGTTGTTTCACAGCCACAAGTCTCACCTGCCAAGCATAGTGATTCACCTTATCAGGGAAAACGTTATCCCAGAAGAGAAAGAAATCCTGCACAGCGATTGATTCTTTAGACCTAAATGGGACAATTTAAAATTTACTATGCTGTGGATATCTATATGTTGTGTATTTAATATTACAGTATTATTTGAGTAATATTGTAAATAAATTGTTTATTTATGCATCCTTTGTTTTACACATATTTCATTATGGGTTATATGGAAAAGTACAGGAATGGTGTACATCATTATGTAACCACGTCATAAATGCGCACCTTACCAAAGTAAAAGTGGAGTGGACACATTATCCTGAGCTCCTTTGGTTTTCTTTCGATTAAGTTCTGGAGTACAAAGCTCCTTCCAAGCAAAGCTGCAGGTTGTGTTGAATAAAATCCTCTCACATTTACAACTCTAGATCCATGGGGCTACATTCACAGTTTCAGTAAACTGATAAAGAGATTAAGGAAATGCACATATCTGATTTTGGTGAGTCCTATGTATATGATGGCATATTGAAGACTTCAGCTATAAAGGGAGGTGTGCATAGTGAATAGAGTGCTGGAGTAGAAAGAGCGCTTTGTTCTTCAATTGCAACTACACTGGCAAGGAATGCTGCCTGTGGGAGACGTGAAGATAATAATCACACAACAACTAAGTGCTTGCCCTGTGAATGAGATGTTATACAGTGTATCCATGCTGCCAGCTGCAACTTTTTCTTTCATAAATGAATTTAGCACCGACATGGAATGATGACATCATCACCATTTTAAAGACCTGGTTGTGGAAACTAAACATTCCAGGGTTTTGCTGTTTTAGATATAATAGTGTGTGTGTGTGTGTGTGTGGGGGGGGGGGGAATTAAATGAGGCATAGTTTTACACAGCTAATAAAGGAGAATGTCGCAGCAGTACTCACCGAGGACACACTGGAGGGCTCATCCATCGAAGTAATTTTGCTGGAGCTCAGAAATAAGGTAGGAACAATTAAGCTGATGTATCTATAGACCTGCTGACCAGAACTCAGGATGGAAATGTAAGGGGTAGGACAAAGTGTGGTCAGATAAGTAAAAAAATGGAAGAGCTGAGAGTTCTCAATTTAGTTGGGAAGGAACAGAAAGCAAATATTAAGTTTCGGAAGCTGCTGATAGACTGGGATTTTGTGAAATGTAAAGTTTGCAGGGATGTGCTCAAGATGGCGGTTAGGAAAGCCAAAAGAGTCCATGAAATGTCCTTATTAAGCATTGTAAAGGACAACTCCGAGGCATTTAGTACTTATATTAAGAAAATAGGGATAACAAAGGAAGAAATAAGTCCACTTAAGGATAAACAAGAAAAATTGTGGTAGGTGTCAGGAAAAGCCTTTGTGTCAGTTTTTACCGAGAAAAAGGAAATGGAGTATAGTGAAAACAGCGTGGGTTATGCTAATGTGCAAAGGCACTTTGAGATTAAAGAGGAGGTAATGCTGGGACTTCTGGATGTATTAATGTGGATAAGGTTCCAGGGCCTGATGACATACATCCCAGAATATTGTAAGAGCAAGTGAGGAGATTGCTGCAACTTTGACAAGGATTTCTGTGTCCTCACTAGCAATAGATGAGGTGCTGGTATCTGTAGTATAGCAGATGTTATTCCTTTTGCTAAGAAAGAAAGAAGTTGGGGATAATCCAGGTAATTAACAACCAATAAACCTCACATTGGGAAGCTATGGAATTGGAACCAGACTCAAGTTTAGTATTATTGGCATATGTTGTGATTTTTAAAAATTTTGTGGCAGTAATGCATTGCAATGCATAGTGATATAAAGCTATATAAGTATTCACCACCCCCCCCCCCCCCGGTGGATTTCATGTTTTATTGCTTTACAACATTGAATCACAGCAGAGTTAATTTAACATTTTGTCACAGAAAACAGATCAACAGAAAACGTCTCTTTCATGTCAAACTGAAAACAGATCTCTACAAAGTGATCTAAATTAATTACAAATATAAAACAGAAAATAACTGATTGCATAAGTATTCACTCCCTTCAAGTCAGTATTTAGTAGATGCACCTTTGGCAGCAATTACAGCCTTGAGTCTGTGTGGATAGGTCTCTATCAGCTTTGCATATCTGGAAAGCTAGGAAATAGGGTTGAGGAGGAGAAAAAATAGGATCAGCCATGATTGAATGGTGGAGCAGACTCGAATAGCCAAATTACTTAATTCTGCTCCTATGTCTTATGGTCTTATGGACATTGCAACTTTTCCCAGTTTATCTTTACAAAACTGCTCAAGCTCTGCCTGATTGCACAGGGATTAAGAGTGCACAGTCTTTTCAAGTCCAGCCACAAATTCTCAATTGAATTGAGGTCTAGACTCTGACTTGGTCATTCCAGGACATTAACTTGTTGGTTTAAGCCATTCCTGTGTAGCTTTGCCTTTATGCTTGGGGTGATTGTCTTGCTGGAAAACAAATCTCTCAAGTTGCAGTTCTCTTGAAGATTGCATCAGGCTTTCCTCCAGGATTTCCCTGTATTTTGTGGCATTCATTTTATCCTCTACCTTCACAAGTCTTCCAGGGCCTGCTGCAGTGAAGCATCCCCACAGCATGATGCAGCCACCACCATGTTTTATGGTAAGGATGGTGTATTTTTAATGATGTGTGGTGTTTGGCTTATGCCATACCTAGCGTTTAGTCTGATGGTCTAAAAGCTCGGTTTGAGTTTCATCAGACCATAGAACCTTCTTCCAACTGACTTCAGAGTCTCCTACATGCCTAATGGCAAACTCTAGCCAAAATTTCATGTGATTTTTTTCTCTACACTGGCTTTGTCTTTACCACTTTCTCATAAAGCTGTGACTGGTAAATAACCTGGGCAACAGTTGTTGTATGTGCAGTATTTCCTATCTTAGTCACTGAAGTTTGTAGCTCCTTCAGAGTTGTCATAGGTCTCTTGATGCCCTTATCCCTAGTCCTCTTCTTCAGATTCAGATTCAGTTTATTGTCATTTAGAAACCACAAATGCAATGCAGTTAAAAAATGAGACAATGTTCCCCCAGAATGATATCACTAAAGCATATGACAAAACAGACTACACCAGAAAATCCACATAACATTTGGCAATCCCCAATCCAGAGTCTGGAGAGGCTGCTGCGTATTAATATCACACTACCTTCTAGTGCGTTCCCCGGAAAGGAGCTCCAAATCCACCAGACAAAAACAAGACCAAAAACTAAAGCTACAAGACCTGCACAAAACCACATAATTACAACATATAGTTACAACAGTGCAAACAATAACATAATTGATTAAAAAAAAACAGACTATGGGCACAGTAAAAATAGTCCAAGATGTTAAAGGACTGTAAATTCTTGCACGGTCACTCAGTTTTTGAGGATGGCATCAAAGGATATGGCGAGAAGGCCTCATTCTACTCCTACGTCTTATAAGGTTAGAGGCAAAGCTCCTTAGCAATTGTTACTGAGATTGACAAGCAGTGAAGGGTGCATTCACCATTGTTGCTTTTGTCATCAGTAACAACTCTTGCTTATATATAAGCAATCCAAACAGAACAAAAAGTCCTGCAGTTCTTTTAATCAAATGGAAAGGACAAAGACTTTTGTTTAGTTTTTTCCACTGCCCTTGCCCCATTTCTGTTCACTGATTTATAGCTTTTTTTCCTCTGGCCAACAACACACAAAACATTCAGTTTAAGATGGTGCTTGTGAACCTCAGTGACTTCTGGCTGGTGGCTAGCAAAACAAGGATCGCAACTTTGTTAACCACACTTTTTCTGGCAAACAATCGTTGCAAGTAATAGTCTGTAACTTCCATATGGACTTGGAGGCAATTCAATATGGTAGAACCAAGGCTAGGCAAGGCGGCAGGCTCATCGCGGCAAGTATGGAAGAGCATGAAAGTTCGGGTACGGGCAGAATCGAAGTCACAGGGTCCTGGCCCCAGAATGTACCAACATGACTGAGCACGATATTCAGATGGAGATCTACAGACCGAATTGAGTGGCAAAGTCCAGCATTTCCAAGTGGCAGACCCCCTCATTCAGGCTAAGTACTGGGGCAGATTGAAAAGGGCAGGCTGTCAGAGGTTGAGGCAAGATACTGTCTGGTACAAATCACTGCTCCACGACATTTACTCAGCTCTCTCCTGAAATATGCAGTTCAGAAATGCTATTTTGCTCATACTTTCTGTTTGCATGATGTTATTTTCATTGCACATTGGGTGTTCGACGGTCTTCTTTATGGGTTATTTTATTCTTTTTTTATGGGCATGATGTGGTGTTTATTCTCAGCACATTGGGTGTTCGACAGTCTTTTTTTATAAATAGTTTTTTTTGGGGTGTCTTTGGTTCATGGCTGCCTGTCAAGAGACAAATCTCTGGGTTGTAAACTCCAAAACATAAAATTAATTGAAAGAAGGACATGGAGTCAGGCAACAAGTACGCACCTAGCATTAAGGTAAGTAAAGTATATACATATTTTAATAATAATGAAACGTTCTTTGTATTTGAAATGCTCAAGGAACTAAGCAGGTTAGGCAGCATCTATGGAAATGAATAAACAGATGACATTTTGGGCTGAGACCCTTCATCAGGACTGGATAGGCAGGAGCAAGAAGCCAGAATGAGAAGGTGAGGGAGGGAAAAGAGCAGCAGCTAGATGGTGACAGGTGAAGCCAGGTTGGTAGGGAAGGGGTTTGAAGAAAGAAGCTGGGTGGTGATTAGTGGAAAAGGTACAGGGCTGAGATAGAAGGAACCTGATAGAAAAGGAGAGTGGACCAAGTGAGAAAGGGAAGGAAGAGGGGCACGAGGGAGATAGACAGGTGAGCAGAAGAGAAGAAGTAAGAGGGGAGCCAGAGTGAGGAATTGAAAAAGACAGAAGGGGGAGGGGGAGGTTACCAAAATTTAGCACATTTATGTTCATGCCATCAGGTTGAAGGCTACAGATGGAATAATATCCAGAATAGTATATAATTGATTCAGGTTTAAGAAGGCAAGCAACAGGTGGTTAGAAAGACAAGAAATTTGACTGAAAACATTATTAATAACACTATTTCTGAAGTAAATTGTGATAAACGATCACTGTAAACAATGAAGAGGTGAGCGAAGGTGAAATGAATTTGAGGTATGAGCTGTGCTGGTGCGCTTCAAAATTAATGGAGATGGAGTTAGAGTAAGTGATTCGGAGAGAATTTGCTGAGGCAGACGAGCTTTGATGCCCGTCCAACTAACCTGCGTGTGAGGTTGGATTGCTGAGCCAATTTTGCAGCAGTACGGCCTGGGTTCTATTAGGACAACTTAACTTCCACCCCAGGCACTTTCACTGTGCATCAGGAGGATTTTTAAATTGATTTGTTTTGGGTTTCTTGCTTTGTGGCTGACTGTAAGCAAACAAATCCCAAGGTTGGAAAATCGATACATTCTTTGATAATAAATGTACTTTGAGTAACTTTTTTGCCCTTATTATGAAAGAAGTAATGAAAGTTGATTCATTTTAATTATATCCATATATTTCTCTTCACATTCTTCAGGCATATTATGATTATCTTGTTTCTGTTATCAGTCTGAAATAACATTTTAAAAAATATACTGTACGTTAGTGACATAGAAGAAAATTGCACGGTCCACTTTCTAGTCCACTACTGCCACTGTTCATTTCCTTTGGTAAGAAGGCCCATAAAATATTCTAGATCTTTTATTTATGAAGTTCAATCTACATTAAAGGAGATAAAAAGGATTGAAGTCAAATGTAAATTATTTTGAAATATCATCTGTCAACTGTCAGGCGAAGGGTTTGTGCCAATGTTATAATTCTATTCAAGTGGCAGAACTAATGAGGGAATTATATATTTTAGTCATCTCCCACTTTACAGCAAAGCTGACTTTAACCATTTCAAAGGCACATCAGGAGGTACAGGACTATAATGTTAATTGTGGAGGTACTATATCATTCTTATATTCAAGATAATAGAACTAGCTTTATTAGTTATTTTTCAGAATGGGAAACTGCTTTGAATGCAGTTTTTTTTGAAAATAGTAAGTTCATTGACATAGCAATCATAGATATGGTCTGAGATATGGCAGATGGAGTCTAACCCCGATAAATATAAGGTATTGCACCTCGGTAGGGAAAACGCAAGGAGACAGTACACTGTCAAGGACAAAATTTTTAACAGTGCTGCTGAGGTGAGAAATCTTGGGATCCAAGTTCATAGTTCCTTGAAAGTGGCTATACAGGTCGATAGGGTGGTTAAGAAAGCTTATGGAAGGCTTGTTTTTATTTGTTGAGGCATTGAGTTAAAAAGTCAGTTATGCTGTAACTTTATAAAACTCTAGTTCAGTCACACCTGGACCATTGCATACTGTTCTGGGCATCCCACTGAGGGAATGTTGTTGAGGTTTTGGAGCGGGTGCAGAGGAGGTTTATCAGGATGCTGCCTGGTTTAGAGGGCATGTGCTATCACGAGAGGCTGGATAAATTTGGGTTGTTTTCTCTGGAGCCCTGGGGGCTGAGGGGATATATTTCAGAGATTTATAAGATATTGAGAGGCAGAGATAGAGTGGACAGGGCATATCTGTTTCCCAGGGTAGAAATGTCTAACACCAGAGGACATCTGTTGAATGTGAGAAGGGATAGGTTCAATGGGGATGTTAGGGGTAAGCTTTTTCCTCAGACTCATGGATGCCTAGAGTGGACTGCCTGGTATGGTGATGGAGACAAATACATTAGAGGCTTTTAAGAGATGTTTCATTAGGCACATGGATGTGAGGAAGATGGAGGGACACAGCCATGGTGTAGGTAGGAGGGATTAGTGTTTGGGTGTTTTTGATTTGCTTTTTAGACAGTTCAGAACAACATTGTTGCTTGAATGGCCCGTTCCTGTGCAGTGCAGTTCTATGTTCTATATTTTATGTTAATGCAGATGTAATTTGCCTCTTCAGTGGATTACAGCAGTTGTTTCCTTCTGAGTGTAAGGCTGCATGCCAGAATTGTGACCATAGAGTGTAACAGAGCAGTAATGATGGGTTCAGGTCCAATTTTCATTCCTTACCTTGTAATGCATGTTTGTCAAGAAAGTCTGGAAAGATATGCAGTATTTCTTGTCATGTTTTTCCTGGACAGTCAAGTAATACAGTACACACTGCTCAACAGGCTGTCCCTAGAGATGTATATTGAGTCAAATCTGCTGGAAAGCCATGAGTGAACAATGCCCTGTGCTCCATCTGAAATTTTCCCATGTATTCTGTCTACAAAGCCAATGCAGAGATATGAGGAAAGCATGGACATCTGGTAGAGCGACTGTAAAGATCCAATAAAGAAAAGTCAAAGTTTAGAACATTTCCACTCAAACGTGCTGCTTACTGAGCAGATGGGACAAGTGTAGAAACTTCTTAGACTTTTTACAAAGAAATGTATATAAAGGAAAATTAACAAAATGTAATTGTGGTGTAAATAGAATTACATGGCTTGTACTTAAAATATTATTATGAATGATATAGTATATACATTTCAAATGTTACAAAGAAATTAATGTTAAAAATATGAAAGGTGAAGGCACCCTCTAGTTATTAGAAATATCATCTATCAGACCATATAGTTATTATCCAAGACCAATGGTCATCAGAAAGAGCCATTCAGCATTTGAAAATTTCTCTGATGCTTCACTGCCTCTAACCTTTCCACATGGAAGAAGTGTCTGCTCATTGTCAAAATGCCTCACAATCTACACTTCTCCTCTGCCTTAGGTATGTCACCTTTGGCATGCTTCACGGTGACCAATGCCTATTGGCTTCTCTACAGGAAACAATGGAGGAGATTCCACCCACCCGGCCCTTGGTTCACCACTGCTGGAATGCTTGGAGGAGTGCACGGAAGGCCATCCTAGCTATCAACCACATCTACTGCCACCAGGCCAACCTCCCAGTGGTGCCGGTCCGACGACTCCAGTCTCGGGACCGTATCTAGAACCAAAGACCTGCCCCTACACTCTGACTCCCACAAGCTCTCTCCCCAGTTTATTGGTACCTTCAAGATTACCCATCACATCAATCAGTTCGCTTACCATTTTCACCTACCACTATCCCTCAGGATCACATCTACCTCCCATGTGTCCTGCTTCAAGCTTGTTGTCCACGGACTACCTGAGCCTGCACCTCCAGAACCTAAGATAGTGGAAGGTGACCCAGTGTACATAGTCTGCTGGTAGATGGACTCATGTTATCATGGTCGGAGTGTACAGTACCTAGTCAACTGGGAAGCCTGGAGAAGAGATCTTGGGTGCCATCTAATTATGTTTTGGATCCATTACTCATCTGGGTGTTCCTTGGGACCCATCTGTTTTGGACCAAAGAAGACCGCCTGTAGTTGGAGGGGACGTGTCCTGTCTGGCCTGCATGTGCAGGCTCCTCTCAGTCTCAAACCTGCTAACGGGAGTCACTTGCCACTCATTTCCAACTCATTGCCTGCAGCCTATTTAAATCCAGCTCCCATCCACAATCCTTGTTCACTCATATGAACCAGTTGTTCTTAAACTTCAGTCACCTGTTGTGTTAAGTATTGGTTCTCTCTTATTTTGTGGCTCCTGGTGGTTTGTTATTTTGCAGTTTACTATCAAAGTTATTACTCACCACTAAATTGTCCCTGCTGCTTTGCATTCTGGTCAAGCTTCTCGATATTTCCTGACATCTCTCTTTTTAGGCTATATCCTGTACTGATCGTTAATAAAATAATCAAAGGCTAAGCAGCTTTATCATTCACATCTACAATTGTTCTTTTGTATTCAGAAATCAAGTTAGTTGTTATCATCATTTTCTGTCAAGCCATCTGATGAATCGATTGACAATTTATAGCATAACACACTAAAGCCCAATGCAGGCCCTTGGGCTTCTGATGTTGTACTGAACTTCTAAGCTATCCTAAGATCGAACTAACCCTTCCCTCCGACATAACCCTACATTTTCCTATCTTCCATTTGCCTAGAAGTTTCTTAAATACCCATAATTTACCACCACCCGAGCAGGGCATTCCATGCCCCTGGCACTCTTCGTGTAAAGAACTTACCTCTGACATCCCTCCTATACTTTCCTCCAATAACATTAAAACTATACCCCTTTGCATTAGTCTTTTCTGTGTTGGGAAAAAAGTCTCTGGCCATCTTCTCTATCTATGCTTCTTATCATCGTGAAAACCTTTATCAAGTCTCCTCTGATCCTCCTTCACTCCAAAGAGAAAAAGCTTAGTTCACTCAATCTCGCTTTGTAAGATATGTCTTCTAGCCCAGAGAGTATTCTGATAAATCTCCTCTGCACGCTCTCTAAAGCTTCTAAGTTCTTCCTATAATTAGGTGGCTATAGCAGAACATGCTACTCTGTGTGTGGGCAAACTGGGTTTTTATAGAGCTGTAATATTACCTCTGGGCTCTTGAACTCAGTCCCCTAACTAATGAAGGCCAACATGCCATACACATTCTTAACAATGCTATCAACTTGTGAAGCAGTTGTGAGGGATCTGTGGATGTGACCCCAAGATTCATTTGTTTCTCCACATTGCTAAGAATACTGCCATTAACCCTGTATTCTGCCTTCAGATTCAACCATCCAAAATGAATCACTTCACACTTTTCCGGATTGAACTCCATCTGCTGCTTCCCAGCCCAGATCTACATCCTGTCAATGTCAATGAGTTTGGCTTGAACATTAGGCTAGAACGGGGCTGCAGTGAGGGGAGAGTGGTGGTTGGTATGGAGTGTGGTGGCATTTCTAGATGGGGAGGGATTGGGATGGACTGCAGTGTGGTGATACTGGGGCAGGAAATCAGAGGAATGTCAGCCAACTAGCAAAGAGTGAATTGTTTGAATAATGATGTCTCCTGTTCCTTTGTAACATGTCAAGCTGACCATTACATCAACGGCTCCAGGTTCCATCAAGACCAGTCTCATCCATCGTACATCACATGCCATCCTTGTAGGGCAGAGTAAGTTGGAAATACCAGGCAGGTTAGGCAGCATTCGTGGAATTAATGCTTCAAATCAAAGAGAATAAACAGCTACTTTTAATTACAGAAAAATGTAGGCCTAATTCGTTATCGTCCCCTGTTCTGACAGAAGTGGTAACTCTGTTCCTCTTTGCACAGATGCCACTTGACCTGTTTTTCTGTTTTTATTTCAGAGTTCCAGGTTTTTAAGTCATGTTTGAATTTCACGTATCAAGTAAATGACATTTTTAATGAACACCATTTTCCAGAATTTTCTGTACTTTGCTAGATTTTCATTAACTGCAGTATTTGTTCCTCAATATTCCTTTTAGAAGCACGAAGCTTCTGACTGGTGAGAATGAATGGTCCAATCCAAACAAAGCAAACTGTAGGAATTTGTGCCCACCCGAAGTTGATATAAGTTCAATTTTGAAGAATAAATATAAAAGGAATTACTTAAAATAATTAAGAAAATCATATAGCAAGGTAAATGTACCTTCTAAAGGGTTTTATTTGCCTTCCTATCAGAGACAAACCCAGAATCTATTTCTTCCATCTCCATACTGAAGAAACCTCAAAATTATGCACGCATGGCTACCTCCAACAAGGATATCATTTGGAAGGAGAGCCATGATAACAACGATAATTCCACAATCTTATAACCCATTTTAGTTATAACTGATCTTTAAAGGAACTATTTGATATTGTTTTTGCTGTGAAGGAGTACAAAGACTGAAATATGTTCAGTAGAACTGGACAGCATGCTGTAGTTTGATGGATGCAGTCCTTTCTAATCAGAAACACAGTGTTATATGCTGACAGAGTTATCCTTGTTAATGCTGCACATCAGATCTGTGTCCAACAGTTCTGCATGCCAATGATACAGAGTGAGACTGTTCATACGGATACTGTACCACAGTGATATATCATGAGAAATCTATTCACATCTGTTCTGCATCCCAATGACACATGCAACTAGTATTTCACTCAGTGTTGTACAGTGACAGGCATGTGTCCAGCTGTCGCTGGTTCTTAAGCTTGCTGTTGCATAAACCATGGACCATCCTATGTGTGAGACCTGTGCCCTAAGCTGCTTGGGACTTAGGGGGCGGCAAAATCTTGAGAAAAAACATAGAGGAACTCAACAAGTAAGGCAGTATCTATACAGGAGAGTAAACATTTGATGTTTCAGGCTGGTACATTTCATCATCTCTGGAAAGGAAGGGCGCAGAAACCAGAATAAGAAGGAGAGATGGAGTTCCAGCTGGCAGGTGATAGTTGAGACCAAGTTCAAGGGAAGGTGGGTGGGTGAGTGGGGGAGGGTGTATGAAGTAAGAATCTAGGAGGTGATAAGTGGAAAAGATGTAAGTCTGAAGAAGAGATAATCTTATAGGAAAGTGCAGTGGAGCATGGAAGGAAGGGAAGGAAGAGGGCAACCATAGGGAAGTAATGAGTGTGTGAGGAGAAGAGAATGGGTGAGAGGGTGACCTGAATGATGAATGGAAAAAGAGAGAGGAGTGAAGAAATTACAATAAATTGGAGAAATCAGTATTCAGGATATCAGGCTAGAGGCTACCCAGATGAAAATATGATGTGTTGCTCCTCCAGCTTGAGTTTGACTTCTGTCGTATGGCACAAGATTGCGATACAGGCAAGTTCCCAAGAAGTTTCTGGAGCACATTTTATTCTTTAACGAACTGTATGCAGCTGTGCAACTGCTGATGACTGATATCAGTTCTAGAGTCCAGCTCACAGGAGTTTCAGAAGGCCTTTATCTACAGAAAACTTTTCAGCATGAACATTGAGAAATTAGTTAATGAAATTAAAGAGAACTCCTTGCATGAATATATATGTTAGTACTGGAACATTTCTACAGTGGCATAAAATGTAAGATACAAAATTGCCCTTGCCTTTAGACATTCATCAAGCATTAATGTGCCTTCACTATTGCTTGCATTTTGCCAGCTTTGGTAAATTGGCCTGACTTTGCAAAGCAGAATTCTCGGAGTCAGGTAACTAAAGACTAAAGACTTCTATTTCAAATACATAGCAGCAAGTGACATTTTAATGGCAGTTCACATCCTGGTGTAATTCTGTGATAAATGCTGCCAGCACTGTAATAAAATACTGGACATACTAAATTCTGAATGATTGTACAAACTGACACAGTAGAATTTTCTTCAACTATAATTTATATTTAAATAACATTGTTCAGGTGCTCGAAAACAACTCAGAGTAGTTTATTTATACTGAAAATAAAAACCTGCAGTACTCAAATTTATTGTTCCTTCTCACCTCATGGCAAGCAGCATCTTCACCCTCAGTAGTCACTAACTGGAGTAAGTTATATTTATAACCCAATTTTCATACATCAGCATAGAAATGCATTCATTATTTTGCATTGGCATCAGAGGCTGCACACCATAAACATGATCACCTATCCAATCTGTCAGACTACACAGTTTCAACAAGTAAAATGTTGCAGATTTCATGGTTCATCTCCAAAATTCCTAGCTGACAGTTAAACATTGTAAGTCTTTTTATCCAGGTATCTGGTTTAGTAATGTCAAATATCATCAGTGAAATTGATTCTTGGGGCATCTATGTGCCCTAAAATAAAAGGTGAACTATTATTTGATATAATATGCATAAACACAAATCTGTAAATGGGTACATGATAGCTTCAGGCAGATTCACTTAAATACTAAAGATGATGGACATCTGTCCACTTTCCTTGTCTTGCCTGCTATTCAATCAGATTCCCTTTGATCAAGTAAAACACAGTGATGAAATAATAACTACATAACTTTTCAATAATATTTAAGTTTATGAACTGTAAGATTTATAATCTGACTCTGTGATTGACACAATAAATAATGCAATGTTCAGTTTTAACCTGTTTTGAGGATAGATCTCTGTGTCAATTCAATACAGCTTTAGAAAGGATATTTATTTAATTATTGAAATCCAGTCTGGAATAGACCCTTCCAGCCATGCCACCCAGCGAACCAAATTTAACCCTAGCCTGATCACGGGGCAATTTACAATGGATAATTAACTTATCAACTAGTACATCTTTGGACTCTGGAAGTAAACTGGAGTTCCCCAAGGAAACCTACACAGTCATGGGGAGAACATACAATGTTCTGACAGACAGGGGTGGGAATTGAACTGGGATTGCTGGAACTGTAACACGTTGTACTAACCGCTACACAACCATGCTATCTTAACAATATTGGCCCGTACAGTTGCATAGTATATCAGAATGATAATTGATTAGTTGAACAGATTATATTAATGGAAATAATTTGGAAAGAGTATAGCTCTGTTGGTTGACGGTTGGGCTGAGTAATCCTCTGATCTTGGCAATTTATTTGTTGCATGAGGCATGGATATTCCTCTTTGTGAGAACCATGCTACAAGCTGCCTGGGACTTTGGGACATATGGGACAGCAGGAACAGGGGAATATGAGTGTGTTTCACTTCCAATCTCTAGACAGTACATTCTTTCTGGGTTGTTCAGTAACAGCACACTGATGATGCCTCCTCATATAGTGATGAAAGGTTTACAAATGAATTGTCAAGATTGGAGAACAACTCAACCCAATCAGATTGTTTTAAGAACAAGTGGTTAGATGGCTTTTTCCACTTTTTCATTTCTGGGGGTACATCCAATGCCTTGACCAGGGTATTTGGATCTCTAGGCATCTATGCCAACCTAGAGAAGAACAATTCTAATTAACAATGGTGCTGTGAGAACACAGTACAATAAAAAAAACTGGGAAATGTTTTAATGTCCCAGAATCAATGAATATAAATATAAAGTAAAATTGAAATGTACTCCACCTGTTTATTTCAGTACTTCAATGAAGACTGCAGGTATATATTGAATCTTTGATGTCAATAATTAACATTCCATGCTAAATCCTTTGTGAATTCACCAAGCATACACCGTCTATATTCTGTGAATTTGTTTGAATAACTTAATAACAAGAAATATAAAAGCTACACATTCCATAAAATAATTTCAGTATACTATGATCAGCTGCTGTTCGTATAACATGTAGAAAAGTTTTGAAGAGATAATTTAGTAGATAAGTTTCAATGATGAAAATAAATCATTGAATATATCACAGCTTATCATCACTATAATGTAACTGCATGAGTCAGCGATCTTTTATTCAACAAAAAATGGTGCAATGACTATTTATCTACATAATTAATGTTTAATTAATGAAATTGCACAATCAGCAATCACATGGTTCAATGACACATTTTATATTTTCATGTAGAAGTTGTTAATTAGAAGGAAATGGACACCTTACTGCCCATTAATTTTATGAATAGAAAATCCTTTGTCAACTAAGCTCATTGGTCAAATTCCTCTTGTCTGAAAAATATAACACTCTGTGTTAGACTGTGAAAATAGAGGAGAAACATAATTGAATCTATGTTATTTTATGATGAAAACTATCACAAGAATAGAAAGCATAAAACATGTCTTTAATTTTGGATTAACTTAGATCCACCACCAAATTTTTCTTTGAATCATCATCAAAATATGAAGGGAGGAAAGCGATTTTTTTTACTATAGTAACTTTGGCTTAAGTTTTGAAACATATCTGCTGCTTCCAATAATAATCCTGAAGTACTGAAACCCTTAGGTGTCATTAATATCTCACCTGAAAAGAAAACACTTAGGGAGATTTTAAAATTGTATTTCTAATAAATCAGCCAGAGGCCAATTTAAAATCAAATTGTCCTTCTTCAAAGATATTTTCATTCCTTGGTGATATTTCATTGGAGGACTATTGAAAGAACAACATGTAGAGAATGGAAACCAGTATTCTCAGAAGCCTTCCTAATGGTGTTTCTGTCAAAAAGAATGACAAGGGAATTTTGGTTCTCCATCATTGCTAAAAGAACATTAAATTCTTTGTCTAACAGCAATTAAAAATGTCATATTTAGAATTATAATCCTTAATACCTGAAGGCAATGGAAAATGGACTTCGTTCAGTTCACTAGAGAAAGAAGAGTCAGTTATGCTCCGTCTTTCTTTCTTTCTTTCTTTCTCTCTGTTTCTCTCCCCAAAAGAGAGCAGAGACATTTGTACAAATGTGAAAATGGAGAACATGTAGCTTATCACAATGGATTCTTATCATAATGCAATAACCCCTTCCTTCCTCTTGCCCGAACTGATAGTAGCTACATCCTCTGTTCACTTCTGTAACATTTGCTCGAACTCTCCTTTATCTCCCTTTGCACTCTATGCTCATCTCACATTTCTCAATTTCACATTTTTTATACACAGAGTGATGAGTGCACGGAATGGGCTGCTGGTGACGGTGGTGGAGGCAAATACAATAGAGTCTTTAAAGAAACTCCTGGATAGGTACATGGAGCTTAGAAAAATAGAGGACTAGGGTAACCCTAGGTAATTTCTAATGCACAGTTCAGCACATGTTTGGCACAGCTTTGTGGGGAGAAGGGCCTATATTGTTCTGTAGGTTTTCTATGTTTCTTAGATAGAAGCCTGAGCATAATGGACGACTCAGGAACGGCATAGCTCTAAAGTTGTTGGTTCTGCAGTGTACTGCATTATGATATGTAAGGAGGAAATTGGCGGGCTGCTCATTCAATGTTAGCGTGGTGTAGCATTGCTCGCAGTGTGTTCTTAAGATTCTGGACAAAACTTTCCGTCAGTCCATTTGCATCTAAGTGGTATGGTGCATAGCTGTGGCATCATCCAGTGACTTTCTTAATTCACTTTCAGTTGATTCTATTGAAGAGAATGTGGGATGGATCTCCAATCAAGATCTACAATCTTTTCTGCAGTATGAATTCTTAACTTGATATCTGTAGTCATCAGTTCAGTATCTTTGAAATGCTGTTCAAATTTATTTTGTAGAATGACTGAAACAGCCGAGCCAGTGTCCAACTCCATTTTAATTAACTTGCCATTCACATCTGGTGTAAGCCATATTGCTTGTCCCTGGTTAGGTTTCACATTTTAAATCTCATGACTACCCAGTACTGTATCACTGTCATCATTATCAGTTTTTTCACCTACAGCATATTGATTGGTGCTCTTTTTGAAACTGTAACTTGACTTTTTATCCTTTTTTCTTCCCTGTGCAGTCCATTTATTTTTACCTACCTAACATTCTCTTTGTACGTGTCCTACTTTACGTATTTTCTGCATGTTTACCTTTAAACCAGCAAGAGTCTAGTATATGTGAGCCCCTGCCACAACTGTAATCAAATTTGCTCAGCCAGGCTGGTTTCGGTTTAGTGGTTGTAATTTGATTCACACTGTCTTTCATTTCTGAGTGCAACTCAATTGAGTTTCTGTCTGTGGTTGCCATTAATACAGTTATTTCAATTGTTCTTTTAAATGCAAGTCATGATTCAGTTAGAAACATTTTCAATGCTTTCTTCTCAGATTTTACAAACTAAATTGTGTCTCCCTGCATCATTAAGCCCATCAATGAACTGGCACAGCTCAGACAATTTCATCAATTCAGTCACATAAGCTGAAAAGCATTCCCCTTCCTTTTGATTTCCCTTATGAACTCTAAAGCATTCTGAAATCAACAATGGTTTCAGTTCTAAATATTCCTGCATTACATTCAAAATATCAGTTGGTTTGGTTGGAGCTGTCACTGTAAACATCTAAGCAAACAGTATGCTTTTCTACCTATTACACTCAGCAAGACTGGCACTTGCTTCTCATTTGCTTCAACATATTGCTCAATTTGTTCAATATGCATGATCCAGTTGTCTGTTGTGCAGTTGAACACATCTATCTTTCTAATGTTGGCAGTCATTTTTGTCTTTTTTTTACTTATTATTACATTCACCTAGTATTCATTGTTTATGAACTCATGCATTTCATCCACTTTCTGTTTTTTTTTTAAACATGTCTAGCTTTCTTCATGACAAACAAAAAGCATGCTGCAATTCAACAGGAAGGTAGTCATCTCAGGTTCATTTTAACACTTATTCATCACCACTATTATGGTTTGTAACTTAAAAAGAGAAAACATGGGATCCCCAGGGATAAAGGACTCTCCTTTTACTTTAGTGAGGCACACACTTAAGGCACGGCGGTGTTATAATGTATGCCATTCCTGTACTTTTACCTCTAACCTGTAATGAATTATGTAAACAATGAAGAATGCTTATTCAAATGATATATTTACTTTATTACTCAAATACTACTGAAATATTAAATACACAACAAGCTCCTACTTGGAAAATCTCTGGAGAAGCTCTTTGGACTCAAAAAGATATTAAAGTTTTATACTCTTTAAGCAAGATTACAGTAAGTGACTAAGTAGTTTCAATAGTCCCAATTGTATATACAGTATAATTAGCTTCTACGTATTGGATGCACAGAAGTAACTTTGTAGAATTACAGAGGTTACAACTGGAGCATAAGATATTTTTATTTTACACTATTCTAAATTTTGCAGACAACTTACAGAATATTTAAATACCTGTGGATAGTCTAAAGAGTTCTGACCACTAACCCTTAAACCTGACGGGTGATACCCAGAGCATTAGTTGACAGCATAAATGGGATGCACGATAGCATAGTGGTTAGAGTAATGCTATCACAATGCCAGTGATATAGGTTTAATTTCACCATTCTCTTTAAGAAGTTTGTACACTCTCCCCGTCAAAGCATAGGTTCCCTGAGTGCTCTGGTTTCATCCCACATTCCAAAGACGTGCAGGTTAATAGATTAATTGTTGACATGGGTGTATTTATGTGGTGTGGGTTTGTTGGGCCAGAAGGACCTTTGCCATGCAGTATACCTACAAACCCCATTTCCAGAAAAGTTGGGATATATTCCAAAATGCAAAAAAAAACAAAAATATGTGATATGTTAATTCACGTGAACCTTTATTAACTGACAAAAGTACAAAGAAAAGATTTTCAATAGTTTTACTGACCAACTTGATTGTATTTTGTAAATATACACAAATTTAGAATTTGATGGCTGCAACACACTCAACAAAAGTTGGGACAGAAGCATGTTTACCATTGTGTTACATCACCTTTCCTTTTAATAACACTTTTTAATAGTTTGGGAACTGAGGATACTAATTGTAGTAGATTTGCAATTGGAAATTTTGTCCATTCTTGCTTGATATAAGACTTCAGCTGCTCAACAGTCCGTGGTCTCCATTGTCTGATTCTCCTCTTCATGATGCGCCATACATTTTCAATAGGAGATAGATCTGGACTGGCAGCAGGCCTGTCAAGCACACGCATTCTGTGTCTACAAAGCCATGCTGTTGTAGCCCATGCAGAATGTGGTCTGGCATTGTCCTGCTGAAATAAGCATGGACGTCCCGGGAAGAGACGTCACCTTGATGGCAATATATGTCTCTCTAAAATCCTAATATACGCCTCAGAGTCAATGGTACCTTCACATACATGCCACTCACCCATGCCATGGGCACTGATGCACCCCCGTACCATCACAGATGCTGGCTTTTGCACCTTTTGCTGATAACAATCAGGATGGTCGTTTTCATCTTTGGTACGGAGAACTCGACGCCCGTTTGTTCCGAAAACTAGCTGAAATGTGGACTCATCTGACCACAGCACAAGGTTCCACAATCTTTCAGTCCATATGAGATGAGTTGGGGCCCAGAGAGCTCACTGGAGTTTCTGCAGAGTTGATGTATGGCTTCCTCCTTGCGTAATACAGTTTCAAGTTGCATTTCTGGATGCAGCAACGGACTGTGTTAAGTGACAATGGTTTTCCGAAGAACTCCCGAGTGCAGGTGGCTATAATTGTCACAGTAGCATAACGGTTTCTTAGGCAGTGCCACCTGAGGGCTCGAAAATCATGTGCATTCAACAGTGGTTTCCGACCTTGCCCTTTACGCACTGAGATGTCTCTGAATTCTCAGAATCTTTTCACAATATTATGTACTGTAGATGTTGAAAGAACTAAATTCTCTGCAATCTTGCGTTGAGAAATGTTCCTTTTGAACTGACTAACAACTCTCTCATGAATTTTGGCACAAAGGGGTGAGCCACGACCCATCCTTGCTTGCAAAGTCTGAGTCTTTGATGGACGCTACTTTTATACCCAGTCATGATACCTCACCTGCTACCAATTAGCCTGCTTAATGTGAAGACTTCCAAACCGGTGTTACTTGAATATTCTGTGCACTTTTCAATCTTATTTTAACTCTGTCCCAACTTTTGTTGAGTGTGTTGCAGCCATCAAATTCTAAATTTGTGTATATTTACAAAATACAATCAAGTTGGTCAGTAAAACTATTGAAAATCTTTTCTTTGTACTTTTGTCAGTTAATAAAGGTTCACATGAATTAACATATCACAGATTTTTGTTTTTATTGCATTTTGGAAAATATCCCAACTTTTCTGGAAAAGGAGTTTGTAAATAAATAAATAAAAATAAATAAATAAACTATGTCTTGAACTATGTGTTAAGTGGCAGTAATATATCATTAATATACATAAGGTGATTAATTTACTAATTAATTTATTTCTGATCTCATACTGGGACTTCAGTGTGGGTATATTAAGTTATTATTTTGGATTGCATAATTTAGAATAATGTGAAACTAGAACGTCTCAATTTCAATGACTGGTTTTGATCTCTTTAAAGTATTAGTAGATGTCATATTGTCAATTGGTTTTCCTCTGAAGTCTGGTTTTCATTTGTACTTTGGTGCTATCCATATCATTCCCAATTCACGTCTAACACAATTCATCAATCTTAAAACTACTTGTAAATTTTCAACATATCTTATTCCAACAGTATTACACAAATTAAGGTGGTATCACCTGTTAATTGAAAATCAATCAATTGATTCCAGTTTCCAAAGCTGCATCATCCAACCCGCCTTGATTCTCTTGCCCCTTCACTCACTTCTAATTTATTTGCTGATTATTCTTTCCATCAGTTTCTCCCCCCCCCCCCCATAGCAATAGTTTCCACACTGCCAGCTGGTGCTCCGTGTAGCTCATTTTGTTCAAAGGACAGGCTCTGGGGGCGGGCAAGTTATAGAAACTACCAGAATATTCAGTTACAGCATCCTTCACTCAGCTGACAAATAGGGTGCCTGAAAATGTTCGAATGACTATGATTGTACTTGAGCTTTTAGATGTGGTGGGGTTAAGGAAAGCTGTCATCAGGCATGCATGCAGTGAGTAACCATAGTTCCTTGGCAAGTACTACCTGATTTTGCTGAAAGGATTGTCATGAGATGATGGGTAAGTTTTGCAACATCTAGGTATTAAGACCATTTCTGGAAGTCAACACAGACTAGCATAATCCTCTGTAACTGAACCATAAATGAACAGATTATTTCATATTGATAGCTTATTCTCTGGTCCTCTGAGAATTACATGTGCGGTCTACTACTTTCCATAAGGAACAAGAAGGTCAGCTGAAAATCCAAGAATTTGTTCGAACTTAACTTGACAGATTTGGAATAAGTGATTTGCTTCACATGGCCGATACAGAAGACATCCCTTATAATAATCTGCAAGGAACTTAATACAACAGTCTTAAATGTGGACAAATTGCTAAATTTGAGAAGGTTTCTGAATATAATGATTAGTGAAGGAACTTAACTTGCATTGAAATCTCTTCCATAATGATAAAACAGGGTTATTCCAGGACAACCATCAAGTTCCATTCACTCCTGGAACAAAGTGATTCAATTTCCTCTACAATATTATACCCAAAAAGAAGTCATGGAAATGCACCAGTTGTGATTAGCACTGGACTGAATCATGACTTGGATGACCCATTCAAATTTCCAAACCTTCTTAAATGTCACCAAAATGAGTTGCATCTTTGCCATTCTGGAAATATTCTCCCTCCATGCACCATGGGTAGAGTCAATGATGTAATATCCATTTTTTTTTCATTCATTCAAATCACCAGCAAAGCTGGTATTTACTTTCCACCCACTTCCATTACTGAAATGAGAGAAGAAATAAATCAACCACAAAAATGCATCAAGAGCAACATACAGTCTAAGATGGTTGAAGAGAGTTGATAAACCAGGTAGATTTTAACATTCACCATAATTAGTTCTTTTTAAAAGTCTGGATAAGCTGGGTTTCAATACAGCACTTGCTATGATGGGACTTAAACTTATGTCTTTGGACCAAAGGTTGAGTGTTTGAGGTGATTCCCTATACATGACTGAATCATACAACCTATGGCATAATCTATTTCACACACAAGGCGACAGAGGGGAATAAATAGTCAGTGTTGCAGGCTGAGACGTTATTTGTTTATTCCTCTCCAATGATGCCACCTCACTTGTTAAGTTCCTTCAGCACTTTGTGTGTATTGCTCAAGATTTCATTTACCTGCAGAATTCCTTGTGTTTAAAAATTCCATTTAATAAAAGTAGTATTTGACTATTACAGTTGCAATAGAGATTGAGAATACATGGCAAGGAATCATGCATCTTCTGAATGATAATTGTAGTTTGAGCCTTCAATATGCTTGATCTTCTCTTTCCTTCATGAGTTTTTTGGGCTTATTGTTATATTTCTAAAGTGGAAAAAAAATAAGCTGAATTACAATAGAGTAGTTTCAACATGCATTTTATTTCTTAAAAAAACTTTGCATTCAGATAATATTCAGCAACTTGGCCTTTGTTTACAAAGCTCAGTTAATTAATTCTGATCTCTTTCAACTGTTCATGGGCATTGTGTTGTCTAAATAGTACTTCACATGCATAACTTCCCAGACCAGAAACCATGGATAAACCAGAAAATTTACTCCCTACTGAAGTCTAGAAGTGTGATGTTCAAATGAGATGACCCTGATCTACACAGGGGATGCATAAGTCCTGGGTTGGACGTCCTGCTCAGTTAAGGAAGGAGAAACATCTCCCATAGCCTTTCCTTTCCAGGTATAGTGATTGCTGCACAACCACTGTTTGACTTACACAACAGGAGGTCACTTGTAAATGGCCTCTTCTACACTACTGTGCCCACAGCAATGCCTTCATGTGGTCTCCCTGTTCTTACTGAATTTGCTATGTCATGATGCAATTGAATTTCCAGCAGTACAACTGGACAGGCAATCTAGCCTCATCAGCCTTGGCTGGCAGCCAGCGAAGGAGAAGGACAGCTCTGATTCCAAACGCAGGTAGGTTGGACTTGTTAGCCTTGCCAGGCAGTCTGTCTAGGGTAAGGAAAACTCCAATACTCAACCTACAGCCTTGTGGTCACCACAGATGTCACAGCTCACTGTGCTATTGTGGAATGTCCCCCGGTCTAAAGAGTGGAATTCGTCCGTGCACATGAACTTCACTGTAAACCTACACAACACAGATGGGAATTCCTGATCTTCACAAGTGAAGCATCAGCATCATTCGATCTTTATAAGAATTTGCAAAGCCAAGAGACATTACCATTTCTATATGAAGAGATGCTGTGTCATAGGGGGACGAGCAGTTAGTGTAACACTATTACAGCACAAGCTCTAAGCCTGGGATTGAATTTCCATCACCATCTGTAAAGTGAATATACTGTGGCAAGCATTTGGTCCATAATGACAGACACTGAAGCTCTTTAACTCAACAACCGTTTTATGGTGATAAACACAAAACAGACTGGGCACCATGACCCGGAGAGTGAACCCCACCAGTCTCACACTGACGAGGGAGGTGACCATCACACACCAGGTTAGGGTGACCCACAAATACACAAGTAAATTACTGTATAACCCAAGCTAAAATGTAACAATAAATGACCTGGAACTTCTCACCATCAGCCCATAAAAGCATTTTAACACAAGAATGATAAACAGTACTGGTCATTAGAAATGCAGGGGTGGGTTGTTGACCATGCCCCCACCCAGAATGTCACAATATGTTCTTCCTATAACTATATGTGTTTCCTCCGTGTGCTGCAGATTCTTCCACAATCTGAAGGCATACAGATTAGGGTTAGTGAGTTGTTGGCACTCTTTTTTGATGCCGGAACCGTGGCAACACTTGTGGGCTGCCCAACACAATCCTCACTGATTTGATTTGACAAGATCGATGCATTTGAATGTATGTTTCGACAGGGTAAGAGGCAAAAACAAAAGTAAAGCTGATTATATCTAATCTAATCTCAAAATGGAGTCCCAGACCAGCTGCCAGATGTAGCAGGGCTTATATGCTATAAAAGGCTACAAAACAAAGTCAGCTAACATCACTGACAATCCACATCACTTCCTGATGAGTTCAATACATGTTAAGTGTGTTTTGAAAAGTAAAGGATTGATAAGTCACTACCCATCCCAATAACCTCCAGTGTACAGTAACCTCTAATCACTATTATGAACGTTAAGATTAGTCTTCTGGGGAGTGGACCTGCTTAAAGCATTTAGTTTCAATGATGTTTTTGGCTGTATCATAAGACTGTAAGTCCAAAAGACTCAAGAGCAGAATTAGGCCTTTCAGCCCATTGGGTCTGCTGCATAATGTATCCTTAGATCCTGTGCTGATCAGCAGGTAGGGGGATACATAGGCATTTTTAACCTCTCCCTGGTTCAATCTGAGGTTTCCTCCTGCTTTACGGGAAACCAGATAGTCCCAATACCGAAGAAAAGTAAGGTAATGACACTCTTCATGACATCTGCTGACTCTGACATCCATCATCATGAAGTGCTTTGAGAGACTGTTCATGGGATTCCTTAACTCCAGCTTTCCAGACAATTTCCAACCCACTGACATTCTCCTTAATTGTAACAGGTCAATGGTGGACACCATCATCTGCCTTATGGTCATCTCCAGAGCATCTGGACAATAAAGGCACCTACATTAGACTGTTGTTTATTGACTACAGCTATGCCTTCACCTCTATAATTCTAAGCACTCTCATCACAAAAACTCCAAATCCTGGGAGGCAAATCAAATCAAATCAAATCGAGTTTAATTATCATTCAACTATACATGGATACAGCCGAATGAAACGGCATTCCTCTGGGGCCAAGATGCAAAACGTGCCCAGCGCATTCAAAATAGTAAGCAAAAAACAAACTAGTCAAGCAAGATAAACATATATACATAGTCCAATACCCAGAGTGACAAGTCCCACAAATTATGGTACACTTCCTGGCAGCTGGCCTATTGTTCCACTGATCAAACACCGGAAGGAAGTCCCCAATCAAGCATGGACACCAGGCTACAGTGCCTCCAGTGTCTCCTTACTTGGACCACAGTGTCAAGCAAGGCCATAGTTTAAGACCTAGACCTCGTTACAGCCAAGGCTACGCAGCTCCCACGCCACCTGTTCCACCAAAGGAGGGAAACAGGCTTGCGGCATCTTGCATTATCAATGTCCAACAGGGTCTCGCAATTGCAAGAGAAATGTCAAAAACAATTATCCATGGTTACACTGCATGCCACCTTCATGCACCATCTCCGATGCCTTTGAGTAGTAGTTAGAAACACGACTCCTCTGACATCCCAGCCAGCTCCCCCAACATCCCGGGCAGCTGCTCCAACACAACGGCCTGCTCCTTTTCCGATACTGGCTGGGTCTTCCGGCAACAAGCTGGCGGGCTCCTCTGACATCCTGGCTAGCTACTCAGATCAACGAGCTGCTCAGTGCTGTGGCTTTCTTGCAATCATAAAAAAAGCACATTTAACAAAGAAAACAAAACAACTTTGTTTGGCCTCTGAAGGGTCGCTGCGTCTAAATGCACTGTCGTCTTACCATTTTGCACATCTCTGTACAATTGGATTCTTAACTACCAAACAACAAGCCACAATCAGTAAGGACAGGTAGCAACACCTCTGTCATGATTATTCTCAACAGCGATGCCCCACAATGCTGAGTCGTCAGCCATCTGCTCCACTCTCTGTACGCTAATGACTGCTTGGCCAGGTTAAGCTCTAACTCCAACTACAGGCTTGCATATGAGACTACTGTAGTGGGCCATATCTCAAATAATAGTGTGCCAGAGTACAGGAAGTTGAGAGACAGCTTATTAAGAAGGTGCAGTTACCACAGCCTTCCTCTCTGCGGTGACGAAACAAAAGAGCTTCAGAAAGAAGCTTCATTGACTTCAGAAAGAGGGGTAGTTCACATGCTTCTCTCTACTTCAGTGGTACTGAGGTTGAGTGGTTTGAGAACTTCAAGTTTGACAGAGTAATAACCCCTATTTGCCTGTCCCGGGCCAGCCACATTGACGCCATGGTTAAAAAAGTTTACTTAAGAAGTCTAAAGAAAGTTGGCATATCCCCCTCGATCCTTAACAATTTTTGATTGATGCACTACAGAAATCATTATCTCTGGAAGCAACATGGCTTGGTATGGCAACTGCTCTGCCAGTGCCTGCACGAAACTGCAGAGTGTGTGGACACAGCTTGGCAATTCACAGAAAATGGCATCCCCTCCATGAACATTATCTGTACTTCCCACTTCCTCAGTGAAGCAGCCAACATAATCAAAGACCCTAGCTACCCTATGCATTCTCCCTACTCCCCTCCTTCATTGGGCTGATAAAACTAAATGGTTTCCTAGTACTATAAAATGGATTTTTGACCTCACAATCTACCTCATTATGACCATACATGTTAGTGTTTACCTTCACTCAACTTTCCCTGTTGCTGTTGCAGTCTATTCAGCATTCTGTTATTGTTTAACCTTGTACTACCCCAATACATTGGGTAATGAATTGATCTGTATGAACAGCATGCAAGTCAAGCTTTTCGCTGTATCTTGGTGCATGTGACAATAATAAACCAATTGTAAATCACTGCCATAAAATGTTAAAAGCAAAGCTCTGCTCCTGATGCATGCAAGAATATTTCACTCCTGTTATTACTGTCTCAGTGTCTCTCAAAGATACTGGGAAATATTCAGCAATGCACATTAACAACAATTTGCTTGCATTACATTAACAGAATATTTATAAGTTAGAATACAAATTGAAATATCTCTACAATCACACTTGTCAGGAGGACATACTGAGAACTAAGTGATAATTATGGCTTCCATAATGTCACATGGAAAAGAAACATGAAAATAGAATACTTGAGATGAAGAGAGTTAAGTCCATATGGCTTTACACTTCGTCAACCATTCTGAATGTGAATGAAGCACCGGCTAGACTCCAATTGCAAGTTACTTCCAACTAACATCATACCTAAATGCTGCCTACTGTGATCATCAAGTCAATTTCGGCAGCTAATGCTCCTTGCAGGGAAATGAGAGTCTTGTTAAGAAGTATAATCTGAGGTCTGATAGTGTTGTTAGGATCCTCATATTAATTAGTAGTTTCTTTGGCACAGTGTGTACACAGGGAAAACTGCTTTCTCTGCAGGGCAGTGAACAAAGCTACTTTCTCCTACACATGCCATAATGCTGATATACTCTACACGATAGAAATTTTATCAGAAAGCTAATGGCTGAAAGGGATTGGATGCTTCCTGTGTCTGTCTCAAAGTTCATCCATTGTCTCCCATGTGCTCAGTCACAGTCATTAAATACTACAGCACAGAAACAGCTCCTTCGACCCATCTAGTCCATGCCAAATCATTAATCTGCCTGATCCCATTGACACGCACCCAGACCACAGGCTGCCATACCCCTCCCATTCATGTACCTATCCAAATTTCTCTTTAAAAATGTTTAAATGAATGCCTAAGAATGGAAATAGCCAGCTAAATGCAGGAATGATTAATGTCTTAAAAAAAAACTTATCTGCAGCAGCATCGCAGGCACAAATAATTGAATAAAGAGCACACACCTGAAAGACATAAATTAAACTGAGGCCGGTACGGTAGCATAGCGGTGAGCACAATCCTTTACAGTACATATGATCAGGGTTCAATTCCCACAGCTGCCTGTAAGGAGATTGTATTTCTCCCTGTGATCACATGGGTTTCCTCCACAGTTCAAAGACATACTGGTCAGTAGGTTAATTGGTCATTGTAAGTTGTCCCGTGATTAGGCTTTAATTCAATCGGGGGATCGCTGAGTGGCACGGCTCGAAGGGCCATCTGTGAATATGGCCCTTCGTGAATCTGTGAATACTTGTTTGGTTCATCCCTATGCAATAAGCTGTCCCTGATCTTGGCACTTTCCCTTGCAGCTGCAGGAGGTGTAACACTTGTCATTATACTTACTCCTTGCCACCATCATGTGACTTAAACAGCCCTTCCAAGTACAAACTCAGGCCAGGCAATTGATTTACAGCACAACTTCACTCCCAGTCTGCAATGGCTGTCCTGTCCTCCCAACTGCATGTCATTTCAATTACTTTTCCTATTCCCACACTGACCTGGCCATCTTGAACCTTCTCCCTTGCCGGAGTGAAGCTGAATTTGATGTACAGGAATGGATGGATTAACCACAACCTGTTGTAATGACAGTAAGTTTTCCAATTTCAATAACCCTCACCTCTGGTGTGCTCCCCCCGCTCCACTTCTGATCCTCTTCAGGTCTTCCCATTGTTCAAATTAAAGTTCAAGTTTAATTTATTTGTTATTCAATATCACATATCAATTCAGCCAAATGAAACAGTGTTTCTCTGGGGCCACGATGCAAAACGCAGTCCCAACAGTCACAAACAGCATAAGGTACAGATAGAACATACAGTTACATAGGGAGAAAAACATGCGGCCACAAAAAAAATAGCCCAAATCTCTGAGTGGCGTAGCCTGTAGTCTGATGGTGCATGAGATGTTGTCCTGGAGCCACGTATCTGCAAGAACAAGCAGAAGTTCCTCATCACACACTTGTGCAGCCACAGAAGAATGCACTTCAGCTTATACTACGCCGAGCAAACACTGGAGAACAGCACAAATTCAAGCATGCCCACAGAGGCCTCTGCTCTCACATGCACAGCTTCTGATGCCTCCTCCCCTGGGCAGCTGCAACAGGTGATACCCCAACCTGAAGGCCAGGTCTGTGCAATATTGAGGCAACACAGATCCTCTGCTGCCAGTCTTACCAATGAACTGGAGAACTGGATTTACAGTCTTCTACATTACCAATGTCCAACAAGGTCTTGTGATCACAATAAAATCATCAAAGACAATCATTTACACCATTTGCTGGACAGGGCACTGCCTCCGCACAATGGTACATAACAAGTCCCTGAGACAACACAGTATGCAACAAGTCCATCTCTATCGCCATCTAACTACTTGCTAATGGGGAAGACCTGCAGTAGTTGATGTTTTTACTATCCAGGAAAGTCTTGCAATCATAAAAGCGATGTGAAGAGACCATTGCAACTGTGTGCACTGCCCTTTTAACAGAAAGATTCTTAGCCCCATTCCCCTACTCCACGCCTATTACTCACTTTTGTCCTCCTTCACTACCTCATTCAAGCTACCTTGCTACCAGCACCTTTCACCCAACAACTTCACTACCTTCCTCCATCTAGCTCTGGTTCCACTTGCTCTTCACCTCTCCTCTAATACTACCCATTGTCACCTTTCTTACTTATTTTAATACTGTTGTCTTTATTGTTTCTGCTTACCACTCTTCTAGCTTCAACTTCCCCTTCCTGTACCTGGCTTCATTTGCCCTCTCTCTATTGTCCATTACATCACTGGCATTTAGGGCAGCAATGAAGGTTCTCCATCTCTGCAGGCATTCAGCGCTTCCTCCATCGTGTGAGTAGCTCAGTTTTCACTACCATCAGTCATGCAAGTTCCAGATACAGACTCAGGAATACTGTCACACTCGTATGTAGAAGGATTCTTCATTGCTGTTTCTGTAACAGTTTTATTTTACCCGTCATGGTTGTTAGCCCCAAGATGAAGCACCTGCAGAACCAGTGGACCACTTTTAGTCTGTCTTTATCCTTTGTTTGCATTGGGGGACCCTGCCAAGAGCCAAAACAGACACCCTGACTCCAGCCAATGTAACTCCCTGGGTTATTGAGGCATGTATGATTTTAAAATCATCACAGGTCCTGGCATTATCCATGGGCTCCGACTACAATGTTTTAATCCTCTTGCAGGATTTTCCCTTCACCTCTCCTCTTAAGGTATCTATTATCACCTTTTTTTTTTACTTAACTGATTCCAAAATCGTTGATCTTTGTGCTCCTGCTTATCACTCTCTTAGCTTCATCCTCCCCTTCTCGGACCTGGCTCGATCTGCCTTTTTTACAATTTAACCCTATCTACTCATTCTCTTGCCTCTATTTTCAACTTTCCTCCTCCCAATTTCATACAAATTTTGATCTGCCCATTACCCTTTATCCTTCCTCAGTCCACCAATCACCTAATAGTCCCTGTCTGAATTGTGCCCCCCAACATCCAATCCTGTTTATACTGACTATCCTCCCTCTTTTTCCCAAAGCACAGTTATGACCTGAAACATTGACAATATTTTCTCTTGATCCCCCCAGCAGATGCTGGTCAATCTTTTGAGTTCTTCCAGCAGATTA
The DNA here is from genome assembly GCF_030144855.1 of Hypanus sabinus. Classification (NCBI taxonomy): domain Eukaryota; kingdom Metazoa; phylum Chordata; class Chondrichthyes; order Myliobatiformes; family Dasyatidae; genus Hypanus; species Hypanus sabinus. The sequence goes on along the minus strand of NC_082710.1, from coordinate 116,381,073 downwards.
TTTGCTGCTTAGTATTTCAAGTCAGTAATCTTGTCTGTCCATCCAGCATTCTCTCTTTTTATTTCAAATTATGGAAAGAAAGCTTAAAGTTCAAAGTAAAATTTATTATCAGAGTGCATACACATTACTACTTACAACCCTGAGATTCCTTATTCCTGAAGGCAAACTTTGCAAAGTAGCTAAACAGGATCAATGAACAACAAACTGTGCAAATACAAATATAAATAAATAGCAATAAATAATGAGAGCATGAAATAACAAGATGAAGAGTCCTTAAAGTGAAACAGTCGGTTGTGGGAACACCAGAAATAGTTATCCCTTTTTGTTCAAGCACTTGATAGTTGAGGGGTAGTAACTGTTCCTGAACCTGGTGGTGCAAGTCCTGAGCCACTTGTACCTTCTACTTGATGGCAGCAGCGAGAAAAGAGCCTGGGTGGTGCAGATCTTTGATGATGGACTCTTCTTTTCTACGGCAACCTTTCACGTAGATATGCTCAATAGCATCTGTGCCTTTTGTTGAAAACCTCCTTCTTTCTTAACTCATATTCCTTAAAAATAAAACAGTGTATTGCTCTGTGGACCTTCCTAGTTTTTATTGCTTTCTCATAGACTTTGTCAGAGTTGTGAATGGATTTTAACAAAGCCTGATTACATTTTGCATATCTTCCAACAAGTCCATATTTAAGAAAATCAAATATTAATCAGTAAAACTATGTTGAACTCCTGACCAGCATTTTCAACTAATCATCTAACATACGGTACTGTGTACATATATTATTCTAGGGTGCCTAAGGCATTTACACTGTACTGTAGTAATTTTATGTATTGCACTGTACTGCTGCCACAAAAAAAAACAAATTTCATGACATATGTGAGTGATGATAAACATGATTCTGATTTGGATCTCTGTTGTGGATTGAGAGTGTGAAGGGGGCAGGAGGAGGGGAATCAAGGTTGGGAAAAGAGGAAGGGAGAGAAGATGGTGCGGGAAGCACCAGAGAGACATTCTGTAATGGTCAATAAACCAATTGTTTGGAATATAGTTGCCTTGCCTTATGTCTTGGGGCTGGGTGTGGCTGCACCTGTGCAAACTGTCACCACTGACACTCCTTTTATGCCAACTGTCCCTCCAACACCCGCCCCCCCTGCTCCACACACACACCACCCTATGCATAGATCTTGTTGCCTTACCAAAGAAAATATATACAGGCAGTGGAAGGTATGCAGTTTGCAAGATTAATTCCAGGGATTTTCCGTTTGTTGTATGAGAAATGATTAAACAGAGTAGACATGCAGTATTATACAAATGTCCTAGGCACATAGACATAGCTAGGGTGTTTAAAAATTTTGCACAATGCTGTATTTATCAACGGGGAGTGGAGATTGAGTTTGTAAATCTGGCAGGAACAAAGGATCTTGTGAATGGTGAGGGTGGTGTGCTGTGGGACGGGTGTTGGACAGGTGGCAGAGACGGAGTGCCAGAGGCAAGGGTTGGCGCGGGTGTAGACACACACAGCCCTGAGACACTAGACAAGGTAATCTGATTCCAAACAATTGTTTTATTGATCATTACAGAATATCTCCAATGCTTCTTGCTCCCTCACGTCTCCTTTCCCCTTTTTTCAACCATGATTCCCGACTCCTTATTCTCTTCCCACTCTCAGTCCGCAGTAGAGACCCATATCGGAATCAGGTTTATCATCACTCACGTATATCATTTTTTGCGGGAGCAGCTGTAGGGTGCAATACATCCAGTTACTACAGTATTGTGCAAAAGTCTTGGGCACCCTAGCTCATCAAGCATCATATCTTGACAATTTCTGATTGATATTGCCTGTTCCTGCACTCATTAGAAAAAAATGATAAAAGTTCCCAATTATAGAATTTGCTGATGTGAAAGACGGAAATTGGAAATAAGACATCCAAATCAATGTGTGGCGAAGTTTAACAAAACTAAAGAGGTGGAAATGTTTTATGGAGATTTGAACTTCCTGCATGGGATTCTATATAATGCAGTCCTGTTTAACTGATACCATAGGTCACAGTGGAGTCTTATAACTTCAGCCCTTTAGTATACAAGGACACCTCACCAGGTCTGTTGCATTTCAGTAAGGAAGTTGTAAACGTTCATTTTGGATTGATCCTGTCCATGGATTCTTTACTAGGAATTCATTTCTGCTGCTTTCTATTTTAAGGTGATGCAACCTTTTCACTGCTGATCATGCCATAGCAGATGATACATGCACATCAAAGCAGACAAATTAGAAGAGTATTTCAATTCCTTCCGACTCACGTCATCATTGAGCTCACAAATCTCTTATTACCATGGCAACGCACCAATCCCAGTTACCAGGAAAATATTTCACAATAACATCACCCTTGCACTACAGTATTTCATCCACTCTGCAATCTTCAGGAATGTATTTTACAATGTTTGTAGAAGTTTTTTTGTTACTGTCAGTAGGAACAACATAAAAAAAGAAACAAACCCTTCAGAGGAAAGAAATAAATCAAGTTATTGGACTAAGGCTACTTCGTCACTTTTCAGCCTTTTGTCTGATGTTCCTTATAGGTCATCTTGCATATCTGTCTTCTTCTCTACATTGCTATAACAAGGACATCCAGAAGTATTACCAGTATAGTTCATCAGTCTCACTGGCATATCTTGATTCCTGATCCTTCATTACTAGGCAGTTACAAGCTAGTGAACTGCAACTCTACTGTTGGGTTTATTGTGTGGACTTTGAATCAGGTGACTCAAGAATTTGGCTGAAACATATGGAGCCTTCTGGAAATATAAGAAAACACATATGCTGAAGGTCTGAAATAAAAAAGCAAAATACGGTGGAAACCCTAAGCAGCTTTGGTAGTATTTGCGAAAGCGCAGTAGGTTGAGTGTTTCATTTCTGGGATCCTTCATCAGAACTGGAAGTGAAAGGAAATAAATACTCCCAGGTTGCAAGAAAATATGGGGGAAGGGTCAGCAGAATAAATTAAAATCTCTGACAGTGAAGTAGCAGTTAAATTCAGATTAAGTTCTGTCAATGTATTGCGTTGCTAACAGAAAGCTGTGGGATGTTCCTAGAAAGCTAGACCTTGCAATAAAAAACAGGAAAATCTGATCTGAAATGATGATAGGCAGAAAATGCCAATTGTGTTGCAGACAAAACGAAAGTGTAAGTGAATAATCTAATGTCAGAGAAATCAGTATTGCATTCTGTTCCTAAAGTGCGCCCCCCCGGCAGCAGGTGACAATTTGCCCCTCAAATTTGCATTGGGACTTATAATAAAGTTCAAAGTTCAAAATAAATTTATTATCAAAGTACATATATAGATCAATACATTTCCGTTAGCATTTCGAAGCTCTGTTGATAAAGGATTCATGATATTGATGGCCTATTGCCACATGGCACCATGCAGCTTAACTAGAAGTCCTTAAATGGACTGCACAAGGCAACAGAGAACAAAAAAATATATACTTTTTAAGGTCAGAAAGAACATTAATTCACATACAAGCAGAGAGTTGGGATAAATAGGTGCTTCTCTGGTTGGCAGTTAGTGGTGGATAGAATGCCACAAAGATCAATACTGAGCCCACAACTGTTCAATAGAAACATTAACAAGTTAGAACAGAGGACTTCTGAGTAGCATTTCTGAGTTTGATGATGACATCAAATTAAACACAAAAGCAAGCTGTGCAGAGGATGCAGAGAAATATAGATAAATTAAGTCAGTAACCAGTAGTTTGACAGATGGAGTATAACATTGGTAAATGAGAGTTATCTATGATGGAAGGAAAATTGGATCATGTTTTTATTTAAAAGATGAAAGATTGGAGCATGCAGTTGTGCAGAAGGAATATGAGTCCTGTTGCATGAATCACAAAAGGTTGGTTTGCAGGTGCAACTGGTAATCAAGGAGGTAAACGGAGCACAAGGCACATATAGCACATACAATTATGTTAGCAATAAACATACTGTCACACACAAAAAAATATATATTATAGCCCAAGTTCCTGAGTGTCATATCCTATCGACTGATGGTGCATGGGATGTTGTCGGCAGGAACAAGCACACAACAGTCCGATCACCACACACTAGTACAATAGCAGACAAATGCATTCTGGCTTGTATTCCACCAAGTGAACACCAGAGAGCAGCACTGATGGGCAGGGCCAACCCAAATCTGCACTGCCATCTTACTAGAGGTGTGACCCTTTAATTAAATCAACAATTTTATTTTGTTGAATCGATCAAAGAACAGGCAACAATTTGTTGCCTGCATGTAAATCACCAAGATCTAGGCAAGTTAAGTTACCATTTCGTGGTTGAAAGATTGGAGCGACTGGGCTTGTATACACTGGAATTTAGAAGGAGGAGAGGGGATCTGATTGAAGCATTTAAAATTATTAAGGGATTGGACACGCTGGAGGCAGGAAGCATGTTCCTGCTGATGGGTGAGTCCAGAACTAGAGGCCACAGTTTAAGAATAAGGGTTAGGCCATTTAGAACAGAGATGCGGAAAAACTTTTTCACCCAGAGAGTGGTGGATATGTGGAATGCTCTGCCCCAGAAGGCAGCAGAGGCCAAGTCTCTGGACGCATTCAAAAGAGAGTTAGATAGAGCTCTTATAGATAGTGGGGTCAAGGGATATGGGGAGAGGGCAGGAACGGGGTACTGATTGTGTATGATCAGTGAATGGTGGTGCTGGTTAGAAGGACTGAATGGCTTACTCCTGCACCTACTGTCTATTGTCTATTGAACCAGACTTTATAATCAGACAAATAGCTTTATGAATTTTCCTGGAATTTCTCTTCTTATGTTGTAGAATGAGTTTTGAACTGAGTCTAGAAACAAGTATTTCTAGCACAATTGTCAGGAAATCATAGCAGGACTAGATCGTGGTGTGGAAATTATGATACCTTGATACAGTTTTGTTTTCTAGCTATATGCTTCATCTCTTACAGGGCAGGGTACAGACATCATCCATTTCAAGGAACCAAATCACACAATTAATGCATTAACCAAATCCCAGCAATTAATTCTGGGTTCAACAAGCAAGATAATTTGTTCCCAGATGGGATCTCTCTATTCTACCTGACTGTGACTTAACAGTTAACCAAGCTTGACAGGATCAGATTCAGTCACCGTAGATCTTGAACAATTAATCTTCTTTTCTGTGACTCCAGGGAGCCCGAACCTTGGTTTGTCATTAGCTACAGTCCAGCAATACAGTTCAGTGCTGCTGGCACAATAAAAATGTGAGGAGCCTCCAGACCAGAACCGTTGCTTTCCTTGCTCCAAAAATCTCATAGGAATACGATTTGGTGCATTTTTTTGTGACAAGTCATGCATTTCGCTCAGAAAATCATTGGCATTCTGCATTAACCTTTTGAATACTTCCTTATCATTAACATTATCTGAGATTTTGGGGCAGGATTAATATCTGGACTCTTATGTCCCATACCACCAGATTCAATCATTACCTGTCAACAATTAGGTTCCTGAACATGACCGAATAACTTCATTTACCACAACCCTGAACTGATTCTATGACCTACAGGCTCACTTTCAATGATTCTTTAAACTCATGTTCTCAGAATTACTTTTATTTACACAGTTTATCATCTTTTGTGAATTGGATGTTTGTCAGGCTTTGTCTGCTTACGTATTGTTTTTCACAAAATTCTATTACATTTCTTTTTCCCTGGAAATGCCAGTAAAAATGAAGATCAAGATGGTATATGGTAACATACGAACGACGATAATCAATTTGCTGTGAAATAAGTTTACTTTGAACTTTGAAGAAAGGGCTTTCATGCTAAAACAAGAATGATATTGCTTCCACTGAGCGATTTCTGTGTGCATGCAAGTGAGAGTGTGGGGGGAGGGGGGGGAGAGATACCTAGATACCTCTGAATGCGGTTATGTGTTTCTGGGGCTCCCTTTGATTTGTTTATATTAGTTGGAAAGGGGTGTCTGAGATCTGTCTCTGAGTGCGGGTGATTACTGGGGGTAGGAACAGATGCAGGTGAGTCTGGCAGATGCGCCACATACAAAATGCTGGAGGAACTCAAAGGATTCAAAGTACATTTATTATCAAAGTATGTTCGCAGTATACAACCCTGAGATTCATCTTCCTGCAGGCACCCATAAAATAAAGAAAACCATGGAACCAGTTCAAAGAAAAACATCAACAGCCCCACATGCAAAAACAAATCACAGAAGCGTCAACAAAAAGAATGAACAAAAGCACAGAATAATGTGAACTACAGTCCAATCCCCAAACTGCAGACCCATAACTTTAGCACCGTGCTTCGACAGCATCGAGGAAGAGAGAGATCATTCGAATGCAGTGAGCGAGAGGGTGGTAGACGGTGGTGAACACTTGCTCGCATTCTGCACTCACCTTGATGTTTCTCAGTCTTCCCTGACACTTTAATTGGTGAGATCTGTGAGGAATGGAGTGAACCTTGCACTCGTGCCCAATCTTCAAGCTTCGTGGCCTCGAATTTCGCCTCCCAGAACTCTCTCAGAGGCAATACCTCCCATAGGTCTGGCAGCATCATAGTTGCTGTCCGACCTGCTGAGTTCATCCAGCATATTATGTGTACCGGCCTGGATTTCGAACATGTCCAGAATCTGCTGGGTCTCTGAGTATAGCAGATTGTTTGTGGGTTTGTGTATGTGGTGAGATATTTGTGGGAGATGGGCATCTTTTGAGTTTGCAAATGTGACTGGGCATGTTAGTTGATGGGAGAAAAATTGAATACTAGGTGGCCAATACTTCTATGATTCACACACCTGGCTAATACCTAATTTGTTACTTCCTGTTTGCTCTCTCTTGTTGCCACCTTCGATGGTTTCTTGCCATGCTTCACCCCACCAACCTCCATGCATATTGTAGGACTTCAATGTGGGAGTCAGTTTCATTCATTGCAAACTCTACATTTGGGGAGGGGTGAAGCAAGCAACTCTGAGATTATTACACTTATATTGGTGTCACCCCACACTCATCTGTCAGCTCCTCGCCGCAGTATGGTCTGGCTTTCTGGTTATCTTTTTAAGGATTGGAGCTTTGTAGTTCTGTTATGTGGATAAATGGTAGTTGCTTGAGAGAAAATGAATTTCTGACACTGATCATAAAAGCTGCCCAACTTGTTAAGAGTAGCTTCCTTCTTTGCTTTTGCACTGGGATCATAATTGAAAACGCCAGTATGAATGAAGCAGCACAAAATCACACCAGTGACCTGTTTAACAAAGTTATCTTGAGCTGAGGAATTGCTACATGACACTGTGCTCCAAAAGAAATTTAACTGATTGGCAAATCCCGAGAGCACAGCATATATACAAGCCTACATATGTATACACATATACATCAAGACAATGCAAAGGATTTTATAAAATTTATTACGTAACTAAAATTTATATTATTCAGTAGGAAATTACTGTATTTAATTATTATTATTTAATCTTAGGTTCTAAAGTAAGAGTTTGTTACCAATCTCCTTTTTAATTCAATGCAACTTAAACCATGAGTTGGCAGTTGATCAAATGAGAAGCCAACCATTTAATTTAAAGGTTACTCAGTGAATTGTGACCTGGAATTTGGATTGCACTAAACTAGTTTTGCAGGGATTAAAAGGGCCTTTGAGTTCCAGTTTTAAGAAGAGTGTGTTTGTTTTGAATGAGAATGGGATCCCTTGGCGTATTTGATCGGTATCATTCCTGGCTGTCTAGGGTGTTCTTGTCTCATTTAAATGGATCTTTATAATATTTCAGCATTACTGCTCTTGGATACTATTATTTCAGTCCCTGAGTTACCCAGTGCTAAAATGGTCAGTAAAGCAAAGTGCAAATAAGCAAGACATACTTACAGCTTAGTCGTGGGCTTGTCCTGTGGAACGTCTGGCTAAGACTGAAGGTGCTCTGGTTTCCTCTTCGATGGCAGAGGCACACTCATAGTTTGGTTAATTGACTACTGTAACATATTCTCAGTGAAGGTGGGTAGCAGCAGACACAGTGGGATGTTAATGGGCAGGTGCAAGAGAACAGGATGCAGAAATACAAATAAGGGGATGGCATTGCTTAGAGAACTGTTGACCCTGTGGGCTGAATGGACTCCTTCTATGTTCTAAGGAAATGCCAGAAACTTATTAGTCTATCATTCACGTTCAGCAATGGACTTCTGATTTTGATTAACAAGTTGCTGCTTGAATACTGAAGAAAATTTTATGATAGTCATGAATGTTCTAGAACTACCTTTGAAACGAAGACAACTTCTCAAGAAGTTTCACCATTCATTTAGATTCTGACTGATCTTCATTTAGTTACAGTATTTCATTTTCTCTCAACACTCTTGCCTAACAGAAACATTTTCAGCATTTCAGATAACCTTGGCAATTTGGATTTTGGGAACGTAAAATTCCAGATTTCCACTGCTATTTTATGAAGACACACTTTCTGTTGCTGTTTTGCATTTAATATTTCAGTAATATGTGAATAATCTTGTATATATGTTTGTTGACTGAAAATTCTTGTTTGTTTAAATAATCCATTACAGATTATATGTATAAATATGTGAAATGCATATGGCATCACATTACAATGTGATAAATGACTAAAGTAAACTTGAAGTTAGATCTGCATTCTTGGACTTCCAAGATTTTCGTTGAATTAGTCTGATCTTTGGAATGGACAAAACACAACAATTGCATCCCCAGATAGTTTTTTTTAATCAAATATTGACTGCATTTCCCCTTTAGCAGATTCTCCTATTACAGCAAAACTTATTTTTATATATGCATCTTTTTGTTCTCAGCTAATGCAAAGCAATAAACTACAAGTGCTGGAAAATGAAAATAAAAATACACATGCTGTAAATATTGCAGAGAAGATGGAGGTGTGAAGGATACCAGGTGAGTACCTTAGGCAACAGTTCCCTATCACAGGCATTCCCTTTAATCGCTGCACTCTTCCCCTTTTTTGCAACTTGATGTATGTAAGGTTGATGTATAATTGTTCTTTGTTCTAATGAATGGTCATCAATCTGTTTCTTTGTTTGCAGCTTCTCCCTGATGTGCCGACGATTTCTCAGATTTCCTGTTTTTACTTCAAGCTTGATCTTATTTCCAAGGTGCCATTCATGATCCAAAATTCAAGATTCAGCATTGTATATTGTTATTCTTCAACATACTAGGGTGAAAGAGAACGAAATGATTGATAGTCCAAATCCAATGTAGCAATAAAAAGAACACACAATAAGCATTAAGAACAGAATAAAAAGAAACACATTAGTATACTGCAAATTCATAACATTGGCTTATATACATAGAATGATTGTACCTACATGATGTGACACTAGGCATAGGAGTGCCTGTATATAAGGTGACCCTGACAGGAAATGATATAATGATGGTGAGTGGGTTGATGGGTTGAAGCGTTTATCAGCCCGATGGCTTGATGGAAGTAACAGCTTTTGATTCTGGTTGTCCTGGCGTGTTTGCTATGTAGCCTCTTTGCTGATGAGAGTGGGACAAACAGTCCTTAAGCAAGGTAAGTGGGATTCTTCATGATATTGACACCCTTTTCTTGGCACTTTTCTGTCCTTGATGGCCAGTAGGCTGTTGCCTCAGTACATAAATTTGTCCTCTAACCAAAATGTGATACCTTGGACTGATCCAAGTTAAATTCCATCTGCCATTATTTGGTCCACTTCCCTAGTTTAAATCCTATTGTAATCTTAGATACCTCTATGTCCTCTGCACTTTTGGTGTCATCTACAGACTTATTAACTATGTTGACAAAATTGTTGATGTATGTGATAAGTAACAGCGGGATCCAGCACCAATTCTTGTGGCACAGTACTGGTCACCAGTATGAATAAAACTCCTCCAATAACATCCTCTAACTTCTACTACTATGTCAATTTTCATCCATTTGCTAGTTCAGATTGGATCCCATGATAGCAAACTTTTCAGAGTATCCTACCACATGGGGCCTTGTAAAAGGCCTTGCTATAGTTCATGCAGACCAGGGGTTCACAACCATTTTTATGCCATGGACCCTTACCACTAACCAAGGGGTCTGTGGATCCTAAATTGGGAATTCCTGATGCAGACAAAGTTTATCATGCTTCCCTTATCAATCCTCTTTGTTGTCTCTTAAAAAGCTCAATCAAATCCATGAGACATTACTTCCCATGCACAAAGCCATGCTAACTATTTCCAATCAGTCCTTGCCTTTACCCTGTCACTCAGCATCACTTGCAACAAATTTCCCACCAGCTCACAGGCAGCTCAAAAGTTTTCTTTAGACAGGGATCTCTGTCTGTATGTTCATCATTCTTTGTCTATAGACTGCCACATCTGAGGCCTTTACAAAGGAAATGGTGCAGAAAGTGTTTGGATTTCAATGCCTCTCTCCGTATTTTGATGAATAAATGAATTTTGGTCTTCTTGACAGAAAGACCACAGTCAGTCCATGTTGGCAGCAGCATCTCTAGTGCCACTAAGCTGAGCACTTGTGCCACCCTCTCCTCCCTCATGGCTGCATGCTCAGCCACTACTCGTCACGCATGACTGCACTGCTAGATCCAGTTCAAACCAAATCATCAGGTACACTGATGTCACAATGGTGGCTGGCCTCATCAAAAATAATGATGATATGGCGTACCGGTAGGAGGTAGAGCAGCTGGTTGAATGATGTGAACAGAATAACTTGAGTCTCAATAGGGGCAAGATTGTGAACTTCAGGAAGGACAAAAGAGGAGATTCTTCCAGCTAATTAACTAGTTGAAACACAGTCTTTTTAAAAAAAAAATTAATGAGACACATTTAAATTTAGGCAACTAGTTCTTAACACATGTAACACTCACAGAGTATTTCTGATTTATAAAAAAATCCAAGTTACAAGAGATTTACAAACTGCAAAGGATTTCCAAACATAGTTGCAATTCTTACAAATCAAAAGGACATAACAATGATTTGCAGATGAATAAGTCATCAGTCACTGAAACTGATGGCTGAGAAATCACCTTATCTTTCTGTCATTCTCCTTGTCATTCCTAACAAACCCCAAAGCTTTCTAACAGTTATACTGTTATGCTACTAGATGACAACATCTGCATGTGATAACTTCCAGATACGTTTGCTGGGACAAAGTAATTCATACAATGGTTTAAAAGCTTCTGTGGACGGTGGTGCAAATGTCTTTGCTATGGTCCTCTGGTTCAATGTAGATCAATCAGCATGACATTGTTGTCCTACAATCCAGACTCACTCCACTTTGCAAACAATATTTCTTCAAAGTCAATAAATCCACCCCCACCCCACCCGACCATTGTAGACTAACAGTTTGTGTTCTGTCACTCAATTTGCCAAGCTGTGCTTTTCACTTCAAACTGATTATCGTCCCAATCCACATTAAGTACTGAAGATTGGTTCTTGTTCACAAAAACAAGCTAAGCAAAGAATATCTGTCAGAAGTTTATCTTCTTCACAACGCTGACCATTTGGAAGTGTCATGCTGCTACTGTAGAAAGCGAAGGATAGAAATAAGCCTCTTGGGCCCTGCAAAGTGAATATCCATAACACAATTTAAAATCTACCAATCTAGGGACTGAGGGTAGGAGTCATGATTTAATGAATCTATTTAGTAAGTATTTTTATGTGCTGCAAACAGTGGTACTTATGTCTACAACATTTGAATAGCTGGAAATGTGTGCACAGTGTGAATTTTATCTGTGAATGTTGTGAGGTTTAGTGTAGTAGCCAAAAGTTGGGATTTTTTGCTAATTACAATCTCAATTAAATATGTGAGTTCACTCTAGGGTCAGATCCCCAGCATCACTTTTGGCTTTGTCCTTCTTTCCATTTTCCTTTCCTTTTACTTCATAATGGATTCAAAACATGCAATATATCACTTGTGCTCCCCATCTCCTGAAACATTTTAGTGCTTGCCAACATGCACAGTTAGTACAGGATGGTTTCAATGAACATCTTCTCTTTAAGAAGTGCAATCGTAATGTTGGTTAATATCAGTTTGTTTCAGGTTGAAATCACTCATTACCAAAATGTGCTAATGAGGAAAACATCACATATGTCACCTGTTTTGACATTGATTTCACAAGAGGTGCACACATGTAAATCATTTTGAATGGCAACTACAATCTGATGTAAAACACGCAAGAAACAGTAGTTCAATGCAGACTTTCATGAGAGGTTGTATTCTGACCCAAAGTTTTTGCCTGATCGATTTAGATTCCATTTTGGAAATGAAAAAAATGGATCAATCAATATCTTATTTATTGGCATTGCAGACTTGAGTGGCTGTGTATCTTATTTCTACACTGATTGTTGTCTCAACTGAATTTTAAAGAAAAAAAGATCTCTCATTGTCACACACTTTTGTTCATTATTGGAAAAAGTAAAGATTCGGGTTATTGATGTCTGTTGGGCAGGAGGAGGCAAAGACAGAAAACAGAAATAAACTCAAAATGAGAAATGACCGGCAAACAGATACTCATCCAATAGACAGTGCCAGTAATTAAACCCTACTGCTGTCACTGCTCAGATTCAACAGAGGTTACTGATCCAATGCATATTGCCCTCCAAAGATCTATCAAACTTCAAACTTCTCATAAGATTCCCGAAACCAGACTTACCCTACAGCTCCTTCATAGTGCAATTGAGAATCTGAATTAGGTTTAACATCACTGGCATATATCATGAAATTTGTTGTTTTGCAGCAGCAGTGCATTGTAATGCATAAAAATAATATCTATAAGTGTTTAAAGATAAATAAAGAAAATGAAATTAAATTAAATACGTAGTGCAAAAAGAAAGGAGAAAATATTGAGGTAATGTTCATTGTGACATAGTTCATTCAGAAATCTGATGTCAGAGGGGAAGAAGCTATTCTTGAAACATTATGTTTTCAAGCTCCTGTACCTTCTCCTTGATGGTAGCAATGAGAAGCGGGTATGTCCTTGGTAATAGGGGTCTTTCATGACGGATTTCACTTTTCTGAAGCATCACCTTTTGAACATGTCATGGACTCTGGGGAGGCAGGTACCCATGATGGAGCTAATGGAATTTACAGCTTGTGGCAGCTTATTTTGATCCGTGCAATGGCCATTTCATACCAGACAGTGATGCAGCCAGTTAGAATGCTCTTCACAGTATATCTGTAGACATTTCTGTGTGTCTTTGGTGACATACCAATTCTCTTCAAATATAATCACTGCCGTCCCTTCTTTGCAACTGACTCAATATGTTGGGCCCAGGATAGACCCTCAGAGACATTGACACTCAGGAATCTGAAACTGCCTGCCCTCTCCACTGCTGATCCCTTGATGAAGACTGCTGTGTACTCTTTTGTCTTCCCCTTCCTGAAGTCCACAATCAATTCCTTGCTCTTATTGCTGCTGAGTGCAAGGTTGTTGTTGTGACACCACTCAATCAGCGGATCTACAGTATCTTGCTCCTATATGCTTCCATATCCCCAGCTGAAATTCTGCCAATAAAGGTTGTGCCTTTGGCAAATTTATAGGTACCATTTGGGCGGTGTTTAATTACAGAATCGAGGGTAAAGAGAGAGTACAGCAGTGGGCTAAGCACACATCCTTGAAATGTGTCCGTGTTGTCACCAAGAAGGAGATGTTATTTTTGATCCACACAGACTGTGGGTTCCTGATGAAGAAGTCAAGGATCCGGTTGCAGAGGCAGGTACAGAGGCCCTGCTTTCGGCATTTGTTGAGTCGAACTGAGGGTATTATTGTTTTGACCGCTGAGCTGTAATCAATAAACAGCAGCCTAACATACAGTAGGCATTACTATTGTCAGAGCCAGTGAGATTAATATCTGCTGTATACCTATTATGGCAATATAGACAAATTACAGCATGTCCAGGTCCTTGCTTAGGCAAGAGATGACTCTAGCCATGACTAACCTCTCAAGGTGTGTGGTTCCGTGCCTGCTGATTATGATACCCAACTTCTCTAGTGCCTAGCTGACATTGGCCTAAGTTGAAATGTACGCTGCTTTCAGGATGATGGCAGAAAACTCCCTCACCAGATAAAATCGATGACAGTTGACTGCTTGATGTTCCATGTCAGGTGAGCAAGATTGAGACACCACAATGAGTTAATCGTAAAGCATATTCTACTTCCTCTACCTTTAAGAGACTAAGCTGTCCTTCTTTCCAGAGAATGGGGAAGCCATCGAGCTGTAGCGTTGCATTCAAAATGGTAGGGTATAGCCATACTTCCCTGAATCAAAGTACACCTCTGTTCCTGATGTCCCTCTGATAAAGCCATATTGCTCTGAGGTCTTCAGTTTTATTCTCCAGAGACTATATATTCACCAGCAGGATAGTAATGAGAGTGAGAGGGGGTCTAAAGCTTATGTGTTTCAATCATATCTGTAAACCAATATGCTGTACCCACTTGTTTTCTTAAATGGGAACTGTGCTTGTGAACCAAGTCTGCATCTGAAGTGGGTCAATTCTGTGTATTGCTATATATTTTTATGTTTTATATGTCATAAAACAATACTACATGGTTGTGATGTGGATTTCAGCTGTAGCAGTCCTAAACAGGAATATTTGATGATTCCCACTGGAGCTGCATGCAAGTAGTTGCAACTTTCAAAATCTTTCAATCCTGAAGCAGGTTCTACAGAGTGCAAAAAAAAATCAATCAACTTCTGTAAAAGCACACGATCAATCTGCAATGCTTCCAAAATCAAGAAAAGGTATGATTCACCTGTATTTCTTCAGTCTGGTATACTGTATTTATGTTCATAGTATCCTTTACACTGGAGAAAAACAAATGCAGTTAGTGGGTATAACTTCATACCTGCACTAAGTCCACATGTGTGACCCTAAGTTTTCTGTAGAACTGTGGTGTAAATGATGATTGATAGTTAGTGCAGACTATTGGGCCAGCAGGTTAGTGGCCAGAAAGGACTACAATCAGTGAACAGGAATGGAGGTGGCCATTTTGTGACACTATCCTTACAGACATCATTTTGTAAACTGTTTGATGAACAGATTCTTTCTCTTGGATAAATTAATCAGTGCAACTGAACATAGGCTCAAGGAGCTTGTTCAAACAATCTGTTAATCCTGAGACCACTCTCAAATAAGAAGCTGTTTATTGTTTAAAATTGGAAGTTTACAGAAGTAATCCTGCTATCTGGGCCCAGAGTCAGCGCAGCCCAGTTTAACTAGTTTGAACTAGTCAGAGTTGAATAGAACAAAAGATGTCACTAAAGTTACAAAATTGAAGGCGATGGCCATAAAACAATATTGCTTGCAGCCCTGGGCTACACACAATGAAACCTGACACGGGTCATTCAGATAACCTCGAGCCAATATAACTGAAACATCAGAGATTAATCTGATCAGGGATGGAATAAGAATGAAGGACTTGAGGACCACAGGCAACGACAAATCGCCAGATACCAATGATCGCAGATGCGGTGGACCACAAGGAGTGCCTGACCAGTGCAAACTCCTTTCCTCGGCATTACTTTTCCTATTTTCTGACTGTTTATGAATCGTCAGGAACACAGGTATTCAGTTATGTAAATTCATGTGCTTATGAATTGAGCCAATAGAAGTATTTGTTAGTAAATATGAATTGTCTCTGTGTTAAACACTGATCATTATTCTTAAGAAGTAATCATTGTAACAAGGCCAATCTCCATGCTGTGTGACTCTATGGCTCTAGGCACATTGATACGTTAAAGGAAGCTCAGGCTACATCAAATCAAATCACCTTTATCATCAGAAAAATGCTGGGAGATACATTCACACATCATTCGACCAAATTATACACTATCTGAACAACTGCTCACATTTGGCCCCATACACTGAGACCATTCCCACATCTCAGTGCATCATTCTGCTGGAGGTCTGCATTATGTGTCTCCTCCACAGGGTGGAGTGGGCTTCTGGAGGCCGATGCAAAATCAAAATCAGAATCAGGTTTATCATCATTGACAGGTTGTGAAATGCGTTGCTTTGCAGCAGCAGTAGAATGCCAGACATAAACGTTATAATATGTTACAAAAAAATAAATATATAATGCAAAAGACAAATAATGAGTTAGTGTTTATGGGTTCATAGAATGTTAAGGAATCTGATGGCAGAGGAGAAAAAGCTGTTCCTAAATACTGAGTGTGAGGCTTTAGGCTCCTGTACCCCCTTCCTGTTGATGGTAAGAGAAGAGGGCATGTCCCAGATGGTGAATGTCTTTAATGATTGATGCCATCTTATTGAAGCACTGCCTCTTGAGGATGTCCTCAATGATGGGAGGGTTGTGCTAGTGATGGAACTTGAAGAATCTATGTCTCTGCATCCTGTGCCTGGGAGTTTCCATACCAGATTGTGATGGCACCAGTCAGAATGCTCTTCACCAAACTTTTGTAGAAATTTGTAGAGTTTCTTTGTGATTGCATCAGTATACTAAGACCAGAAGAAATGCTTTGAGATATTAAGACCCATGAACTTGAAGCTATCCGAGCTTTCCACTACTGATCCCTCAATGAGGACTAGAATGTCTTCTCCAAAGTAACACCTAAACATCTAGTATATATAAGTCAGAAAAGCTCATTGACATTGACCATACATTCAAATAATGTTTTAAATATACTTACAAGTGAATTTTAAAATTAGTTGCAATACATTCAAGCACTGTAAATTAATTTAAATATATGTAGAAGAAAAAAATAAAAAAATAAGAAAATAACCTTTATTAGTAAATGTCAGTGATCTATTCATATAATCCATATGAGCTGCAAAGTGAACCTGGCTCCTTATTTCCAGGGCCACCAGAGGTTTACACACTTTCAGAGACAGTGAGAATTGAGATGCATCAGCTTTTGACCATCAGCACTAATTCAACTTCTGTCTTGAGAATCTGAGAGTGGCTGTATAACCTCTCCATGTGGAACTAGCACCTACTTCATCATATGATCCAGGTAACTGTTAAATTAACATCAACTGTATTGACATGCAGAATCTCATCATGGCTCACTGACACAGATCACAGATGATCCTTTCTCCCCAAAGCAGAGTTTTTGCCAAATCCTTCACTCTCAAGAAGATTGTGCGCTATCAACTGCATCTCTCAAAACTAAATTTGGCACCTTTGCTGGACTTCAGCAAATTCTGACCCACAATAATTTGCTGATTGATTAAGAGAGAAAATTAATCTTGCAGCGCATTGTACTATAATATTGTATATTATCGTAGTATGTATGAGGCTTATGTATAAACTTTGATACAATATTTAGAGTGGAACTCAGTGCAACAAGTTATCATCTGGGATAAAGCGCATAAAATAACACTATCTTTGTGCTCTTTAATAAAACACTTTGTGAGTTTAACTTTTCAGGCAAACCTGATGTAATTAACCGAACCTGCTTTAAAGTATCTGGTGGATGTGATGTAAAAGTAATTTTGAGGCTTTTTCGCTTCAAAAGTTACCATGCAATTTCTCATCATATTGTGTGTGGAACCAATGAATTTCCAAAATCTGCCTGGGATGCGAAGGAAATGCTGGAGAGAGCCAAAGAGGAGCAAAACGGGTTGTTCCAAGTGTGGATTTATTCACAAAAGTCTTTGAAAATAATACTTAGATTATTGGCGTAGCAAAATATTTCCATCATCTCTTCAAATAGAAGGCTGGGGAATGGGACTAAATGGGACTAAAGGACTAAATGGGACATCAGCTCATGATGAAATGGCGGAACATACTCGATGGGCTGAATGGCCAACTTCTGCTCTTTTGTCTTATGGTCTGATACTGTTAAGCACATAATATTTCTCATAGTTCTATGTGCTAGCAGTCAAACACACAACAGAATAACACTTTGAACTAGTTCAGCTAGCTCTGTGTTGTACTTTTCTATGACTCTATGACCTGAGTTCTTTAATGATAATGGGCTTCTAAATTCATATAGTTATGAAGCAGGATGAAATGATATAATAGAGATGAGATAATTGGGAGACATCTGATGTATTTTCTAAACACAGTTTGGCTTGATTGTAGATCTGTGATCTATTGAATTACACTGAGATAAGCATGAGTTGTGGCTTGGATCCACTCCAATTGGCCTAGCAACACAACAGGTCAACAGCTGATGACATTTCATTGGCTCTTCACTCAGCCCTGGAGCATCTGGAATGTGCTCTTCAATAACTACAGCTCAACACTCAACACTATCATCCCCTTGAAACTAATCAATTAACTCCAGGACCTGGTACTCAATACCTCCTTGTGCAGCTGGATCCTTGATTTCCTCACTTGCCGGCCCCAGTCAGTACGGAATGGGAGCAACATCTCCTCTATGATCACCATCAGCACAGTGCACCACAAGGCTGAGAGCTTAGCTCCTTGCTCTACACATTTTATGCGTATGACTGTGAGGTTAAGTACAGCTTCAAAGCCATATTTAAGATTGCTGACAACACCAATGTATGGACTAATCAAAGCTGCTGATGAATCAGCATGAAGTCGGGAGATTTCACTATTTGAGTCATATCACAACAACAACCTCTCACTCAATGTCAGCAAAACCAAAGATCTGATCATTAACTATGATTATTAACTATGATCATTAACAATTAATCATCAAGAAACTGAAGAAAGGAAATTGAATAAACCTGGGGGGGGGGGGGTCAATGAGCCAATCTTCATTAGAGGATTGGAGACGGAGCTGGTCAGTAACTTTAATTTCCTTGGCATTATCATTTCAAAAGGTCTGTCCTGGGATCAGCACATAAGTGCCATTTCAAAAGAGACATGTAGTGCATTTACTTTCTTAGAAGTCTGTGTAGATTCACATGTCATTTAAATCTTTAAAAAATTTCAACAGATGCACACAGGAGTGTATCCAAACTGGTTGCATCAAGACCTGCTGTAGAAGCACCAATGACCAAGAATAGAAAAGCCAACAAGAACTGTGGATGCAGTCCAATCACAGGAAACACCGTCCCCACCATTGCAGACACCTGCAAGAAAGCAGTATCCATTATTAAGGACCCCCACCATCCAGGCCATGCTGTCTTCTTGCTGCTGCCATCAGGAAGGAGGGACAGAAGCTTTAGATCCCACACCACCAGTTTCAGGAGCAGTTATTATCCTTCAACCATCAGACTCCTGAACCAGAGTGGAGAACTTCACTTACTGTAGCACTGAACTGATTGTACAACTTATGGACTAACTTTCAAGGACTGTACAACTCATGTTCTTAGTAATATTTATGTGGTTATGGGTTTTTTGTGTTTACACAGTTTGTCTTTTGCACATTGGTTGTCAGAATCAGAAACAAATTAATATCACTGCCATATGTTGTGAAAAACGATAAGAGAATAAAGCACCATGTTAACTGCTATGCTACTATGAGGAGTATGAGGAATGTTTGATGAATCTGGGCCTGTACTCACTGGAGGTTAGAAGAATGGGGGGGGGGGGGCTGCAGAGGATGTCATAGAAAACATATCAAACACTGAAAGGCCTTACGGGAGTGGATGGATGTGGACAGGATGCTTCTAATACTATGAGAGGCTAAGACCAGAGGACATAGCCTCACTATCCAAGATACAATGCTTCAAAGTACATCTATTATCAAAGAATATAACTCAGAGATTCATCTCCTGCAGGCAGCCATAAAACCAAAAAAAACACCATGGAACCCATTTTAAAAAAACGTCAAATATTCAACTAATGAAAAAAAGAAAAAAATTGCGCAAATGGCAAAAAAAAAGCAAGAGGTCAACACAGAGGTGATCAAACATCAAACCAGTAGTATTTAGGATGTCTATTTCGAACAGAGAAGAGGAGGAGCTTCTTTAGCCAGAGGGCAATAATTTTGTGGAATTCATTGCCACAGTTGGATGTGGAAGCCAAGAAACTGGATTTATTTAAAACAGAGGATGATAGATTATTGATTAGTCAGGGCACCAAAGGTTACAGGGAGAAGAGAGAAGAATAGTGTTGAGAGAGAAAATAAATTAGCCTTGATCAGATGGAGAGCAGAATGGCTTAATCCTGCTTTTGTGTCTTATGAAATCTTCAAATAATAAAGTTTACATAATAAAGGAAAGAAGAATCTGTGAAGACAAGTTAAATTTGGTCTTAACAGAATGATATATTAGGATAACACATCCACCCACAAGGAGGAGATTAGGAGGCCGAGGAGGAGCTCAGGAAGACTAATGGCGCCTAACGGCAAACATGAGGAAATCGTAGACCCATTGTCTCAGCTTGCTCCTGCTCCACCAAACTCCTTTCTGCATACCTTGACATAGTTTTATCCTCCCTTGTTCAATCCCTTCCCACCTATGTTCGTGACACTTCTCACGCTTTGAATTTTTTCAATGATTTTAAGTTCCCTGGCCCCCACCGTCTTACTTTCGCCATGAACGTCCAGTCCCTATATACCTCCATCCCCCACCAGGAAGGTCTCAAAGCTTTCCGCTTCTTTTTGGATTCCAGACCTAACCAATTCCCCTCCACCACCATTCTCCTCCATCTAGCGGAATTAGTTCTTACTCACAATAATTTCTCCCTTGGCTCCTCCCACTTCCTCCAAACCAAAGATGGGTCCCAGTTATGCCTGCCTTTTTGTTGGCTTTGTGGAACAGTCCATATTCCAAGCCTATACGGGCATCCGTCCCCAACTTTTCCTTCGCTACATCGACGACTGCATTGGTGCTGCCTCCTGCACGCATGCTGAGCTCGTTGACTTCATTAACTTTGCCTCCAACTTTCACCCTGCCCTCAAATTTACCTGGTCCATTTCTGACATCTCCCTCCCCTTTCTTGATCTTTCTGTCTCCATCTCTGGAGTCGGCCTATCTACTGATATCTACTATAAGCCTACAGACTCTCACAGCTACCTGGATTATTCCTCTTCCCACCATGTCTCTTGCAAAAATGCTATCCCCTTCTCACAATTCCTCCGTCTCCTCCACATCTGCTCTCAGGATGAGGCTTTTCATTCTAGAACGAAGGAGATGTCTTCCTTTTTTAAACTAAGTGATTTTCCTTCTTCCACCATCAACTCTGCTCTCAAACACATCTCTCCCATTTCCCGCACATCTGCCCTCACCCCATCTGCCCCCACCCCACTCAGAATAGGGTTTCCCTTGTCCTCACCTATGACCCCACCAGCCTCCAGGTCCAACGTATAATTCTCCATAACTTACTCCACCTCCAATGGGATCCCACCACCAAGCACATCTTTCCCTCCCCCCCTTTTTGCTTTCCACAGGGAATGCTCCTTACGTGACTCCTTTGTCCATTCATCCCCCCAATCCCTTCCCACCAATCTCCCTCCTGGCACTTATCCTTGCAAGCGGAACAAGTGCTACAGCTGCCTTTACACTTCCTCGCTCACCACCATTCAGGGCCCCTGACAGTCCTTCCAGGTGAGGCCACACTTCACCTGTGAGTTGGCTGGTGTGGTATATTGCGTCCAGTGCTCCCGGTGTGGCCTTTTATATATTGGTGAGACCCAACGCAGACTGGGAGACCATTTCGCTGAACACCTACGCTCTGTCTGGCAGAGAAAGCAGGATCTCCCAGTGGCCACACATTTTAATTCCACATCCCATTCACATTCTGATATGTCTATCCATGGCCTCCTCTACTGTCAAGATGAAGCTACACTCAGGTTGGAGAAACAACATCTTATGTACTGGCTGGGTAGCCTCCAACCTGATGGCATGAACATTGACTTCTCTAACTTCTGTTAATGCCCCTCCTCTCCTTCTTACCCCATCATTTTTTGTTTGTTTGTTTGTTTCCCCCCCCTCCCTTTTTTTCTTTTTCTTTCTCTGCCCATCACTCTGCCTGTTCTCCATCTCCCTCTGGTGCTCCCCTCCCCCTTTCTTTCTCCCTAGGCCTCCCGTCCCATGACCCTTTCCCTTCTCCAGCTCTGTATCCCATTTACTAATCACCTTTCTGGCTCTCAGCTTCACCCCACCCCCTCTGGTCTTCTCCTATCATTTCGCATTTTCCCCTCCCCCTCCTACTTTCAAATCCCTTACTATCTTTCCTTTCAGTCAGTCCTGATGAAGGGTCTTGGGCCGAAACGTCGACAGCGCTTCTCCCTATAAGTTCTGCTTGGCCTGCTGTGTTCCACCAGCACTTTGTGTGTGGTGCCTAACGGTGACTCCTTTGCTTGTATCTTTAAAACAGGTCTATTTCCATCTTTAATATCTCTATTTTTACCTTTCAGGGCTTTTTTGAAGAGCCTGGCCTGGAGTTACCTGCTGAATACAGTTCTTTGTGGGAAAGGGACCCGCTCTAGGGTTTTCATGAATGGTCGTTATTCAGCAATCCAAGGCCTCAGCCTAAGAGCTTCGCCCGTCTTCAGAGGAATGAGCTTTCATGGCTCTGGAGATGGGGGGATCGGAGCTCGGTGTCCGGGCAGGAGATATGTGTGTCATGGGAGATGGAAGATCTAAGGCTGTGTGCCCAAAGACCTGAGATCTTCGGACACACAGAGCTCGGAAAAAAGTGATGCAACAGACCTTTCACATCGAAAACCAGTGAGTTGTTTGTTATGTCTCCCCTCTCACTGTGAAACAGAGACACCTCTTTCTTTCTTATTAGGGAGAGAGAGAGAGAGCTTGTGGTATGTCAAATACCAGGTGAACTAGTAATCTTTGGAGTATTGCAAGTCTGTGTCTTTACTGTTGCCTCTCTCACGCTTGAGTGCTCCGTGTTAGGTGCCAATGGTTTGTTTTGTTGGTAGGAGGAGGGGGGATTGTTGCTTGTTGCCACTTACATGTGGGAGGGGGGAGCTGGGGGGTACTTTGCGGCTCTAACATTTAACTGTCGTTCATTCTTTGGGGACACTCTGTTTTTGTGGATGGTTGCGAAGTAAAAACATCTCATGATATATATTGTATACATTTCTCTGACATTAAATGTTCCTTTGAAACCTTTGAAACCCCACACCTCGCACATACAGAAAGGCCTCCCATTCATAGACTCAGACTCTCTAACTTGAACACATCAGGTCTCCAACTTAAGACTTCACCTCACTGATGACTGGTTTGAACTTCAGGCCTCAACTTCCAGACTTACAAGGACATCACAACTAAATCTCCTGGGCCTTTATGGCACCTTCGAGCCTCTCCCTTTGGTCTTCATCTTTAAACTGTGCTCTGGATATTGAAACTCATCTTTGAACTTTGGAGTTCACCAACGAATGGGTATTGACCCCACAATTCATGAATAACATGCTCAAACTTTGGGCTTCAACTTCTGAACTTGCACGGCCCTTCGGACCTGGAGTTTCAGACACAGACAATCCTGGGGGAGTCACCAGCCTTTACGACATCTGCCCATAACTATCACTCAATGCCCACATGGACTTTTGACCCAGGAATGGAACTCACTGACTTGGAGTTCACTGGTCCCTTCAGTGTCAGCCAACCAGACCTCTGGGATCACTGACATTTGTTTGCAGATCATCCCTGCCTGGAGTCAGTCTCCTGTCCAGTCTCTTAATTTACTCCCCTTGACCTCTCTCCTTGAGAGGAATTAGAGGTCAAGGGGAGTAAGTTAAGATCCTCTCATCCTACCTAAATCCTAACCTGATCTTAACTCCTTGCACTTCTCTGAAAACCATCCCTATAAACCTAAAAAGCAACTAAGTCAAAGCCATAATATCAACAAACAACACTGCTCAGTCCAATCTTGACCAGTGGCATTGAGTTGCAAAGAGATGATTGTGTTGAATGCTGAGCTTTAGTCAATGAAGAGCATCTGGATCTTCACTGCTCAAATGTTCCTGGGCTCAGTGAAGAATCAATGAAATGAGATCTGTTGACCTGTTGTGATAGTTGGCAAATTGGAACGGATCCAGGTTACTTCTCAGGAAGAAGATGATATGCACTGTGGATGTAAGTGCTACAGCATGATAGTTGTTAAGCTGGTTACCAAGTTCTTCTTGGGCAGCAGTATGATTGATGCCTGCTTGAAGCAGGTGGGTACCTCAAACTGCCATAAGTGAGAGGTTGAAGATATCGGTAAACACTCTAGCCATTTGATTAGCACAGGTCTTCAGTTTTTGGCCACATATAATGTCTAATGCCTTCTATGAATTCACCTTCCTAAAGGATGCTCTCACATTGGACTCAGAAACTGAGGTCATAGGGACTGTAGGGGCATGTGAACGTGCCTCCATGTTCTGTCAATCAAAGCAAGTTTAAAAGGCTTCAAGCTCATCTGAGAGCAAATCCTCGTTGACATTTATGTTGCTCTGACTTACTCACAATGGAGGAAGTGATGATATTAAAATTCTGCCACAGTTGGCGAGCATCCCTCAGTAATTCAAGTTTTGTTCGGAAGTGTCACTTTGTATGCAAAATGGCCTTCCAGAGGTCAAACCTGGTCCTCATGTACTTTCCCGCAGAACACCAGTCCTAAAAACCACTCAGCTAGCTCTTAGTAGGTTGTGAAACTCTTATTCATCTAGGGCAGGGGGTCCCAATCTTTTTTATGCTAAGGACTCCAGCCATTAACCGAGAGGTCCGTGGACCCTAGGTTGGGAACCCTTGATCTAAGGCTTCTGGTTGGGGAAGACTGAATAACTTCGTGTGGACACACTCATCTATGAATGTCTTAATAAAACCTGTGATAATTATGCTGCATTGATTCTGGTTTTCTGATGAGTCCTTAAACATAGCCAGATCCACCAACTCAAAACTATCCTGTAGCCACTCCCCTGCTTCCCATGACCACCTCTTTGTTGTCCTTAACGCTGGTAAAAACTCTGTAAATGTTTGCTTCACCCTCGGAAAGATATACATATTCTCAACACAATTGGAATAGTTGCTTTTAAGGCTATAAGGGATACATTAGTTAATGGTTAGCATCCATCTATCTTGAAGGACAATGGGTGTTGATTGTCATCAGCACAAGCCTGGGAAGAAGGTATGGAGATCCTGAGATGCCCAGTCATCAAGATCCCCTTGTTAATCTCACCGGTATAGTTCAAAAGAAAGCATATGGAGCAACACATTTGGCACCAGCTTGGCTGCAGAAGCTGCCTGAAGGATGTTCAATGACATCTAGCCACTTTAGGGTCTCCACTCTGGAACTGATGTTTGGGTTTACTTTCTTAGCCTTTGTCTCTCCCGAGGATGCCAACAAGGCAGTGGGGCTATTAATAAGCCTAAGATAATTAACATGGTTGGAGATATTCCAATTTTTTTAGAATGAAGTTGTGGAAGCTGCCAGCTAAGGTGAGACAGTGGAGTCCCTGAAATGAGTGATTCAGACTTTATATAAAGATACACAGCATAAGGTAGCTTGTTCTCAGAAAATCCCTTCATATGAGAGATGTACTGAACATTCACAGTGGCCATTTCTTCAGAGGTGAAAGAATAATTATATCCAAATTTCAAAGGTGAAAAAATGATCAAATATGTTTATTACGTAGGATGGTGGTGAATTTTGGTAGTTCACATTGAGGTGTTTGATGTTGCAGCGTTCACTGAGCTTGGCAATTACCTTGTACATGTTTCATCACCAGTCAAGGTGACATTATCAGTAAGTAGTATTGATGTTTCTCTCTGGGAGTGCTCACGTTTATATAGGCCCCTGTTTGCTTGCCTTAGTCCTGAGTGGCTACCCTTTCAGTTCATTTGCTCCCATTTCATTGACTTTTAGGGTTTCACAGATGGTGTCTGCTTCGATATGTTTGTTTATGGAATTATCAGAAGAGAACCATGCTTCTAAATATTCTCATTCCTGCTTCATGTTCGCCTGCACCAGAAGTTCTACGGTGTCCCAATTAAAGTGATATCCTTCTTGGTCTTAGCAACAGTGGATCATTTCTTCATACTGCCAGTTTATGTTCCCATAAATGAGTTGAGAGTTTAAGGAAGCTTGTCTCATGAGCTCATGAGCCACTGTACCACTAAAGTCAACCAACAAAGGAATGTGGTTTCCAGGATCACTTGTGGAGACTGCACCAAGAACTATGTCAGCCAGACAGGACATAAACTCTCAACTCATTTACAGAATACAAACTGGTGGTTGAGACATGATCACCTGTTGCTGATCTCAGTACGTGAGGACCAAGAAGAACACCACTTAAACTGCAACACCGTGGAGGTTCTGGCACAGAGAAACAAGATGCAGTCATGAGAATATTTAGAAGTGTGTTCTCTTCTGATAACTCTCTAAACAAACATATCAAAATAGACAAATAGACATCATCTATGAGCTGCTAAAGGGGAAGAAATGTGAGCCAATAAAATTCAAAGGTCAACTGAAAGAGTAGCCAATCAGGACCAAGGCAAGCAAACAGGGTCTAGATAAATGCAAGCATTCCCTGAGAGAAACACCATCAAATACTCACTGAGGATGTCACCTTGACTGATGATGAAACGTCTGCAAGCTAAGTTTTCATTACTTACTTCTTGGATTAAATAGTTGTCTCAGCGGAGTGAAGATAGTACCTAATACTCAGGAAATCAGGACCCATGTTCATAAATGTGAAATGCGAGGCTGTCTGGAAACCAACAAACCAAAGAGAACCTGTGACCCTCCTTGGGCCAAACAGCTTAACCTGGGCCAAAGTCAGGCCAGCCATTTTACCCAGAGAGGAAACATATCTGGTAACTTACTGACTATCCTCAGAGAGATATTGACACAGTCATCAGTATACATCTGACAGATATGGGTAATTTTATGCAAATTAAAAATGGAATGCAAAATACATGCAGTAGAAATAATTTGATCTCTTATGGAAGCTTTTAAATAGCAGTGTTTTGTGGTTCTTTCAATTCATACCATTGTTTTGATATCCTGGACTGCAGTTGTGCTCCCAGTAGAACAGTATAAGTACATTTTATCTTGACAATACTTCCAAATTGTGCTCCGAGTACAACAGCATAAGTGTATTCTATTATGGCAATATTTCTAAGGAAGGGATGCGGCACACATGACTATACTCACTGATTGAATTTTATTGTGTTCCCAGTATTATGCTTCACGGCTAGCACATCAATGTTTCAGACCTTAAGACATCTCCATTTACCAAGCCTGTGAATTTGGTTCATAGAATGACAGCTGAGTGGATGGGAGATGATTGTGACTCATCTACTACAGTTTGGAACCTGAAGATCTGGGTCCACGAAGTCCACACGGACATTAAAGAGTTGAAAGGCACTAAAGAGACCAATGAGCCTGATAATGTAGCAGTGAAGCTACTTTTTCCAGAAATAGAAATAGACTAGGGCAGCACATTACCCTACACTAAAAATCTCAGACTCAGAAACCATAGAGAGGCATCCATACGTAGAATAACTAAGATAACATTAACACCACCAACATTCACCTTCTAGTTTGTATTTGTTCCACTATCCCAATTTCCTATTCTGGCTTGTTCCCCCTTCCTTTCCAATCCTAATGAAGAGTCTTGGCCTGAAACTTCAACAGTTTATTCACTTCTGTAGATGCTGCCTGACCTACTGAGACTCTTCAGCCTTTTGTGTGTGTTGCTCTGGATTCCCAGCATTTGCAGAATCTCTGGTGTTTGTATCCAAAGCACAGTTGAATTTATAGGAATAGCAAACAAAGCCCTGAATCACTCCCATTTTCATGAGTCTAACCAACCCCATCATCACTTATTCATTGATTAATAACAAAGTTGTGTTGAAGGGTAACTGCATGCATGCCAAATACCTTGTAAAAAGGGATTACAAGTACATGGGAGCTTTGTTTTTTTTTGTATCTGTGGTCTATATTTTTATTTTTAATTCAAAGGTCAAGTTTAACATCATGTATACAATCCTGAAATGCTTTCTCTTTGTAAACATCCACAAAAACAGAGAAGTGCCCCAAAGAATGAACAGTTAAACATGAGAACACCAAAGCCCCCCAAGGACCCCTCCTACATGTAAGCAGCAATGAGCAATGTACTCCCTCCCCTACCAGCAAAAAAAAAGTGCACTGGTACCATCACCAAGCCTAAGCATGTGCTAAGCAATAGCAAAGACACAGACCAAAGTTACACCAAAAACTTTGCATTTCATCTGAAATTTGACAAACCACAGGATTTTTTTCTCCCTGGCAAGGGAGAGGGAGGTATTTCCCCCATTTTCACAGCAAGCAGGAGACATAACAATAACTTGCTGGTTTATGATTTTAAAAATTTGGTTCATCGCTTTTTTTGAGCACTGTGTCTGAAGATCGTAAAGACTTTGGATCTTCGGGCCCACAGTGAAAGATTTTCTGGCCTCCCTGATGACACATGAGTCTCCTGCCATGACAGCGACCCTCGTTCTGCCTGTCTTCAGAGCCCTGAGATCTTAGGCTTCCGAACACGATCTACACTCTCAGGTCGAACCCTTGGCAAGTCGAATAATGGCCAGACATGGAACCCAAGAATGGCTCCCATTCCCGTAAAGAACTGAAGCCTGCCTGTAACTCCAGGTCAGGGTCCTCAAAAGAACCCTGAAAGGGAAAAATAAAGATATTAAAGGCAGAAATGGAGCTGTTTCCAAAGATGCAAGTAAAGGAGTCGCTGTTAGGCACCATTATCCCTCCTAAGCTCTACCTCCTGTTTCTCACATTTTTCTTTCTTTTTCATTAAAACTCTCACTTTTCTATTGTACCCATCCAGCTCAAGAGGGCGAGACAGGAGGAGCGGAGGCAGAGGAGGATGTGGAGGAGGAAGATCACACTTTATCCTTGAGCTGAACTCCAAAACATCTTTACTTAAATACTTGTTCTGGCATTGCAGGAGACATTAGATTAAACAGTCGTCTTTCAGAAGGAGACAGTTGGCACTGATGAGCCACAGGCAGGCGAGCAATGAAGGAAGATGTGCCAAGTCACCAGAAAGTGAATCCACACAATGGTTAAACTCTAGAGTGATGGGATTCATTGTGAAATGCACCATTACATCAAGCCAGACATGGGAAATGGGGATTTTCATACACAACAGAGTGACAAATTGGCCAATATCTTTCTGTCATTTGAAATAATTGTACTTTGAAAGCTTCATATTTTATTTTCAATTGGCATTGCAGTCAATTCAGCTAAATGAGTCTTTGTTGTCAGTCAGAGTTCCCAGTCCCATAATTCCTACAATCTATTTTCTCATAATTACTTATCAATGACCGCAAACCTTCCCCTTATTCTCCTGTTATCCACTCACAAATGGATCAATTTACAGTCATCTATGAGCTGGCCAGCACATATTTGAAACGTGAGAGGAAACTTGTATGATCAGAAGAAGGCATGCCAACTCCACACAGGCAGTTCACTGGAACCTGGGTCACTGGAGCCAGTGGCCAGCTATTCTAACTGCTGCGATCTTTGCCACTCTGCACTGATTAAGCCATACTTTAATAAACAATTCACACTAAACTGTGCTTCAGCACTCTTTGTAAGTTTAGGAAAAGTCATACAAAATTATCTAAGAATGGAATACGTACATCTATTGTGGCCTGCGTTCCATCAGTGATCATGGATGTGACCTGGACTATCTCTTTGATGAACATTATAGCTCTCTCTGCTAGGGCTATCCGGATATATATCCTGGTTGTCAGCTATTTTAATTCTTCTCCCTTTCCCGCATCGACATGTCCATTCCAGCTCTCATCTACTGTCAAGATGAGCTTAACTACAAACTATCAAAACAGCTCCTTATGTTCTACTTGAGTAGTCTGCAACCCACTGGGATGAACATACAATGAATCCATTAAATTCTTCTAACGGCTTCACTCTGTTCCTTTTTTCTCTCTTCCTTATCTATCCTGCCCTCCTCCTTGCCTCTTGCCCATCCCTCACCTACTCCATCTGCCCAACACCCAGAAACTTCTCTCTTTGGTTCCTCCCCCCCACTATACCTACCCGCCACCCCACTTCCCTCCCTTGATTTCATGCTCCACTTCTTCTCCACAAGATTCCATAATCTCCAATCCTTTGTCACAATCAGCTCCCAACATCTGATGACATTTCCACTTTCCCTTTACCTATCTAGTCAACCACCACATCTCCCCACCACCCTCCACCCCCACCACCTGTATCTGCCTGTCATATTCTAGTGCTTGCTTCAGCCTTTTCCTCCACCATTTCTATACAGGCTGTCTCCCCTTTCTCTTTCAGTCCAGATGAAGGGTCTCAACCCAAAACATCAACTGTCCATCTCCCTCCATAGTTGCTGCCTGACTTGCTGAGTTTCTATAGTATTTTGAGTGATGCTCCAGATTCTAGTATCGGCTAATTATTGATGTCTTGCATCCACTGGTGGCAAATGATGGCAGATGATCATAATTTCAGCTGACATTTTTGCTCTTTCAGTGGTTACTCCATTGTTTACATCTGCATACCTGCTTATTAATTCAAGTATCAAATCAGTCAATCATGTGGCAGCAACTCAATGCATAAAAGCACTAAGACATGGTCAAGAGGTTCGGTTGATGTTCAGACCAAACATCAGAATTGAGATTAAATGTGGCCTAAGTGAATTTGAAAGTTGCTATCAGATGGGGTGGTTTGAGTATCTCAGAAATTACTGATCTCCTGGGATCATTACACAACACTTTCTAGAGTTTATAGAGAATGGTGCAAAAACGAAAAAAAAAATCCATTGAGCAGCAGTTCTGTGGGTGAAAACGTCTTGTTAACGAGAAAGGTCAGAAGAGAAAGGCCAGACTGGTTCAAGTGGACAGGACACTGATGGCAACTCAAAAATTAATTTCTTAGTGTAATTTATCACATATTTTATGTGTACTCATGCCACAAAACCATAAATTTCATGACAAATGTCGGCGATGATAAACCTGCTTCTGATTCTGAGTTTATTGGGATATGTTTGGAAGAGAATTTCAGAATCAGAATCATTGACGTATGTCATGACGTTTGTTATCTTACAGCAGCAATACAGTGCAATATATTAAAAAATAATTCTATAAATTATAATATGTACCTATTGTGGCAGTAGGAATATTGAGGCCAATCCAGGCCCTTGCTTATGCAGAAGTTAGTTCTTGCCATGACTAATCTTTCAAAACACTTCATCACCATAGATGTGAGTGCCATTGAACATTAGTCAATGAGAAAGCTCACCATGCTCTTCTTGGACACCGGTATAAATGAATCCTGGTTCGTGTAGGAACCTCTAACTGCAGCAGTGAGATATTGAGAACACATCGACACTCTAACGAGTTGGCTTTCATGCTTCCAGTGCGCTGGCAAGTCCACCATTGGGCCTGATGCTTTTCAAGGCTTCACCCTCCTGAAAGATATTCTGACTTTGGCCTCTGATGAGACAGGTATCACAGGGTTGCCAGATGCTGCAGGTAGTCACACACGTAGAGTTTTCTTCTCACTTTCAAAGCAAGCATAAAATGTGTTCAGCTGATCAGGGAATAAAGTATCACAATCATTTATGATGTAATGTTTTGCCTTGCAGAAAGTACTGGACTGCAAAACCTGCCCAGCTGACATGCATCCAATTTTGCCTCTAACTTCCTTCAGAATTGCTCTTTAGTTCTAAGGGTAGCTTTCCAAGTGTTGAACCGGAATTTCTTTCATAGATTAGGATCACCGATTTTGAACACTACAGAAGTAGCCCTCAGTAAACCGCTAATTCCTGGTCCATCGAAGACACCTGGGGGTTAGGTATACCCACTGTGTTCTTAAAGGCATGCACTCATCCATACAGGTTTTGATGAAGTCAGTGACAATTCTGGACTATTCATTCAGATCCAAAGATGAATCCCAGAATATAATCCTGTCCACTGATTCAAAGTAGTCCAAAATAGTCCTCCACCTCCCTTGAACATACCTTTCATGGACCTCAGCACCAGTGTTGCATCCTTAGTCTCTCCCTGTATGTCCGGAGTGAAAGTACAGCCTGGTGTTCAGACTTGCCAAAGTGTGGGTGTGGGATGGCATAGTAAATGATCATGACTGTGATGAAGCAGTGGCCAAGTGTGTTGGCTCCTCTGATTGTACAGGTGATGCTTTGGTGGTAGTTTGTCAGAGACTTCCTCAGCTGCGCCTAGTTATGGTTTCCCCAATGATCAGTAAGGCATCAGGGTCCGCTGGCTTGAGACTGCTGGTCATGGTCTCAGCTCCTTCAGTGCCAGTGGAGAAATACACATTATGCAACCATGATGGTGGCAGAAATGTCCCTCAGCAGATAGACAGGATGACACTTGTTTGCCAGATGTCCCAGGTTGGAGGAGATAGAACTTCCACGACTGCACACCACAATGAGCTGATCATGAACCAAGCATTGCAACCTCAGCTTTTGCCTGATGCTGCTGTCCAGTCCATGTGGTAGAAGGTGAAGCGCTCGAGCTGAAATTCTGTGTCCAGCATGCTGGGTGTGAGCCATGTCTCTGAAAAGCAAAGTACGCAGCAGGATATGATGTCCATCTGATGCTTCAAAGCTCACAGGCCTTCAGTTTCATCTTCCAGAGACTGTAGATGAGCCATGAGGATAGTGGAGAGTGGGGCTTCAGAGCTCTGCATTTCAGATTTTCCTGCAGCTCAGCCTGTTGGCTTCTGTACCTCCTTCCTGATGGTAGCAATGAGAACAAGGCATGACCTAGGTGGTGGGGGTCCTTAATGATGGAAGCTGCCTTTTTGAAGCACTGCTCCTTGAAGATGTCCTTGAAGTGGAACCACGCTCACTGTCGGTAGCACCGAAGGATGCAAAAATGCCATATTTCTGAGGTCTTTGAAAGCCTAACCTCTTCACTGCTATACGCTCTCTGCTGGTGAACCTCAGGGCTTCCTCAAACTTCTGAACCTGTGCTGCAGCAAACTCCAAATAGAGAATTATGAATTTCACTCCACAAGTTTGCCTCCTCAGGACTGCAGCTTTGATCATCTGACATGACTCAAGCTGATCAGCATTCAACATGTGCACTCCTCTCCATAGGTCCCACAGCTCCAGCTGCTTGAAATCTGACCTCGATAAGGATCCTTACAAAACTCACCACCAGCCTTTACCTGTGAGCTTTCCATTGTTTCGGAATAAGTTTTCAGATTGCCAGCTACCAAACTATTTTCTTCTATTTTTGGACGACCAGCTGCAAAAGATTTACTATGTAAGGTGTGGCCAGCATGGACTCTATGAACATAATGGCTTCTTGTTTTGTTTTAAAGAAATCTGAGAACCACTTATGTCAAAGCACACTTATTCACAAATTGCCTTATATGCAGTCAAGATGTAACATGATTGGTATAATGTTTGCTGCTGGCACAGACATTCCAGACCTGGGTTAATGCACAACAGAAAGGCCATTCAGTCCTTTGAAATAGTGTCAACAGACTAGTGGAACAATGTCCCTGAGCATTTTCCACCATCATCTGTCGCAGATGTGTTGATTCTTCACTAGTGAGGGATAGGATAAAAAATCCGGATTTTAAGTACATCTTTGCTCGATGTTTACATTTTCACAGTACTTAAAATGTAGCTAATTGTGGATTGGTGACTACAGACAATAATCAGAATCAGTTTTAATATCATCGGCATTTGTTGACAGCACAATGCAATATGTAATAATAGAGTAAAAACCGTGAATTACAGTAAATATTTTTATAATAGTTAAATTGAATTAGTGCTGAAATGGAAATTAAAAGATAGTAAGGTACTGTTCATGGGTTCAGAAAGTGGATGGCAGAGGGGAAGAAGCTGTTCCTGAATTGTTGAGTGTGTGCTTTCAGACTTCTGTACTTCCTTCCTGATGGTAGCAATGAGAACAAGGCATGATCTGGGTGGTGGTGGTCCTTAATGATGGAAGCTGACTTTTTGAAGCACTGCTCCTTGAAGATGTCCTGGATACTACAAAGGCTAGTGCTCATGACGGAGCTGATGAAGTTTACAGCTCTCTGTAGCTTACTTCAATCCTGGGCACACTCCCATAACAGACAGTGATGCAGCCATTTAGAATGTTCTCCGCAGTACATGTGTAGAAATTATCAAGTGTTTTTGTTGACATATGAAAACTTCTCAAACTCCTCATGAAATATAGCTGCTGTTGTGCCTTCTTTGTAGCAGCATTGATATATTGGGGCCAGGTTAGATCCTCAGCAATACTGACACCCAGTAACTTGAAATTGCTCACCCTGTCCACTTCTGATCACTCTTTGTAGGCTGGTGTGTATTCCATTGTCTTACTCTCCCTGAAGTCCACAATCAGTTCTTAGTCTTACTGACATTGAGTGTAAGGTTGTTGCTGTAAAACCACTCAACACCATTGTGCTGAGAGAATAAGAATAAATAGTCTCACAAGCTCTGCCTCTGATTATTGCTGAGGAAAGGCTATAATGTAAATGGTTTTTGGATCAGAAATGTGCTGACAATCATGGCTTGCATCCAGTCCAAATTGACAGGACTCTCCTGGAGTGCAACACCTCATGGATAATGTTAAGTTCCAGAACAACAAAATTGCCAAGCAACTCTGAATCCTCATCACGAATTGAAAGAAGGAGGAGGCAGAGAAACACAAACTGCATAGAAGAAAACATCAAAGTCTAGAGATCTTAAAGAAGATAGAAAAGAAGGCTGAGTTAGCACTGCATGGTGGACTCAAGTTAGCTTCACCTAGGCTGCTGAGAAGGAGATTTTCTTAATTTACAAGAAGGTCCTCAATTAGCTATGTTTTGTGCACTGACAGCTGTCCCACTACATACCCAGGAGATTCCATTCTAAGGTAGATCAGCTGAAATGGATGTAATTTCACAGAAGTGTGAATTGTTTTCACATCAAGATAGAATTTACAGCTTAATCTCTGGAAGACATGATACCTAATACAGAAGGAAGGAAGGCGGATGGATTGAGAGGAAGAGAATACTGTGATACAGTGTTGTCATTGTGATGAAGACATGGAAGACAGACTGCTGGATACAAAAGATCATTATTCATCATAACAAGAAAGTATTCTCTTGGAGGCCCACTCAGTGGCATCTTCTCTAATACCAAATTACATTGAGTTTCTATACTCTGAAGAACAGAGATCTTTCTTTCTTTTTCAATCTTTTTATTGATTTTCACATATACACAAAAAAATAACATAGTAATAAGTAAATTATAAATACAATAGACTTGAAATCACATTGATAATAAGATAATAATATCCTACTAAACATCAACAAAAGAAAATACCTTAATCAAGTCCACATGATTATATGAAAAAAAAACAAAAATAACCATTAAAAAAGAAAAAAAATATTAAAAAATATGTGAGAAAAAAATATATATATTAAAAAAAATAAAACACTAAACTAAACTAACATAGGCAATAATAACAGTTTACAAGTATAAGATAGTGTCAAAGAACTCCGGAACTCGATACCTGAACATGAATAAGCAGAAAGGTCTGGAGAAGGCCAAATTAATTCATATGAAAATGTCGAATAAACGGTCTCCAAGTTTCTTCAAATTTAATTGATGAGTCAAGAACAGAGATAACAACACGTGATTCAATATCATTTCACTAGCTACAATGACATTGTTTACTTCAATATTTTCTGTCCGACAAATGGTTCAAATGAATTATATATTTACAGGGGGAGTAAAGTGTAACTGACAAGAGATGTCTTCAAGTTCAAACACCTTTGCTGGAACAAAACGATCCATGAGGATAATCTAAAAATTTCTGAGGTCAGAGAACATAGATATCCAAAATTAGTGTTGTGGACGTTGACACGCAGGATGCAGGGTACTGATTGACAGAGAAAATATGTCTGTAATCATGTTTGATGTGCTAAGTGACAAAATAAATCTGCTCTGGAATTTCATCTCCATCACCAAGAATCAAAATAACTTAAATGAAGATATCTGATGCTGATTCAACGTTGGTCCGTTAATATAATTTGATTGACTTACGTTGGACTGATGAATATGAGAATGTCTCCTAATCAGGTTGATTTATAGACTACAGTACTGTGCAAAAGTTGTGAGCATAAATATATAGCTAGTCTGACTAAGAATTTTGCCCTGTACCCTATTTGTCAACGTGGAATGGAGAGTGTGTTTGTAAATCTTACGGGAACAAACGGTATTGGGAATATCAAGGGTGGAGCACAGTGGGAGGGGTGTGTGACAGGTGGTAGAGAAAAAGTGCCAGGGGTGGGGTTGGGGCAGTTGCAGATGCACCCAGCCCTGAGACACAAGGCAAGGTTATTTGATTCCAAATAATTGATTTATTAATCATTACAGATTGTCTCTCTGGTGCTTCCCAATCCTTCCCCTCTCCCTGCCCCCTTCTACTCTCAGTCCACAGTAGAGACTCACATCAGAATCAGTTTTAACATCAGCCACATATGTCATGGAACTTGTTGTTATTTGTGGCAGCAGTACAGTGCAACACATAAAATACTTCAGTACAGTGTGGTCACTCTAACTATATATATTTAGATAGTACCATATATCTTGAACGGTCTCCTGCAATGCACCCAAAACCCGTGCTCTGTAGACAGTACAATTTGTTTACAAAACTATCCTTTTTAATTTAAAAACTGACTACTGTTTCCAGTAAACCTATGGTATATCCTGTCCCTAACACATCCCATTAAACCATAAGACCATCTCTATACTTAAGAACTATTGCAAAGGTACATAAATTCAGTCATGTAATGATGCAGAAAATCTCATAAATGCTGTTATATCGAAGAGATTAGATTACTGCAATGGCCTTCCAAAGCAATCTATTGGCAGACTTCAACTCATTCGGAAATGCACTTCTAGACTTTTAATTAAAACGAGAATGAGGAAAAATATCACTCCTATCTTAACTACATTGCATTGGCTTCCTGTATCTTTTAGAATTGATTTTCAAGTTCTGCTACTTGTTTTTAAAGCTCTTAATGCTCCAGCACCGGAGTACATCACAGAATCATTTATAATTCTGCTCGGACTCTCAGGTCTTCTTCTGCCCATCTCATAAATTTAAACAATCTCCCTCAAAAGATACTTTGCAGGTCAGCTTCTTTGAACTACAATCCAGAACTGTGGAACTTAATACCTCAGACTGTAAATGATGCAGATTCTGTTAACACCTTTAAACGCCAGCTCAAAACCTATTTATTTACCGTTATTTTTAACTAACATCCTTTTGTCTTTTATTTAAATGTATTTTTATGTTTGCACTTTATCCCATTGTAAAGCAATTGTAAAGCAATTTCATACATTGTCTGTATGAAAAGTGCTTTATATATATTATTATTATTGTCGGGCTCTCAGTAACATTAACTATGCTGTTAACTGTTCAGGCTAACAAAATGGTTTCTCTGTATTGTTATAATGAAATGGCTTCTCTGTAATGTTACTTAATGCTGTAGTGGGTTTCTGTATCTAGAATGTTTGGATTATAACTTTAGATAAGGGGGGGAACTAACCAATGGACAATTGCTATGTTATCTTGTATGTGTAAGCTGAGTGGGAGTTTGTGGTCTTTTTCGGGAGGCGAGCAAGGAGGGCGGACGTGTGAGGCGTGGACAGCGGTTCCAGGGTGGCGGATACTGAAAGTCGGCGGTTCTGATGGTGGCCAAAGGCTCGGAATGTCGTTGTGGATGGAACCGGAGGCGTGAGTTCCAACGTATTAAAATATTATGTACACAAACTGATAAACTTACTGATCTGGCGCCATTAGGTTATCTGTTTCTATTAACCCATCACTAAGAAATAAATATAAAGTCGTGATTATTTATTCACTTTTGGTGTATTGTCTGGTATTTGTGTTGCGAGCGTGTACTATGGGGGGCATTACACTGTATTTACACCGTTGTATTGCACTGTTGGCGGGGCAACGGCAGTTCACCCCAGATGAACTAGTGATAAATTGGGGGCACAGATGCTACGTTATTATTTATAAAAATTCAATTTTTCTCAGCTCAAGCTGGTAAAACCTGTGGTGCAGGCACAGACAAGAGCACTAATTTGTCAATTGCTAGGACATTTCAGACGATTCTCAGAGTGTTTATCACTGAATCACTGAATTGTAGGTGAAAGATGGTTATAGTTGGGAGTTGAATGTCCAAGGTAACACATTATATCGGAGGGTAGGAAGGTAGGCAGAGGGGGTGGTGTGGCTCTACTGGTAAAGAATGGCACCAAATCAGTAGAAAGATGTGATGTAAGGTCAGAAGATGTCAAATCCTTGTGGGTTAAGAAACTGCAAGGTAAAAGGACATTGATGGCAGTCATATACAGTCTTCCCAACAGTGGCTGAGTGGTGGACCACAGATTACTACAGGAAATAGAAAAGGCCTGTCAAAAGGGAAATATTACGGTGGTCATGGGAGATTTTAACATGCAGGTCGATTGGGAAAATCAGGTTGGTGATGAGTTTGTTGAATGCCTAAGAGGTGGCTTTTTAGAGCAGTTTGTTGTTGAGCCTTCTAGGAGATCAGCTATACCGGATTGGGTGTTATGTAATGAAATAGGGGCGATTAGGGAGCTTAAGGTAAAAGAACCATTAGGAACCAGTGATCACAATATGATTGTGTTCAACTTGAAATTTGATAGGGAGAAAGTAAAGTCTGACATAGGAGTATTTCAGTGGAGTAAGGGAAATTATAGTGGTATGAGAGAGGAGTGGGCCAGAGCAATTTGGAAGGAGCTGCTGGCAGGGATATCAGCAGAGCAGCAAAGGTGTGTGTTTCTGGGGAAAAATGAGAAAAATGCATGACATATGTATTCCCAAAATGAAGAAATACTCAAATGATAAAATAGTACAACCATGGCTGACAAGGGAAGTCAAAGCTATTGTAAAAGCAAAAGAAAAGGCATACAACAAAGCAAAAATTAGTGAGAAGATAGAGGATTGGGAAGTTTTTAAAAATCTACAGAGAGCAACTAAACAAATCATTAGAAGGGAAAATATGAAATTTGAAAGTAAGCTAGCAAATAATATCAAAGTGGATAGTGGAAGTTTTTTCAATAATGTTAAAAATAAAAAGAGAAATGAGAGTGGACATAGAACTGCTAGAAAATGAGTCCGGAGAAATGATAACTGGGGACAAGGAGATGGCTGATGAACTACATGAGTATTTTGCATCAGTTTTCACTGTGGAAGACACCAGCAGTATGTCTAATATTGTAGTGTGTGTAGGAAGCGAAGTGGGTGCAGTTAATATTACAAGAGAGAAGGTGCCTACAAAGTTAAAAGACCTAAAGGTATATAAGTCAACTGGACCAGATGAACTGCACCCTAGGGTTCTGAAAGAGGTAGTATTAGAGGTTGTGATGGCATTAGAAATAATCTTTCAAAAATCATTGGACTGTGGCATGGTGCCAGAGGACAGGAAAATTGCAAATGTCACTTCGCTCTTTAAGAAAGGAGGAAGGCAGCAGGAAGTAAATTATAAACCAGTTAGCCTGACCTCAGTGGTTGGGAAGATGTTGGAGTCAATTGTTAAGGATGAGGTGATGGAGTACTTTTTGACACAGGACAAGGCAGTACAGTCAGCATGGATTCCTTCAGGGAAAATCCTGCCTGACGAACCTGTTGGAATTCTTTGAGGAGATTACAAGCAGGATAGATAAAGGGGATGTAGTGGATGTTGTATATTTGAATTGTCAGAAGGCCTCTGACAAGGTGCCACACATGAGACTGCTTACCAATTTAAGGGCCCATGGTATTACAGAAAAGTTACTGGCATGGTTAGCGCATTGGCTGATTGGTAGGAGGCAGTGATGGGAATAAAAGGAACCTTTTCTGGTTGGCTGCCAGAGACTAGTGATGTTCCGCAGAAGTCGATGCTGGGACCACTTTTTTTTTGTGCTGTATATAAATGATTTTGACAATGGAATTGATGGCTTTGTTGCCAAGTTTGCAGATGATACAAAGATTGGTGGAGGGGCAAATAGTGCTGAGGAAATAGGTAGAATGCAGAAGGACTTAGACAGATTATGAGAACGTTCAAGAAAGTGGCAAATGAAATATAATGTTGGAAAATGCATTGTCATGCACTTTGGTAGAAAAAATAATTGTGCGGTCTATTTTCTAAGTTGGGAGAAAATCCATAAATCAGTGATGCAAAGGGACATGGGAGCCCTTCAGAACACTGTAAAGGTAAACTTGCAGGTGGAATCGGTGGTGAAGAAGGCTAATGCCACGTTAGCATTCATTTCAAGGGATCTAGAATGCAAAAGCAAGGATGTGATGCTGAGGCTTTATAAGACACTGGTGAGGCCTGACATATAGTGAACATATAGTGAACAGTTTTGGGCCACTCATCTTAGAAAAGATGTGCTGGACTTGGAGAGGTCCAGCGGAGGTTCACAAAGATGATTCCAGGAATGAAAGGGTTAACATACGAGGAGCATTTGACAGCTCTGGATCTGTACTTGCTGGAATTCAGAGGATAAAGGGGGATCTCATTGAAACCTTTCGAATGTTGAAAGTCCTAGACAGAGTAGATGTGGAAAGGACTTTCCCATGGTGGGAGAGTCTAGGACAAGAGGGCACAGCCTCAGGATAGAGGAACTCCCCTTCAAAACATAGATGTGGAGAAATTTATTTTACCAAAGAGTGGTGAATTTGTGGAGTTTGTTGCCACATGCAGCTGTGGAGGCCAGGTCGTTGGGTGTATTTAAGGTAGAAATTGATAGGTTCTTGATTGGACATGGCATCAAAGGGGAGAAGGCCGTGAACTGGGGTTGTGGAAGCGGCTAAAAAAATGATCAGCCATGACTGAATGGCAGAGCAGACTCAATGTGCCAGATGGCCTAATTCTGCTCCTATGTCTTATGGTCTTATGGTTTAGTATTGTGGCTTTCTGGAGATTTACATAGATATTGCTGTGTAGCCCTAATTGTTCAATGCTATTGTGCAGTGCCTTTGGGATGATAGCAGTTATAGATATCACTATTGGGACAATGTATACCCTGTTCCTGTTCCAAAGTCCTTCAGTTTCCTCTTTTAATTCAGCATTTTTCTGGTGTTTTTCACTTACTGATTTCTGTGTGTTCTTTGTGTTTGAAATGGCTTTATCTATTAAGTAAGTTGATCTTGCTTGTTTATCCTGTATTACTATATCCAGGCTATTATTATTATAACCCTCAGGTTTGGCCAGCAGTGTTAGTCTAGGGAAGACAGTCTCTGGCCCTACCAAACATGTGAAATCTAAGGTGCAAAACCTCTTGTTTGCGTGGTGTTTTTTTGTTACAAATCAGCACCACAAAATAACAGACAGTACACCATATGCAATTAAATGATTTAGCTTTATAATTTTTAATTTGACTAGAGGGTTAGTGAAGAAAAACAAAAAGAAAAGTGCCCGTTTTAATGAAACAGTCTAAAGTGCACGTTGGGGCTCATGATTTCCCTTCCGGTGATCCTCCAGAAATTTCCCCCTCGGGCTTTGTCAACTCACGGCCCTACTCCAAGTCCACTTCTTTCAGGCATCTTCTCTCTTCATCTTCCACCGAACAAAAGACTCAGATCACTTCATTCTCAGGCACACAATCAGTAAAACACTCCCATCACTGGACAGCGAACATTCCAAAGCTCTCGTTATCTCTTGTCATAACCCAAACACTGCTGCTACAAAAAATCCATTGCATTAGTGGTGCTTTTACAGAAAAACCTTTCCCAGTGTGTATTATTATTATTATTATGATTACTACTACTGCTATAATTATTACAAGACAGTAGCAGAATTAGATCACTCAGACTATCGAGTCTGCTCTAGAATTTGATCATGGCTGATTTATTATCCCTTCCAACCCCATGCTTTTGCCTTCTCTCCATAACCTTTGAAACCCTTTCTAATCAAGAACCTATCAACCTCTCCTTTAAGTATATCCAATTATATCCAATGACCTGGTGCCCACAGCTGTCTGTGGCAATGAATTCCACATATTAACCACCATTTGGCTAAAGGAAATCCCCCTCTCTGCTATTTTAAAGGAATGTCCTTGTATTCTGAGGCTATGCTCTCTGGTCCTGAACTCCTACAGAACTGGAAATTTCCTCTACATGCCTAATCTATCAATGCCAAGGCTGTAGACAGAAATCTGTCACAGGAAGACTGTCTAAGGAAGCTACAATCAAGTAACGCAGCGAAACGTCCCCCACCAAGGAACCCTTCTACCATCACTGGGCTG
The DNA here is from genome assembly GCF_030144855.1 of Hypanus sabinus. Lineage (NCBI taxonomy): Eukaryota > Metazoa > Chordata > Chondrichthyes > Myliobatiformes > Dasyatidae > Hypanus > Hypanus sabinus. The sequence goes on along the minus strand of NC_082710.1, from coordinate 116,338,958 downwards.
CAATGTCTCTCTGTGGACCTCTTTCTTCTCTGATTGGCTATCTGCATGAATTTAGCTATGTCAGCAAATGAACGTTGTGTTAGATATTTAACTATGTCCTCTTCTTGGATACATTCTAGATGATTTTAGCCAGTACTTAATGCTTCTGGCTTTATTGTTCATTGTTCATGGTGCTTTACTAAATCCTCCTCTTCTGGCCTTTTGTGATATACTTTGCATCTCTCTCTATTGATTTCAATATAACTTCGGACTATTGAATCTTGTTGGTGAATGTGCAGTCACTGGAAAATAAGATTGATAAGTTGAGACTGCTGTATCAGAGGCAGATCTCGATTTTTTTGTCACATCAAGACTTAGCTATCAGTGAACATGCCAGACGTGGCTGTCAGATCAGAATTTTTTACAATTTCAGAGTGGATCAACCCAGGAACTCTGGTAAGGAAAAAGGTGCTGGTGTGCGCTTTTTAGACAATTCTCTTTGGTGTTTGGACATCGGGGTTATGTCGACCTCTTGTTCTCCTGACTTAGAACACCTACTGATCAAATGTAGACCATTCTATTTACCTCAGGAGTTCTCATTCATGATCCTGACCACAGTTTATACACCATCAGTGGCCATTTATAAGCAAACACTCGTGAAGCTGTGTGATATCATCTGCAGGGAAGAAACAGCCCTTCCTGAAGCATCTCAAGTTATAGTAGGTGAATTCGATCAGATCTGCTTGAAGAAAACCCTGCCCAATTATTACCAGTATGTAACCTGCTGCACCAGAAGTCCCAACACACTGGACCACTGCTACACTATGATAAGGAGTGCCTGTCATTTCTTGTCTAGAAGGCATTTTGGCAAATTGGACCATTTGGCTATACTCCTACTACCTGCATATGGACAGAGTCTAAAAAGCAAAGCTCCAGTGATCAAAACAACTAAGAGGCAGTAATGGGAGGCACACAGAAAAAAAAACCATCTAGTGAGTGGCAGTTCTGCGAGTGAAAACACCTTGTAAATGAGAGAGGTCAGAAGAGAATGGCCAGACTGGCTCAAACTAACAGGAAGATGACAAAAGCTCAGATATCTACACATTACAACAGTGATATGCGGAAGTAGATCACTGAACAATCCTACCTGGATGATTTGCGAGGGCTCGCCCTCCTGATGTCTGCTCATGTGTTGGTCTCTGAGACTGAAATGACAGCCAGCGAACATGTACACCCTGACTGAATGGCCTGATGCCACTCACACCAGCAAATCCCCAATCCACACACACACTCTCATTCTGCACCAGTCACTTCTCATCTTTTATTGCTGCTGTTTCACCTATTTATGCTACTTGTTTGATTATAATAGCGTCTGTAACATTACACTGTCTTACATAGACATGCACCTCATACATTTGTCAACCTGTCAATCGTCAGTGGACTGGTCCTACTGTTATTCTGTATGCTCTTGGTCGTAGCTGTATGTGCTGTGTGTGACTATATGTACTGCGTTTTGCACCTTGGACACCAAGGACCATTCTTTAGTTTATCTACATACATTTGTATGGTTGAATGACTATAAACTTCAACTTGAACTTGAGCTTGAATATTTCCTCGTGGCTGTTGAATTAACTGATCAAGTTGTGCAGCAGCTTTGAAGGAACCCAAGATCCTGCTGATCCTTCACACTTTTAAGACTCATAGTGTTAATCTTGTACTCTGTCAATCAAGCTCAAGTTGTGTTTAGTGCTCACTTCATGTTCAGCCAAGCAGGCCTCAGCCTTTAGGTCATCACTTGCTTCAGTGTACAACATTTGCACAGTTCTATCTTGCCCAGGTAATCTAAGAACATGAATTGCTTGTTGTTTGATCACACTCCCATGTATTAATATACAGTGCTCACATGTCATGCACATGGGAGATCACAATCCAAGTTACAGGTGTGTTCTACAGCTTTTCAAGGACTGTCAGATAATTAACAAATTCTGATGCTAAGCTCGCACAAACATTACACTAAAAATAAACCTTTTTATAGACCAAGCCTTTTATGAGTAAGCTACCCTAAAATGCTTCATATGAACATTATCAAATGATATTTTATGTGGTATGTTTGCAAATCTGATGTCTTGATTGCTACTTAAATTTGTATTACACATGTCTGCTACACCTGATCCAATCTGTCTTGTCCCTGGTGATATGATATCAGAAAATGAATCCTGAAATCCCTGATACAGGGCAGGGGGTAGTAGTCATGCACCAGAAATCTGCTGAGAATCTGATGTTGGCCAAGACAGTTTGAAGCAAACCAAAGTATCAATGAGCTGAAGAAATTACTAATGAAGCTTTTTCAACTTCCAACCCCTTCGACTTCTCCCCAAAACAGTTATCATAGCCACAAAGCTTTAATCAGGATTCTCATCACATGCAGGATATGTCTGAAAAGGTAAAGACATTTATTTTCATTTGGGGTTCTCATTTAATGTTGGGAACTGTTCTGAGTTGTTTTCAACTTTATTTCCTTGAATGAAATTACTTTAGAATGATCGAATTTTTTAAAATATTTCAGTGAATCTAAGTTTTAATGAGTTGATTAATCACAACCTTTCAAATTAATTTCAGAAAAACTTTCCATGCAGTTTAAAAATATTAAATGTATGCTAAACTTACAGAGTGCTCCCTTCTTGTATTCTTAGGTAAGCCATTTGCAATTCAATAGATATGAAAAGCATTAGGAACTTACCAGAGTATCTCGAAATAAGTTTATCACCCTATTTCTATTTGACTGATGGACGGACCTCTTTGATCTGCAGCCTTCTTCAAAGGACACTACTTCAATTTCAAAGGAAGCCATGAGTGCCTCTGGACAGCAATCTTAGAGGGTTTATTTTCTTTCTCTGATTGGATAAAATATTGTAACATTAAAGGCTCAATAAAAAGGTTTAGGAAAAAGCACATTAAGAGATTGGACACATTACGACCGATATTTTTTCTGCTCCCTAACCAGGATGTAAGTCAGGCAGATCACATTAATGGTTAATCTCCTAATGCCCAATCTGGCCTCATGCCTGTTTTCCAGTTAATAGCATTATTTTAATGGAAATGATAATCAGGAAAAATGCATTATTGGCATTATAGGATATAAATGCATTATAGGATCCAGTACAGACTGTTTTACACCATCATGCAATGCTAAAAATATGCTCTTTCATTTCACAATTTATATTCCATCTGTCCCATTTAAACGCTTTACGTTCGTTTCTCATTTTCACTCCTAATGTTGTAACAACTCTCACATCAGTTTTGTATATTCACAACAGCTTCAGATGCCATGCTCTGCATTTCCTGAACAATCTGCTCTTCCACATTATGTCCACATTTCCCTTTCTATTATACCTGTCAGCATGTTGTACTTATACCCCAATGATGTCCTCCTTCACAACACTGAAAGCTGACTGTTTGCATCATCAGACTTCAGATAACTTCATCCAACAAAAATTTTGTTATCTCAAATGTACTTTAATCATTTGTAATTTCTTTTTCCTTGCCTAACACAATCGTTTTTCATACATCCATGCAAGCTACAGCTCATCTGGGGTGAATTTTCATATATCTGTTATTTTGGGATCCTGGTATACTTACTTGTTCAATTACAAGAGCTCAGTTTCAAGAGTTCAAATTTTTGATTTGGCTTGTGGTGACACTGGGAATAAGTTCTGCTACAACACTTCATCTTGACTGCTGTATTCTAAGGCAAAGAATAGGTAAATCTTATGCACCGACCCCGACAGCAAGGAGTCGCAAAGGTTCAAATATTAATTTTATTATCAAAGAATATCTGCAGAATACAGTTCTGAGATTCATCTTCTCCAGATAGCCATAAAGTACAGAAAAACCATAGAGGTTATTGAAAGACATCAAGCTTCCCACTCCACACAAAAAAGAAAAAGAAAGAAAACTGGCACACCTTAACCACTCCTCCCAGCCCCCCTCTCACACTAACAGATTGCCCATATGGAAAAACACCAAGAAGGTCAGACCCCAACTCCCAACCCCTCCCTCACACAAAAACTGCCCTAATATCTACCCAGAAAACTGCAACAAGAAAAAAAACAGAAAACTGAAGGACGCCATATAAACTACAGTCCAGACAATAATCACATAAGTCTTGGAATTTTGAAAGCATCTGTCAGCATCGAGGAGTGCGACTCCTCAAACTCAGTCCTTCCATGGGAAGTGACCTCTATCCCATGGCCTCCCGACTGCTGACGTGATGCAGCCTTTATGAAGAGCGACTGCTGACCTAGCCTCCTTCTCCTCCGATATTTCAATCTTCCTCGATGCTTCCATCAGCGAGAAATGGAGTTGATATGCTCCTGTTCCCCATTCCTGGTCTTCTGCTTCAGGTAGCTCATGCTCCTGGTCCTCTCCTAGAAAGTCCTTAGGGACAGCAGAGCACTAAATCATTCGATCAAGCTCCAAACTGTAATTCACAGCCTCCAACGGTATCTAGAACATAGAAAGCCTACGGCACAATACAGGCCCTTCAGCCCACAAAGTTGTGCCGAACATGTCCTTAACTGAGAAATTACCTAGGGTTACCCATAACCCACTATTTTTCTGAGCTCCATTAACAGACACTATCATATCCACCTCCACTACCATCACCGGCAGCCCATTCCATGCAGTCAACACTCTCTGCGTAAAAATCTTACCCTGATATCTCCTCTGTACCGAAACACAATTAAGATAGAAATAATAAGTAGAAGATGTAGGAAAAGTGAAACTGAAATAATTGACTATCTGGAAGATGTTGCTTGCTGATGTCATCTTGACCAGAAGAGTAATGACTTCTTGGTTTCAGTTTTGGCTGTTGGGTGGAAAACTCCATGAAGAGGGTTATAGTCTGGTCACAAACCTCCATAGCATCAAGGAGGTGTTCAAGATGCAATGTCTCCAGAAGGAAACATCCACTATGAAGTAGTGTCTCCATCCAGGACATGCCCTCATTCACTACTACAATCTGAGGGGAGTTGCAGAAGCCTAAAGACACACACTCAAAGATGGAGTGGCATCATGTTTGGTAGGAGTTTTATCAACAATAACGTTCTCATCACACCTCTGGACCTGTGGAGTTGCATCAGGTTTGGTAGGAGTCTTGTTCTAAGACAACGTTCTTGGTTGATGGTGTCACATTGCTGTCAGTGACATGATCATCGCTGAGAGGTAAGTCCAGTGACTCTAATGTGTCCGTCTTGTTGGATGCAATTGACTCAGGTGTGTTCTTCAGATGAGCATCCAGTGTCTAGTCCACATGGCATCTCCATGTCTGATCTCCAATATCCACAGTGTACATTATTGGTTCTGTTCTTGTAGCTATCCTACTGGGTGTCCACTTGTCTTCTCAGTAATCACAAACCAGGACGTCATGTCCAACCTCGAAGCTCCTCGCTGCTTCACTTGGCAACTAGCTGAACTGTTTACTCTGTACTTCCCTGCAAAGGTTCAGGAGGTCTATGCAAGAGGTCAGATTCTTGCTCATGAACAGTATTGCAGGTATTTGATTTGTCATCACATGAACAGTGTCACAATTCACAAAAAGAAATTGTCCAATTTGCACTGTAGAAAAATGTCCTCCTTGTCCATCACTTTAAAGGACTACTGGAAGATTTGGATAAACCTTTTATCTAACCCATTCTTTGTAGGGTGGTGAGGAGCTGACTTGAAACATCTGATGCCATTTTCCTTCATGAACAGTCCAAATACTCCTGATCTGTATTGTGGTCCATTGTCACTCACAATTTGTTTGGGTAAGCCATTCTGGGTGAAGATACTCCTCAGGGTGGAGACAGTCTTTGCTGAGGTGGTTGATTTCATTGGTATAACTTCTGGCCACTTCGAATGAGCATCCATAGCAATCAGAAACATGAAATCCATGAAGGGACCAGCAAAGTCAATAAGCACTCCCTACCATGGTGACAACAGCCTGTCCCATGGGTGTAATTATGCCTGTAGGAGTGCATTTCGAACCTTTTTGGCATCCTGAACAGCTTTTGGTCAAATTTTCAATCTATTGATCTATTCCTGGTCACCACAATTAGCTCCGGGTGAGACTCTTCATCTGGACTGAACCCAGATGTCCTTCATGCAGATTTTCTAACACTCTGGTATGCACTTCGAGTGAACCACATAATAAGATCCACACTTCAGGGTTTTTTGACATACTGATTGTTAGTCTCATCTCACTGAGAACTCTGGAAAGATAGAGTCCCCATGAACAGGCCATCCTTGCATTGTGAATTCATAGACTTTTGACAATGTCAGGTCATTCTTTGGTTCCCTTTGTATTTAGGAATTTGTTACCGGCAGGTGGTCCATCAATACGGTGTGGAACACTACTGCAAGGTTACGGTATGAAGTATTTTCTTCTTCCGTTGCCAATACTGGAAGACAGACGGACAGACAGACAAAATTTATTGATCCCGAGGGAAATTGGGCTTTGTTACAGTCGCACAACCAAGAATAGAGTAGAAATATAGCAATATAAAACCATAAATAATTAAATAATAATAAGTAAATTATTCCAAGTGGAAATAAGTCCAGGACCAGCCTATTGGCTCAGGGTGTCTGACACTCCCAGGGAGGAGTTGTAAAGTTTGATGGCCACAGGCAGGAATGACTTCCTATGACGCTCAGTGTTGCACCTCTGTGGAATAAGTCTCTTGCTGAACGTACTCCTGTGCCTAACCAGTACATTATGGAGTGGATGGGAGACATTATCCAAGATGGCATGCAACTTGGACAGCATCCTCTTTTCAGACACCACCGTCAGAGAGCCCAGTTCAACTCCCACAACATCACTGGCCTTACGAATGAGTTTGTTGAGTCTGTTGGTGTCTGCTACCCTCATCCTGCTGCCCCAGCACACACCAGTAAACATGATAGCACTGGCCATCATAGACTCATAGAACATCCTCAGCATCGTCTGGCAGATGTTAAAGGACCTCAGTCTCCTCAGGAAGTAGAGACAGCTCTGACCCTTCTTGTAGACAGCCTCAGTGTTCTTTCACATTCCTGTGTTGTTTGGTATCCTTGAACTTTATGTCATAAGAGTGGGTTCCTAGGAATAGTGACCAACATTGTAACCGGGTAGAAGTCATCACTGGGATTCCCTTCCTGCAATTGAAAATGGACTGATGGTCCAAAAAGGGGCTGATGGTCTGTCACTAGCATAAACTTTTGTCTGTAGATGTAGTGGTGGAACTTCTTTATTCTCTATACTAGACTAAGGGTCTCTTGGTCAATCTGTGCATAGTTCTGCACTCATCAATGATCTTGATGCAAACACAATCAGACATTCAGATCCATCTTTCATAGTCTGTGATAGAATGACTTCAATGAATTAAGGGAATACATCACATGCCAGTCTGATGGGCAGGGATGGGTCATAATGGGTGAGCAGTTCATCAGATATTGTTAGACTCTTTGTTTCTTTGATTGCTCTTTCACATCTTTCTGACCATTTCTAATTTGCTCCTCGATGCAACAGTACATTCAATGTATATAGCTTTGTAGCAATGCTTGGGAGAAACTAGTGGTAGTAATTTACAAAGGCAAGTATGACCTGAGTTGTGACACTTTTTCTGGGTTGGGTGCTTTCAGTCTGCTCTTGTGACTTATGTAAGCCATACTTGTCAATGGCATGTCCACCATATGAGATTTCATTCTTAAAAAAACTCACATTTCCTCTTTGTGTGCAGGCCATACTTACTCAGCCTGCTAAGCACTTTACTAAGGTTCCAGAAGTGATCTTCATCATTTTTGCCAGTCACATGTCATCTAGGTAACATAGTGTTCCTGAGATATCTTGTGGCACTTGGCTCTTTGCCAAATTGCTGGAGCTGATGTGATGCCAAAGATGGGATGATTATATTGGAACAGTCCCTTGTGAGTGTTGATGGTGAGGAACTTCCTGCTTGACTCCTCAGTCTCCATTTGCAGATAGGCTTGTGACAAGTTAATCTTTGAAAATCTCTTCCCACTTGCCAAAGATGCAAAAATGTCTTCTATTCATGGCAGGGGGGTACTGCGCAGTATGCAGTACCAGGTTGATGCTCGCATTGAAATCCCTACATATGCAAAAGTCTCTGGCCTTCCCTTTCTTGGTCACCAGGATAATTTTTCTTTGAACCAATGGTCGTTTCCATCGTGGGAGGATTAGTGACATAAATAACATCTTTGGCTTTTTACACCAGTCAGGGACATTTTGTGCATTTCACATTCTAACCTCCTTTTCTGTAGTTCTACTGTAACCTTTGATGCAGTCTCTAACAATATTGCAATAGTCAGTGCGTGTTCTAAGGTTAGGTCTCTTTTGGATAATAGCCTCTTTTGACTGCTTCAACTATGCATTCCACGTACAAGCCTGTCCCTGAATGCATTAGAAAGCCCATCTTTAAACTCACAGTACTGGGAAAGTTTGTACAGTTCTGTAATATATTCATAAATGCTTCCATCGTTTGACTGGTTCCTTCTGTAAAATCTAAATCTCTCAGCTATTACCAGCAGTTTAGGACTCGAATGATTTTGTAAATTTGTAATTTTGTAATTGTAACTTCATCAAACCCCTTGTTTGCTGCTTACTTGGTTGCTTAAGAGACTGTATGTCCTTGCACCCATTAAGTTAAGTACAGTGGCTTTCTTTTGCTTCTCCACATTGTTCGTGTCACAATACAGTTGAACGTTCTTGATGAATGACTCCCTCCCTTCACTGCAGCCATCAAATTCATCAAATTCATCAGCGTTCCCAGCTGAAGCCAATTCCTCGCCAATTTGTTGTGTCTGTGCACAACTACATGTCAATAAAATTAAAGCATGCATATGGGAAATGGCCTTAACTGGTGTACTCACATTGCAGCAAGAGAGAGAGAGAGAGAGAGAGAGAGAGAGAGAGAAAGAGGGAACAATGCACATACGTGGACAACAGATCAATACATAGTGCTAAGGGGAGGAATATTGCTTTAAAAAAAATAGATCCATATATTATACTTCCTTTTCTCTTTATTCTTTATTTATTTATGTTCAATTTATAGTAATTTCATGACCTTGCTGCCCAGGAATATATTATATTCCTGGCTATATATATATATATATGCCCAGGTATTGCTGCCCAGGAAATATCATGTAATGTGAGGATAAGCCTGATTCTGAATCTTTGCTGTAAGCTTCTACAGTCTCAGCATTCAAACCTGAGAAATGGTGATAGGTCATCGCCCAATATAGAACTAATACATTCTTTGTATCGGAAATGACATTGGGTGTTACTGGTTCTTGTATGCTTCACATCCCTCTAGCTACACACACACACACACACACACACACACACACACACACACACACACACACACACACACACATATATGTACACACATAAACAACCATTGTTGGTAGAATCTCAGGTGGTGACGAGACAGCATACATGAGTGAGGTATGCCAACTAGTGGCATGCAGCAACAATCTGGCACTCAACATCAGTAAGACGAAAGAACTGATTGTGGACTTCAGGAAGGGTAAGACAAAGGAGCACATACCAATCCTCATAAAGGGATCAGAATCGGCGAGAGAGAGCAGTTTCAAGTTCCTGGGTGTCAAGATCTCTGAGGATCTAACCTGATCCCAACATATTGATGTAGCTATAAAGAAAGCAAGACAGCAGCAAGACACTCATTAGGATTTGGAAGAGATTTGGCATGTCAACAAATACACTCAAAACCTTCTATAGATATACTGTGGAGAGCATTCTGACAGGCTGCATCACAGTGTGGTATGGGAGGCGGGGGGGAACACTACTGCACAGGACCAAAAGAATCTGCAGAAGGTTGTAAATCTAGTCTGCTCCATCTTTGATACTAGCCTACAAAGTACCCAGGACACCTTCAGGGAGCTTTGTCTCAGAAAGGCAGTGTCGATTATTAAGGACCTCCAGCATGAAGTGCATACCCTTTTCTCACTGTTACTATCAGGTAGGAGGTACAGAAGCTTGAAGGCAAACACTTAGCGATTCAGGAACAGCTTCTTCCCCTTTACCATCCAATTTCTAAATGGAGATACAACCCTTGGACACTTACTCATTTTTTAAAATATACAGTATTTCTGTTTTTTGGAAGTTTTAAATCTATTCAATATACGCTTACTGTAATTGATCGATTTATTTTTTTCTCTTCTATATTATGTATTGCATTGCACTGCTGCTAAGGTAACAAATTTCAATATATATATGATGTACTTGTGGGTTTGTGAGCTGCTACTAAGAGTGTCTCCAGAATGATGCATGCAATAGATAAAAATTTCTATATCACCAGCTTCTGCAACTTTGATCACAGTCAAAAAATGACAAAATGGAACATAAATGGTTAAAGACTGCCTCCATATTGCTAATAAAGAATGTTTAATAAAGAAATCATGAAATCAATAATTATCAAAGTGAAGGATTTTCATCACACTGTTTTTCATTGAACTATTCACTAGTATAATGCTGCTGATTAGAAATTTTAAAACATCATGAAATAACAATAATAAAAGTCATATTTTCATCAATGCAAGAGAATCAATGTATTATGCATGAGAATTGAGCCAGGAATATAAGTTGAATTTGGCTCTGGACTTATTCCTCCTTGCCCAAGTAAATTAAAATTGTATGCAGCAGTCAGGTTGATACAATGACTTCCAAACTCAGAACAAAGCAAGAAAGCAATAGAAAATTCCACTTGGCAAGATGAAAATCATACTCAAACAAATTTCGTAAAACATTGAGGACTGTGCACTCATTTGCTAAATGTTCTTTTAAAGAACTAGTGTAGAACAAGAACAGCGCACTTGTATTTATTTGTTACTATGCTATAGATCACAGACTGCATCTCTTTAATAGGGCACTAAGCTGTTATACATTCTAGAGTCTTTTCCATACTGCAGAATTCATTTCCATTTGTGAAGAATCTACATCAGCCATGGTCACAGAGCTGGGCTGAGTTGTGGCAGATGGAGTTCAACCCAGAAAAGTAGGAAGATCAAATTTGGAGGAAGAATACAGGGTTAATGGCAGAATCCTTAGCAGTGTAGAGGAACAGAGGGATCTTGAAGTCAATGGCCATAGATCGCTCAAAGTTACCAGACAAGGTGACAAGAAAACCAAATACGAGTCCCACGTATAGGAGTTTGGAAATAAATTTGTTTGGAATTGTCATACTGAAGGCAGAGCAATAGTTCAATAATAGGAGACTAATGTAAGTATCTTTATTATCCATTTATTCTAGAGGTGATTGTATGGCCAGAGAGGTGACGTCTGCCGTGGACCTGTTTCAATAGTACCTAACTGCAGGGTCAAAGCTGTTGTTGCATAAAGAAAGATCAGAAAATACTTGATTCAGACTGTGACATATTTCTGTATCCCTTCTTTCTTTGATAGGATTGTATTCATAGAGATATTGACACTGAGCCAAATACTGGGATTTCAGAGCAGATGACAAAAAATGTTAAATAGTGTCCTAAAGGATAAAAGAGGGAGCAGTAGATGTGTTTATTAAGGAAGTGACAAGAGTTTCAGATCGCTGGGCTTGAATACAGTGGTAAAATCTGAATCTGAATCTGAAAAGAAAGAAGATAATGCCCAATATGGCGCAGTTGGACAAACACTGAATCTTTTGAAGGCTGAAGAACAGGATACTACAGAAAAGGGAAAGGTGACATCATTAGGACATTTTACCATGATAACATATTCAAAATTTTGCTAAGTAGGAATCAGAAGAGGCAGTAACCACAGTTATAATGAGTCAACAAATATTGGTTCAAGTCAGGATACAGACTAAATTTTTTTAAACAACCTCTGACTTATGGATGGTGGAGCATAAGAAGTTAGTAAGGAGAATATTGTTGTAGTCAAGTTAAAAAAATCTGGATGAATATTTCAAAAGCATGTTGGCTGATCCTATGAAGGTGAAAGGGAATATCATGCAAATGCTTATGGGGTGAAAATAACCAGTATTCGTGATGAACCACATTTGGGCTGGATGCTCAGTTCTGATCCAAATAGAGTACTGAAGTTACAAGAGTCTGGTTAAAAATGAGACAGTACATACAATGAAATAGGAAGGCAAGTCACATTGATTTGAATTATGGGAATCAGAGAACATGCTTAAGTGCAGAGATTTTAGCTCATCCAGTAATCAATGTTTGAATGCAGGAATTTCAGGATGATTAAGTGCCAGTGTTAATCATCTGTTTAGACCATGAGATGAAGAAGACAAACTAGACCATTTGGCCCATTGACTCTTCCCAACTGCTTAATCATGGCTCATCCTTCTGAATTCTATTGAGCACAGGGCCAGAGACATCTAATTTTGTTAAGACTTTCATTCCTGGCATCATTCCTGTGAATGTTCTTATGAGTTTAATCATCACTCGTAAGTACTTCATAAATTAAAATCTCAAGTTCCAGCAGCCTTCATACTGATAAATTACTAATGCAGAACTAATAATGCATCAAAGTTCAACTTTTCTTCATTGATTCGTCATGTCTCTAAGTTGTTAAAACTCAGCTGCTAGAGTGAAATACATTTTAAAGTGCACCAAAAACATTTGAAATGTTTGCCATCCCGTTAAGTAAATTCCTCTTTAACCATCCAAGCTTTCAATTGCTGGCAACGTACAATAAATATCTTACTTCATTTCAATATAGATTGGAATTTTAGGATTTACTTCAAAACTGAAATTAAGAATATTATCATGAAAGGGGTAATTACACAAATGAAGTTTTGTTTTTAATGTAGAAGCAATTCCCAATGCATTGTCAGAGGTGTAATGGACTGGTATCTCCTCTAGCTGCTTACGTGCACAAGTCAATAATTGATTACTGGTGGTTGTGCAGAAGTCCTCCCTTTAGATTTCACCAAGTAACACAAGACTGATGTTCTTTTCATGGCTAAATACTGTCCATGAATTTGAGTTTATAATCATCTTGAGGTAATAACTGGGTAATAACTGACACCAGGAACTCTGTACTTTGCTCTTTACTCATCTGTGCAAAGAGCTGATACTAAAAGGAAAACTGCAACTGCTGCAAATTCAAGCCTAAAACAAAAAATTATAGAAACACTCAATGGGCCAAGCAGTACCTATGGAAAGAGAAGCAGAAACACATTCTTCGAAATGAAATACTGCTTTTGTTTATCCACAGCTGCTGAGTGTTTCCACTACAGTATATTCTATTTCTGCTTAATTCACAGCTCAGTCTTGTATCTACTCATGGACAGTTGGGGACCCGATAAGACTTGACTTCTGATGTTTGATCATTCATCCTTCCCCAAATGCATTCCTCTGAGAGGTCTTATTTATAGAATAAAGCCCCATCAGCCATTAATAACTGAAAAGGAAAAATTGCAGTAAGTTACAGTACAGAGGGATTTGTGGTCTTCATTTATAAAACTTATAAACAGAACAGGACTTCTGAACAGGAAGGCCACAGTTAGTCTGTGTGGGCAGTCACATCTCTCGTCCCATTCTGCTGAGCACTGGCACTCCCAAGGGCGGTTCATGTTCCTGACACCTGACTGTGTCGCAGGATGCAGCTCAAGCCATGTCATCAGCTTTGTGGGCGGCCTCATCAACGAGAGAGAGGAAGTGGAGTGGCTGCTGGACTGGGTGTGAGATGAACAACCTGAGTCTGAATATGGAAAAGACCAAGGAAGTCATTGTGGACTTCAGGAAGAAGAAGATGAACCATACCCCTCTGCAAATAAATAGCACTTCCATAGAGAGAGTTAAGTGCATCAAGTTCCTGGGAGTTCACATCATGGATGACCTCACTTGGTCCATTAATATCACCTTCCTGAACAAGAATGCATAGTATAGCCTACACATCCTGAGGAGATTAAAGCAAGGCTGCCCCTCTCCCCAATCTTAACTGCATTTTACAGGAGCACCATTGAGAGTGTCCTGACAAGCTGCATCTCCATCTGGTATGGGAGCAGCCAGACATTGGACAGGAAGACCCTACAAAGGATTGTGAGAATGGTTAAGAGGGTCATAGGTGTCTCCCTACCATCCACCAGGGAGATTTACCAGGAGCGCTGCGTATGGAGGGCCCTTAGTATTACTAAGGATCCCACCTATCTATCTAGCCTCCTCTTTGACATTCTACCATTAGGCAGGAGACACTGATGCATAAAAACAAGAAGAGACCGGATGAGAAACAGCTTCTTCCCTCAGGCGATAAGCCTCCTGAACTCCCTGTTGCATCACATTCAAAATTTTAATCAGTTCTGTACCTGACAATATTTCTTCTCTGCATTTTACTTTGATTATTTATGCATAATTCATCTGTAGATTTTATCCTTACTTTCCTAAGTTATTGTATATTATATGTTTGTTATGTGTACTATCACGCTTTACACCCTCGTTTGGTGAAATGTTGTTTTGTTTGATGGTATATATGTATATAGTTAAATGAAAATAGACTTGACTTATAGAGCTGGCATATATCTGGAGCAGGTAACTGGGAGGTCGAATGGAATGCTAGTGTTTATTTCCGGTGGCTTGGGAATAAATGTTAGGGATGAGCAAGGCACTAATGGGATCTCATCTAGAGTATTGCATATGTTCTGGTTTCTGCAACTTAATAAAAAAATATATTATCTTTGGAAGCAGTATAGAGAAAATTTACTGAGATTATCCAAGTTATGAAAAAGTTGCTTTATGAAGAAAGGTTGAAAATGTTGAATCTGTACTTATTGGAATTCAAAAGAATGTTATTAAATCATAGAAGATTCTATCTAAGAAATTGAGTGCTCAGAAGATGTTTTGTCTCTTTGGAGAGTCAAGGACCAAAGGACATAATCGCAGAATAAATAAAAGAAATAATCTCAGACTGAGATGAGTCATTGAATTTTCTTGAAAAAGGAAGCTGTGGTGGTGTGGCATTCAAAGCTAAGGTAGATAATGAAGTCATGAGTTTTAGGGATTGGGAAGGTTAGCAGATTTAAGAGAATTTGAATGAGCTGGTATCTTATTGAATAGCAATGCAGATTTGGGGGGGGGGCGACATGGTCTACTTCTGTTTAATGGTTTTCTTATATGTAGAAACTGGCATCTTAAAAATTACAAATGGGAATCTGATTTAATTTTGGCTAATAGTAGTAAGTGAAATTGAAATCAGTAAAGACACAAAATAAAACTTGATTTTACAGGGCTTTGGAGTATTCATGGCAACCTACATACCGATTATGTTAGTTTTTGCTGGTATTGTATTTACTGAAGAGTGTGACATATCTTCAAATTGACTTGAAAGCTGTATGGACAGGCAGGATACCTACAATATGCCTGAGTAATATTGCATGATAGTGAGTTTTTTCTTATATTATTTACAGATGTAGCAGGGACGCAGATCCTTCTGGCCCACCGAGCTGTACCTCCCAAAAACCCACCTATTTAAATTGAGCCTAATCACATAACATTTTACAATGTCCAATTCATCTCCTAATCAGTATGTCTTTGGGCTGTGGGAGGAAACCCACGACATCACGAGAAGAACATGTAATCACCTTACAGATACAGCTAGAATTGAACTCCGAACTCTGGAACAGCCTGAACTGTATTAGTGCTGCGCTAACTGCTACACCATCATGGCGTCCTTAATAAATAAATTTATTTCTTGGGGTCTGCCTTGTTTATGCTCCTGAACAATAATAAGTATCTGGTTATGTACATGTGCTATACACCAAAATGTTAAGTCAAATATTTTGTAATGAGTATTCTTTAATAGAACTCACAAGGAAAAATTAATGCTATAAACTCAGAAGATTACTCTCAGCTTGAAGCATTGACTGGTTCTTTCTTTCCATAGATGCTGTCTGACCTGTTGAGTTCCTCCAGCACTTTGTGTGTGTTTCTCAAAAAGATTACTATAGATTTTGCTGTAAGGTCTTTACAGAAAACAATAGCTTTGTTTTTATGCAGCACCAAAACAGGGCCTTGGGCCCACCACTTGGTATTGCATTGATCTGATTGTAGGGATTTCCAGATTACTTTGGTTTAAGATGGCACTGCTGAAGGCAAACGACCACTTACTGGCAATTACAAAAACAAGAGATATGACTAAATACTTCATTAATAACACTTTTTCTGTAAAAAAAAAATCTATGGTAAACAATCACCACAAACAGTGGAGAGGCAAGCGAAGGTGTGGCTGAGTCAAGGGTTGATGCGTGTGAGTGCAAGGTGAGGTCAGGGTGACATCAAGGCATATTTGAGGCTAAGTCAGGGCAAGCAGAGTACAGCAAAGTTGGAGCGGAGGACAGGCACATCTGAGGTCTATCCATCTGAACTGAGAGCAACATTTAAATAATAAAAGCATCGGGCTGATTTAGAAATGTTGGGTACGGGCCAAAACTTGGTGACAATGTTGAGGCCCAGATCATATTGATGCAACGAGACCTGAGTCCTAGAGCGAGGAATAACCTGACGTTTAGATAATTAAAAAGCGCCGGGCCAGATGGATTGAAAAGGCTGGGTTTTGGGACCAGAGACGAAAGTCAAGCCAGTTCTGTTTGCTGCTTTGTAATGTTTACTCCACTCTTTGATGCACTGAAGAGGTAGTGGCCTGCTCCAGCAGCTCCAGGCTTTGTGCCTGTGAGCTCTGCAAAGTTTACTCTGCCATGCTCCAAGCTGACGTTGAGGCAAAGTTTGTGACCTGCTATGGCTGCTCCAGGATTCACGACGTTTACTCTGCTATGCTCTGAACTGAGGCTGAGGTTGAGGCCTACACCAGCTGCTCTGAGCTTCATGTGTACCGGCTCCATAACATTTCCTCCACTAATGAGGCCAAGGCTGTGGCCTGCTCCGGGCTTCACGACGTTTTCTCTATTATGCTCTGAACTGAGGCTGTGGTCAGCTCCTGCTGCTTCAGGTTTTCATGTGTGAGGACTCACTTTCCTTCTAAAAGCTATTTGCTTACGTTCATTGCTTGCACTATTTGTTTTCTTGCTCTCTGCAGACTGGGTGTTCGCCTGTCTTTTTAATGGGTTCTTTTGTGTTTCTTTGTTTTGTGGCTGACTGGAAGGAGACCAATCTTAAGGTTGTATAACTTTAATAATACATGTACTTTGAAATTCTCAGCATGTGTTTGTTTAACCAAACATAATTTACTTTGTTATAAACATTATCTGTAAATTTAAAATGCTTTAACTGTCATATTTTAAGAGGTACTGAAGTAGATTATATAATTAACTAGTGGTATGATGGTTTATACCTTTTTTTAAATTCCAAGTTGCACATTTTCTTCTTATACATTAGTATAACATTTATAAAATGCCATGAATGTAAAGAAGGTTCTAAAAATCTTTGCATAAAGATGGAAAAGAAATTAAAAAATAGAAAAAATATCATATTATACATGGAATGATCAAGAAAGTAGACAAACTCTTGGTTGAAAATGTTGCTTTATTGAAACCCTTCAAAAGAAGACGGGGTCCATGAGAGGAGAGTTAAAGAATGTGATAAGCTTGTTCCACAGATGGGCTTACTTTGATGCTGGGCCAAAAACAAAACTATTTACAGTCATGAGGAGTTTCTGACATGTCAATCACACTTTCTACAAACACAAGGTTAAAACTATGGGAAGTTTGGGAATGCTGGGGACTCTGCCTGCTGAACTTGTGCCAGTTAAAGTAGAAGAGGTCCAACGACAACACAAACACTCAAAGCCTTTGACAGTTTTGTCAGCCAATCAAAGTGAGGATTTGGCATGTTGCAGTATTTTTTGTGGGCATGGTTTGCTGTTTGCTGTCAGAATGCTTTGCGATATTTAGCATCTTGCCAATGAAGTTAGAACTGGCATTATGAATCAGTTTTCTAATGAATATCTAATACATGTAAGCTTGGAACACACAGATAGGCTGTGAGTTTGTAATTGAAAAAAATGACTGATAGGATGTTGATAACCTGATTCACATCTCTCCCGATTTGTACTTCCATGGACTTTAATTCAGATTTGTGAATCAGCAGGCAGAAGCTGTGCCATACGTAAGACATAGGTGTTCCACTCACTGCCAACAGAATTAAGGTTGTCAGAGTCTATTATTCTCAGATCATTATACTCATCTAAGAACATCTTTCACTTGATTAGACCAGTGGCTTTTTTTACATTTCTTATGGCCCTTTAGTTACCGAACATCCCTAATCATTAGCTCAGAGTGGCAGGAGAAAATGGGAAAGGGAACACTGAGGAGGAAGTTCTGATAAACCAGAGTATGCAGTCAACCAGAAGAGCTTGAAAGAAGACCAATTAAAATAATTGGGAAAATATAGCCATATTTAAATATTAATTTATAAAGTAAGCAAAGTTTTGTGCAAACAAGTAAAAGATTTTGGAGAAGGAAGTCGGAGGATCAGAACAGGAGTGCAGTGGGAGCCATTTTGATTTTTTTCTTCTTCTTCTCATCGGAGTTAAGAGAGGTGAGACTGCGCAGGCGTGTGACATTGGGCAGTTAAACGGGGAAGATTTAAAAAGGACACAGCCTTATACAGCGTCATTTGTGGGCAGAGGAGTGAGCCAGGAGCAGAATAAAGGCTTAAGGGCTTTGGCTCAACGGGCTTAGGTGGAAGTGTGCGACGCAAGGTAGATTTAGGTTTCAGTTTTTCCTGTTATTTGACGAAAGGGGAAGTATGAGTGTGAGGGCAGCTTGTTGTCTCTGAGCCTCCTGGACATCCACATCTGTGCCAGGTGCGCCGAACTGCAGCTCCTAAGGGACCGGGTTAGGGAACTGAAGCTGCAGCTCGATGACCTTTGGCTGGTCAGGGAGAGTGAGGAGTTGATAGAGGGGAGTTACAGGCAGGTGGTCACACCGGGGCCACAGGAGGCAGACAAGTGGGTCACGGTTAGGAGGGGGAAAGGGGAAGAGTCAGGTACTAGAGAGTACCCCAGTGGCTGTACCCCTTGACAATAAGTACTCCTGTTTGAGTACTGTTTGGGGGGGGGGGGGGGAGCAGCCTACCTGAGGGAAACAACAGTGGCCGTGTCTCCGGCACAGAGTCTGGCCCCGTAGCTCAGAAGGGTAGGGAAAGGAAGAGGAAGTCAGTAGTAATAGGGGACTCGATAGTTAAGGGGTCAGATAGGCGATTCTGTGGACACAATCAGATGTTAGTTTGCCTCCCTGCTGCCAGGGTTCAGGATGTTTCTGATCACGTCCAAGATATCCTGAAGTGGGAGGGTGAGGAGCCAGAGGTCATGGTACATATAGGTACCAATGACATAGGGAGGAAAAGGGAAGAGGTCCTGAAAGGAGAATATAGGGAGTTAGGAAGGTAGTTGAGAAGAAGGATCGCAAAGGTAGTAATCTCGGGATTACTGCTTGTGCCATGCGACAGTAAGAGTAGGAATGGAATGAGGTGGAGGATAAATGCGTGGCTGAGGGATTGGAGCAGCGGGCAGGGATTCAAGTTTCTGGATCATTGGGACCTCTTTTGGGACAGGTGTGACCTGTACAAAGAGGACAGGTTACACTTAAATCCTAGGGGGACCAATATTCTGGTGGGAAGGTTTAATTGAACTGTTAAGGAGGGTTTAAACTAAATTGGTAGGGGGATAGGAACCGGAATGATGGAGAGGAAGAGAAGGAAAACAGAAA
This sequence comes from Hypanus sabinus, assembly GCF_030144855.1. Classification (NCBI taxonomy): domain Eukaryota; kingdom Metazoa; phylum Chordata; class Chondrichthyes; order Myliobatiformes; family Dasyatidae; genus Hypanus; species Hypanus sabinus. The sequence continues at coordinate 116,319,306 of NC_082710.1, read as the reverse complement.
TAGATCTAAGGTAGTGAGCAGTAAGGATGTCAGGAAGGACAGGCAGGTGATGGAGCAAATTTGCAGCCATTGGGATGAGTTGCACTGCAATAAAGTTGTAGTGCAATCAATTCAAAAAGTCTTAAATACTGGATTTAAGGTGTTATATTTAAATGCACGCAGCATAAGGAATAAGGTGGATGATTTTGTTGTACAGTTACAGATTGGCAGGTATGATATTGTGGCCATCACTGAGACGTGGCTAAAGGATGCATGTCTCTGGGAGCTGAACGTCCAAGGATACACAGGGTAGTGTATCAGAAGGATAGGCAGGTAGGTAGAGGGGGTGGTGTGGCTTTAATGGTAAGATATGATATTAAATCATTAGAAAGAGTTGACATAGGATCGGAAGGTACAGAATCTATATGGGTTGAGCTAAAAAATCACAAGGGTAAAAGAACCCTGATGGCAGTTATCTACAGGCCTCCAAACAGCTGCGGGGATGTGGACTACAAATTACAACAGGAAATAGAAAAGGCTTGCCAGAAGGGCAGTGGTATGATAATTGTAGGGGATTTTAACATGCGAATGGATTGGGAAAATCAGGTCGGTACTGGATCTCAAGAGAGAGAATTTGTAGAATGTCTCTGAGATGGCTTTTTAGAACAGCTTGTTGTTGAGCCCACTAGGGGATCAGCTGTACTGGATTGGGTATTGTGTGATGAACCAGAGGTGATTAGAGAGATGGAAGTGAAGGAACCCTTAGGAGGCAGTGATCACAACATGATTGAGTTCACTGTGAAATTTGAAAAAGAGAAGCCGAAATCCGATGTGTCGTTATTTCAGTGGAGTAAAGGAAATTACAGGGGCATGAGAGAGGAACTGGCCAAGGTTGACTGGAAAGGTGCACTAGCGGGAAGGACGGCAGAGCAGCAGTGGCTGGGGTTTATGCGAGAAGTGAGAAAGGTGCAAGACAGATATATTCCAAAGAAGAAGAAATTTTCAAATGGAAAAATGATGCAACTATGGCTGACAAGAGAAGTCAAAGCCAAAGTAAAAGCAAAGCAGAGGGCATACAAGGAAGCAAAAATTAGTGGGAAGACAGAAGATTGAGATGTTTTTAAAAGCTTACAAAAGGAAACTAAGAAAGTCATTAAGAGGGAAAAGATGAACTATGAAAGGAAGCTAGCAAATAATATCAAAGAGGATACTAAAAGCTTTTTCAAGTATAGAAAGAGTAAAAGACAGGTGAGAGTAGATAGAGGACTGATAGAAAATTATGCTGGAGAAATTGTAATGGGAGATAAGGAGATGGCGGAGGAACTGAACAAGTATTTTGCTTCAGTCTTCACTGAGGAAGACATCAGCAATATACTGGACATTCAAGGGTGTCATGGAAGAGAAATATGCACAGTCACAATTACGACAGAGCAAGTACTCAGGAACCTGAATAGTCTAGATAAATCTCCTGGACCAGATGGAATGCACCCTTATGTTCTGAAGGAGGTAGCAGTGGAGATTGCAGAGGCATTAGCAATGATCTTTCAAAAGTCGATAGATTCTGGCCTGGTTCTGGAGGACTGGAAGATTGCAAATGTCACTCCACTATTTAAGAAGGGGGCAAGGAAGCAAAAAGGAAATTATAGACCTGTTAGCTTGACATCGGTGCTTGGGAAGTTGTTGGAGTCGATTGTCAAGGATGAGGTTACGGAGTACCTGGAGGCATATGACAAGATAGGCAGAACTCAGCATGGTTTCCTTAAAGGAAAATCCTGCATGACAAACCTAGTGCAATTTTTTGAGGAAATTACACGTAAGCTAGACAAGGGAGATGCAATGGATGTTGTGTATTTGAATTTTCAGAAGGCCTTTGACAAGGTGCCACACATGAGGCTGCTAAACAAGATAAGAGCCCATGGAATTATGGGAGAATTACATATGTGGATAGAACATTGGTTGATTGGCAGGAAACAGAGAGTGAGAATAAAGGGATCCCATTCTGGTTGGCTGCCGGTTACCGATGGTATTCCACAGGTGTCTGTGTTGGGGCCACTTCTTTTTACATTGTATATCAACGATTTGGATTATAGAATAGATGGCTTTGTGGCTAAGTTTGCTGATATACAAAGATAGGTGGAGGAGCTGGTAGTGCTGAGGAAACAGAGAGTCTGCAGAGAGATTTGGATAGATTGGGGGAATGGGCAAAGAAGTGGCAAATGAATTACAATGTCAAAAAGTGTACAGTCATGCATTTTGGTAGAAGAAATAAATGGCAGACTATTATTTAAATGGGGAGAGAATTCAAAGTTCTGAGATGCAATGGGACTTGGGAGTCCTCCTGCAGGGTACCCTTAAGGTTAACCTCCAAGTTGAGTCAGTAGTGAAGAAGGCGAATGCAATGTTGGCATTCATTTCAGGTGTAATAAAGTATAGGGACAAGGATGTGATGTTGAGGCTCTATAAGGCACTGGTAAGACCTCACTTAGAATACTGTGTGCAGTTTTGGGCTCCTTATTTAAGAAAGGATGTGCTGACATGGGAGAGGGTTCAGAGAAGATTCACTAGAATGATTCTGGGAATGAGAGGGTTAACATATGAGGAACGTTTGACCGCTCTTGGACTGTACTCCTTGGAGCTTAGAAGGTTGAGGGGGGACCTCATAGAAACATTTTGAATGTTGAAAGGCATGGAAAAAGTGGATGTGGAAAAGTTGTTTCCCGTGATGGGGGAGTCTAGTATGAGAGGACATGACTTGAGGATTGAAGGGTGCCCATTCAGAACAGATATGCAAAATTATTTTTAGCCGGGGGTGGTGAATCTATGGAATTTGTTGCCACGGGCAGCAGTGGAGGACAAGTCAATGGGTGTATTTCAGGCAGAGATTGATATGTATCTGAGTAGTCAGAGCATCAAAGGTTATGGTGAGAAGGCAGGGGAATGGGACTAAAGGGGAGATTGGATCAGCTCATGATGAAATGGCGGAGCATACTCAATGGGCCGAATGGCTGACTTCTGCTCCTTTGTCTTATGGTCCTATGGTCTTATTACCAGAAACGGCTCATATCACATTTGTAATATAAGTTAATAATTTTGAATTCTATCCAATGTTTCCCAAAGCACAATTAAGACAGCACATTTTCTGCATGTTTTCTTGCAGGCAGGTAAAGTACATCTCACTTTACAAATACTAGGATAACCCCTACAGGAGGCTGATGTGAAATGCTGAGATAACATTACAGTATTGTCCATCAATAAAGTCATAAGAATTGTTGCTAGATATCCTTCATCCTGAGAAAATGAAAATTATCTTCTTCTGAATGACTTTGTCTTCTCACTTAAATAACATGGCCATTGCCAACAAGAAATCTTGATTATGAAGTTGATAGCAGGACTTACCATATTAATGTGATTAATATGCTGCAACAAATTCAGCAGAGTACGTGAAAATTAAAAAAAAAACAAGCTATAGTGTCTGAAGCATGCTGGAAACACTCAACAGGTCAGGCAGTATGTGTGTGTTTGAGAAAGTGTTCATCTTCCAGGCACAAAAACCCTCAATCAGAGTTGGGAAGAACAGAAAACAAATTGGTTCAGTTTGTAGGGTGATAAGGGAAGTAGAAGATTCAGGACAAGGGTATACCTTTGACAGGGTGAAATTCCTTGATTCCATAACGTGTTGTTAATGGTAGGACTGTGGGATATACCAAACAGGTCACACTGTACAGAGAAAAGGAAAAGCAAAACAGAGCTAAAATGATAGCATGCAAAATTGGCTAGTTCTGATACTAACCAAAAAAAAAGAATGAGTTATTGAACAGTGAAGAATTCAGTACGAGGCCATATCAGAGTAGTCATTGGGCAAGTGGGATAATGAATTAAAGTGAAAGGTTACCAGGTGCTTAAGCTCATTATTGTCGACTAAGCACAAGTTCTCTGCAAAATAATCACCCGATCTATGTTTGTTTTCTTCAACGTAGAGGAGGCCACATTGTGGATATTGAATTGTGATACACTAGACAAAATTCTAAATTCTGTTAATTCTGATTTCTCTATTTATAGCTTCCTCAAACATCACAAGGCTAAATATAACTTTCATGAACACCACCTTATCTTCCACCTGGGAGTGTTGTAGCTTACAGGACTCATTATTAAGTTCTCCTGTACTTGATAACTTGGTCTCTATTTTGCTGTGGCTATAGTAGGTGATTTTCACTTTCCACATACTGATTGGGACTCCCATAGTGTAAAAAGACTAGATAGGATAGATTTTGTCAAATGTGTACAGGGAAGTTTCATTAATTAGTATGTATAAACCCAATGAGAGAGTGTGCAGTACTTGATCTGCTGTTAGGGAATGAGACAGGGCAGTTGACAGAATTGGTATAGGGGAACTCTTTGCATTTAGTGATCATAGTGCCATTAGTTTCAAAGTAAATATGGAAAAAGAAAGGTCTGGTCCATAAGTTGAGATTCCAAATTGGAGAAAGGCTTATTTTGATGGTATCAGAAAAGATCTAGCAAGAATAGATTTAGACAGGTTGTTTTTTGGCAAGGTGTACTTGGTAAGTGGGAAACCTTCAAAGGCGAATTTTTGAGAATATAAAGCATGTAGGTATGTACCTGTCAGAATAAAAAGTAAACAGTTGTGGGAAGGCTTGGTTTTCAAGATAAAATGAAGCTCTGGTTAGAAAAAAAAAGAATTGAATAGCAGGTATAGGCAGGTAGGAACAAATGAGATACTTATGGAGTATAAGAATTGCAAGAGAGTTCTTAAAAAAAAGCGGAGGACTAAATAAAGGCATGAGATTGCCCTAGCAGACAAGATGAAGGAGAATCCTTGAGAATTCTGCAGATATGTTAAGTGAAAGGGGATTGCAAGGGACAAAATTGGTCCTCCAAAATATCAGAGTTGTAATCTATGTGTGGAGCCAAAAGATATGTGGGAGATCTTAAATGGATTCTTTGCATCTGTATTTTACTCAAGAGATGTTCACAGATTCTTTTGAACCAAGGCAAAGCAGCAGTCAGGGCAAGGACCCTATTCAGATTACAGAAGAGCAGCTGTTTGCTGTCTTGAGGCAAATTAGGGTGGATAAATCCCCAGGGCCTCACAAGGTGTTCCCTCGAACCCCATGGGAGGCAAGTGCAAAAATTGCTGGAGCCCTAGCAAAGATATTTAAATCATCCTTGGCGATAGGTGGAGTACAGACTATAGAAGTATTGCCAATATGTTCCATTGTTTAAGAAAGGCTCTAAAAATAACCCAGGACATTTTAGGCCAGTGAACCTGACATCAGCAGCAGGAAAGTTATTAGAAAGTTATTAGAAGGTATTCTAAGAAGGTACTCTAAGACGTATGAGTATTTGGGCAAACACGGATGGATTATGGATAGTCAGCATGGCTTGTGCATGGTAGGTCATGGTTAACCAGTCTAATAGAACACCTTGAGGAAGCCACCAGGAAAGTTGATGATGGCAAGGTATGGACAAGATATTTAACAAGGTCCCACTTAAGAGGATCAAGAAGGTTCAGTTGCTTAGCATTCAAGATGAGGTGATAAATTGGATTAGGCATTGGCTTTGTGGGAGAACCCAGAGAGTGGTAGTAATTTGTTTCCTCTCTGACTGGGGACCTGTAACTAATGGAGTACCACAGGAATCAATTCTGGGTCCATTTTTGTTTGTCATCTGTATCAGTGATCTAGATGATAATGTGGAGAATTGAATCAGCAACTTTGAGGACCAGAATTATAAGGAAAGATTGAATGAGTTAAGACTTTGCTGCCTAGAACGTAGAAAATTGAGGGGAGATTTTGTAGAGGTATACAAAACTATGAGAGGTATAGATCAGGTAAACAGAAGCAGGTATTTTTTCCACTGAGGTTTGGTTGGACTACAACTACAGGTCATGTGTTGATGGTGAAAGGTGAAAAGTTTAAGGGGAGCATGAGGGGAAACTTCTTCACTCAGAGAGTCGTAAAAGTGTGGAATGAGCCACCAGTGGAGCATAGAAGCTTAGTTTCAATGTTTAAGAGAAGTTTGTATAGGTACATGGATAGTAGGGGTATGGAGGGTTATGGTCCCAGTGCAGGTTTATGGGACTAGGCAATTTAAGTGATGGAATTTCAAGGACTGTTGCGTTAGGAAACCGTTATCTTTTCCTAGCTCACCAGGGAAGCTATTTAGAGCTATGATTGTGATGTTAATTTTCCAGTAGATACATGCTTAAAGACATCTGTTTAAATAAATTGTCAAAACCAATGTGAAATGGCCGGGAAATGGCTAAATGTATCGAAAACAAGGCTATTAATTGATAGTTAACTAGAAATTGGACTGCAACTGAATTCCAGTCATAACTGTAGTGAAAAGGAAGGGTGACATCCATCGACACCATGAAACAATATGTGAAGGTAGAGGCATTATAACAGGCCATTAGAGTCTGTGAAATGCTAAGATATGACATAGGCAAAGAGGGACCTGTGTTTGCAGCCCCAACAATGAGATCAAGAGAAGCTCCAGTTCTGACTATTTTGCCACTAAACACAATATTGTCACATTTGTTCCTGGGGTGTTTTGTACCACTCGTGAGTCATCCTTTACTATATAGTCATCCAAGAAGTGTGTCTTGTGTGTATGTGTTTCTTTTTCCCAGAAGCTTTTAGAATGTCAAGGTGAACTACTTTGTTTCACTAAGGTGTCTAAATATTTTAAATTGGTCTTATAATTTAAGATGTGCTCTTTCTGAGTATATACAATGGAATTATTTATTATTCATATGTTTATGTTTAGCTACATAGTACTTAACTATTGAATTTGGATTCGATCAACTATTATAACCTTCGTATTTAAAAAAAATATAAAAACTGGAGTTTGGAGAGATCCTTCCAGCAGGACTCCCCTGTGTGGCTTCTTGTGCTAAATAAATGCATATTACATCTATAGCTCCAGACTCATGTGGCTCTTTCAACTGCAATTTGTGTTAAAAAGATTGAACGAGGTTGCTTTTTGAGTTGAGCTAAGGTGAGTATGGCATACAAGCCTTTTATCATCTTCCTATTCATTTCTCCAATGAGATATGTTAATCCATCTTTTAAAACAGAGTATTTTGTACATTTTTTAACTCCTACACACCTGAGAGCAGCAAGATCATTACATTTTCAATGACCTTAGATCTGAAACAAAAAAAAAACATTTAAAACATTTTAATAAATAGTAGGTCAGGCAACATATGTATTGGGAGAAACAGTCAATGCTTATCTTTGTAGAGCTATCAAAAATGTTTGGAGAAAATACCAGTCAAAGTTCAAGTTCGAGGTCAGCCATCAGTCATGACAGGGCTGACATGCTATAACAGGCTACAAATGAAGTCAGACAGCACTCCTGATAACAATGTATCCTTTCTTGATGAACTTAATATGTTCTATGATTGTCTTGAACAGAAGAGGAATGGCTTGTCACCACCCACTCAGACAACCTCCAATGCACATGTACCGACCATCAGCGTGGAAAATATCAGATTAGACTTCCACAGGCATGTTTCTAGACCCTGCACAGATTAGTTAGCAGGGACATTTGCAGACATTTTTAAATCTCTCCATATTTCAATCTGAGGTTTCCCCACTGCTTTAAGTAGACCATGGTCATCTTAGTACCCTAAGAAAAATAAGGTAATGTGCCTTACTGACAACCAGCCAGTGGGTCTAACATCCACCATAATAAAGTGCCTGGAGAGGCTGGTCATGGCAGACGTCAACTCCAGCCTCCTAGCTTCAACCTACTACAATTTGCCAAATGCCAAAACAGAACCTCAATGGATGCCATTTTCCTGGTCTTTCCTGGAGCGTGGACAGTGAAGGTAGTTATACCTGACTACTATATATCAACTACAGCTCCACCATCAATGCATAATTCCAAATAAACTCTTCTCCAAGTTCCTAGACCTCAGGCTTTGCGCTTTCCATTGCAACTAGATCCTTGGCCAGCTGACCAACAGAACACAACCAGTAAGGATAGGCAGCAACATCTCCAACATGAGACTATCCTCAACACAGTTTCCCTACCAGGCTGCATCCACATCCTCCTATTTTGCTCCTATGCACTCAAGACTGCATGGCCAGATTCAAGTTTGTAGATGATATTACCCTGGTAGGCTGGATCTCAAATAACGATGAGTTGGAGTACTACAGAGAAAGGGAGGGAGAGCCTAGTGACATGGTGTCATGAGAACAGCCTTTCCCTCAGTGTCAGCAAAACAGAAGAGCTGGTCATTTCTTCAAGAAGAAGAGCAATGTAAATGCTCCTGTCTAGTGAATGGCACTAAGGCCAAGAGGGTTGAGAGTTTCAAGTTTCTAGCACTGAACATCACAAATAGCTTGTCCTGCTCTAACCATGTAGACATCATGACCATGAAGCCTCACCAGTGCTTCCACTTCATCAGTTGGTTAAAGAAATTGGGCATGTCCACTCAAATTCAACCATTTTTATAGTCTGGGTGCATCACAGCCTGACATAGCATTTGCTCTTCCCAAGGCCAAAAGAAACTGCAGAAAGTTGTGGACACAACTCAGCACATCACAGGAACCAGCCTCCTCTCCATAGACTGTCTACACTTCTCAACTCCTCGGAAAAGCAGTCAACATTATCAAAGACCCCATTTACACTGGTCATTCTTTCTTCCCCTCTTCCATTGGGCATAAAATACAACAGCCTGAATGGACAAACCACCTGACTCAGTGATCTGGATAACAACATTGATGGCTTTGTGACAAAGTTTTCAGACAGTATGAAGATAGGTAAAGAGGCCAGTAGTGTTGACGAAGCAAGAGCCTGCAGAAGGACTTGGACTGATAGGAGAATGAGGAAAGGAGATGGAATACAGTGTAGGAAAGTGCCTGGTCATGCTCATTGGAAGAATGAATAAAGGCATAGATTATTTTCTAAATGGGGAACAAATTCCGAAATCAGAGGTGCAAAGGAACTTGGAAGTCCTCATGCAGAATTCCTAAAGGTTATCTTGCAGGTTTAATCAATGGTAATGAAGACAATGCAATGTTAGTATTCATTTCTAGAGGACTAAAATATAAGAGGAAGGATGTAATGCTAGGGCTCAATAAGGCATTTGTCAGACTACACTTGGAATATAGTGAGCAGTTTTGGGTCCCTTATCTAAGAAAAGATATGCTGTCTTTGGAGAGCGTCCAGATAAGGGTCATGAGATTGTTCCTGGGAATGAAAGGGTTAAAATATAAGGTGCACTTGATGGCTTTTGGTCTGTATTCACTAGAATTTAGAAGAATGAGGAGAGATCCTATTGAAACCTATTAATATTGAAAGGCCTTGATAGAGTGGATGTGGAGAGGATGTCTCTTCCCGTGGGAGAGTCTAGGACCAAAGGGCATTACGTCAGAATAGAAGGACATCACTTAGAACATCAATGAAGAGAATTTCTTTAGTCAGAAAGTGGTGAATCTGTGGTATTCATTGCCTTGGATAGCTGTGAATGTCAAGTCATTAGGTACGCTTAAACTAGAGGTCAATAGGTTCTTGATTAATAAGGCTGTCAACAGTTACAGAGAGAAATCAGGACAATAGGATTAAGGGAAATAATATATCAGCCAGGATAGAATAGTGGAGTAGACTCAATGGGCTGAGTGGTCTAATTTTGCCCCTATAATTTATGGTCTTGTGGCTCAAGAACAATTAATCAATGTAATGTTTTCGATTAATGATCTTCCATCAAAATACAAACGTAGAATGTATTGGAAGATTAAAAATATGTAAAGGTTTTCTAAGTATTGGAAATCAAGTCAAGTCAAGTCACTTCTATTGTCATTTCGACCATAACTGCTGGTATAGTACATAGTAAAAATGAGACGTTTTTCAGGACCAGGGTGCTACATGGAACAATACAAAAACCATACTGAACTATGTAAAACAACACAAAAAACTGCACTAGACTACAGATCTACAGAGGAGAAATGTTGGATTAGTGTCTATATTGTTATTTTACTTGCAGTTTAACCATCTTTATGCCTGCTTTTATGATTGTGTTATAGGAGCCAAGCATGTGTTCTCTGATTGTATTCTATGTTACACGTTCATTATGTTTATTATGATAGCTAGTTACATGGTTGGGGGCATGGTAAAAGCAAAGAGTTTTAATTACGTGTTTGTGTTTTGTCGAGTCATTCTGGTTAGTTTAGAACTAGGGAGTCGATTAGGATGAAGTCTTTTTGTTAACCATTTAATTTTGCATAACATTTTTGTTTAACTTTGCTTAAGTCCACTTTAAGTATGTTAAATATCACTACTTTTAGTTTCATTAGTTTCATTGTTTCAAGATTTTTTAGTTTTGTGAGTTTCTTAATGCAGTATTTAATATATATTTCTTTAACTTGGAACATTATTATTATTGGCTTCTATGGAAGACATGTCAACCAGGTTTATCAACACCACAACACTCCACACCACCATACCTAGTCTCTAAGTGGTGTTGGGTACTCGAGTATCCATTACATCTATAATCACCTTCTTGCCTGTAAATTTTCAGTCAACTTTCAGTAATTTGTAGCGTAGCTGTTTCTGTATTTTTATAGATTTGTTTTGGTTGTAAGCCTGTGTCATCGCAGCATAAGCAAATTATAGGCTGTACTTTTTCTCTCAAATGCTGTTCTTTTTAAAAGAATTTCCTTCTCTATCTAGTTTGAACTAGTTTTCAGTTTAAAGATTGACCAAGTGGCAAGTCATTTGTTCTTCGTTCTCTATCCTCCTCAATTACAGTAGAGTAATTTGGTTACAGTTTGCTACTTACCTGCTGCTCTGCTCTACTGTCATCTTTGCTATGAATATCTAGAAAATTAGCTGTAACCACAAGTTTTGTGTCTCATTCTTGAGTTCTAAAGAACCTGCTGGACAGAATCATCTCCAGATCGAACAGGATGGACAAAAGTGAAATGAGTTGCAAGTACCCAAGATCATGAAATATACCCAGAAAAGCAAATAATGCCAGCAAGATGTCAGCCCTGTTGCAGGATGTTTGTTTATGTCACATTGTAATTAATGGAAAAGAAAATCAACACAAATATACACAAAATGCTGGTGGAACACAGCAGGCTAGGCAGCATCTATAGGGAGAAGTGCTGTCAACATTTCGGGCTGAGACCCTTCGTCAGGACTAACTGAAAGGAAAGATAGTAAAAGATTTGAAAGTAGGAGGGGGAGGGGAAAATGTGAAATGATAGGTGAAGATCAGAGGGAATGGGATGAAGCTGAGAGCCAGAAAAGTGATTGGCAAAAGGGGTACAGAGCTAGAGAAAGGAAAGTATCATGGGACGGGAGGCCTAGGGAGAAAGAAAGGGGGAGGGGAGCACCAGAGGGAGATGGAGAACAGGCAGAGAGAGTGAAAGAATAAAAGGGAGGGGAAAAAACAAAAAAATTAAATATATCAGGGATGGGGTAAGAAAGGGAGGAGGGGCATTAACAGAATTTGGAGAAGTCAATGTTCATGCCATCAGGTTGGAGGCTACCCAGCCAGTATATAAGATGTTGTTCCTCCAAACTGAATGTGGCTTCATCTTGACAGTAGAGGAGGCCATGGATAGACATGTCAGAATGGGAATGGGATGTGGAATTAAAATGTGTGGCCTCTGGGAGATCCTGCTGTTGATGTCTTGGTTGGATTACTCTTGTCTGGATCCTCCCCCTTGACTTTACTGCCATGGGTAGCCCTAACAGGAACTAAACTCCACATGGCATTGACTGAGCTCCAGATGGCTGCTCAAAAAAGCCTTTTTATAGGTATTCTACAAGTTCTACGAAATGCCTCCATTGGTGTCTGGAACCAACTTGATACTCCCAATCTACCTACATTAAAGTCTCCCATGACTATTGTACTTTTTCCATGCATTTTCTATCTCCTGTTATAATTTGCATCCCACATCCTGGCTACCATTTGGAAGTTTTAATATAACTCCAATCAGAGTCTTTTTACCATTGTAGTTTCTTAACTCTACCCACAAGGATCGATATCCTCTGATTCTATGTCACCACTTTCTATGATTTGATTCCAATTTATGTTACCATGGAAGCCACACTACCCCCTCTGCCTTTCAGCCTTCCTGCCTGTCTTTTTGATGCAAGGTATAGCCTTGGATGTTAAGCTCCTATAATCCTCTTTCAGTGATGCCCACAACATCATACCTATCAAACTCCATCTGCACTACACAACCATCTACCTTATTCCATACACTGTGTGCATTCAAACATAACACTTTCAGTCCTGTATTCATCACCCTTTTTGATTTTGCCACCATGTCACACTTCAACTCATACCACTGACTGCAAATTTTCCCTCTCATCTGCCTGTCCATCTTCACAGTCTCACTACAAATTGTATCTCCTTGTACACCAACTGTCCCATTCTTAGCCCTATCATTCCGGTTCCCATCCTCCTGCCAAATCAGTTTCAACTCTCCCCAACAGCTCCAGCAGACCTGTCAGCCTGCCTTGGGTTCAAGTGTAAACCATCCTTTTTTACGGATCATAACTTCTCCAGATGAGATCTGAATATCCAGAAATCTGAAATCCTGCCCCTTGCACCAATCCCTCAGACACAGATTCATATGCCAAATCATCCTATTCATAGTAATATACACAAAAGCATGGAGAACTCAGCAGATCAGGCAGCATTTATGAAAATGAATGAATACTTGAAGTTTTGGGTCGAGACCCTTCATCAAGACTGGAAAAGAAGGCAGAAGATGCAGAAATGGTGGATGCTATGGAGGGATTGTACTTAATTGGGTATTGGGAAATGAACCTGGTCAGGTGTCAGAACTCTCCATGGGAGAGCATTTTGGAGATAGTGATCATAATTCTTTCTCCTTTACAATAGCATTGGAGAGAGATAGGAACAGACAAGTTAGAAAAGCATTTAATTGGAGTAAGGGGTATTATGAGACTATCAAGCAGGAAATTGGAGGCTTAAATTGGAAACAGATGTTCTCAGGGAAAAGTATGGAAGAAATGTGGCAAATGTTTAGGGATATCTGTGTGGAGTTCTTCATAGGTACATTCCAATGGGACAAGGAAGTTATGGTAGGGTACAGGAATCATGGTGTACAAAGGCTTTAGTAAACCTAGTCAAGAAGAAAAGAAAAGCTTAGAAAAGGTTCAGAGAGCTAGGTAATGCTAGAGATCTAGAAGATTATAAAGCTACTAGGAAGGAGCTTAAGAAGGAAATTAGGAGAGCCAGAAGGGGCTATGAGAAGGCCTTGGCAGACAGGATTAAGGAAAACAGCAAGGCATTGTATAAGTATGTGAAGAGCAAGAGAATAAGACGTGATAGAATAGGACCTATCAAGTGTGACAGTGAGAAAGTGTGTATGGAACAGGAGGAAATAACAGAAGTTCTTAATGAATACTTTACTTCAGTATTCACTATGGAAAAGGATCTTGGTGATAGCAGTGATGTCTTGCAGTAAACTGAAAAGCTTGAGCAAGTAGATATTAAGAAAGAGGATGTACTGGAGCTTTTAGAAAGCATCAAGTTGGATAAGTCACCGGGACTGGATGAGATGTATCCCAAGCTACTGAGGGAAGAGATTGCTGAGCCTCTGGCAATGATCTTTGCATCATCAATAGGGTGGGAGAGGTTCCGGAGGATTGGAGGGTTGTGAATGTTGTTCCTTTATTCAAGAAAGGGAGTAGAGATAGCCCAGGAAATTATAGACTAGTGAGTCTTACCTCAGTGGTTGGTAAGTTGATTGTGAAAATCCTGAGAGGCAGGATTTAAGAACATTTGGAGAGATATAATATGATTAGGAATAGTCAGCATGGCTTTGTCAAGGGCAGGTCATGATTGAATTTTTTGAGGATGTGACTAAACACATTGATGAAGGAAGAGCATTAGATGTAGTGTATATGGATTTCAGCAAGGCATTTGATAAGGTACTCCATGCAAGAAAGTAAGGAGGCATGGGATCCAAGGGGACATTGCTTTGTGGATCCAGAACTGGCTTGCCCACAGAAGGCAAAGAATGGTTGTAGACGGGTCATACTCTGCATGGAGCTCGGTGACCAGTGGGGTGCCTCAGGCATCTGTTTTGGGTCCCCTTCACTTTGTAATTTTTATAAATGACCTGGATGGGAAGTGGAAGGATGGGATGGTAAATTTGCTGATGACACAAAGGTTGGGGGTGTTGTGGGTAGTGTGAACGGCTGTCAGAGATTACAGTGGGACATTGGTAGGATGCAAAACTGGGCTGAGAAGTGGCAGATGGAGTTCAACCCAGATAAGTTTGAGGTGGTTCATTTTGGTAGGTCAAATTTGATGGCAGAATATAGTATTAATGGTTTGACTCTTGGCAGTGTGGAGGATCAGAGGGATCTTGGGGTCAAAGATCTTCTGCTATCTTCTTCTTTTCCCTACACTTCTCTGCCAGGGGCGCGGCCGCTGTTGCTTCCCCTAGGTAGTTTGCCCCCCACAACAGTTCTCAAACAGGCATACTTATTGCTAAGGGGAACAGCCACTGGGGTACACTCTAGTATCTGACTCTAGCCTTTCCCTCTCTTGACTGTTACCCACTTTTCTGTCTCCCAAGGTTCTGGTGTGACTACTTGCCTGTAGCTCCTCTCTATCACCTCCACACTTTCCCTGACCAGGCGAAGGTCATCGAGCTGCATCTCCATTTCCCTAATCTGGTCCCTAAGGAGCTGCAGCTCGATGCACCTGGCACAGATGTGGCCGTCCAGGAGGCTGGGAATCTCCCGGACATCCCACATCTGACACTCAGTACAGAACACTGGCCTCACAGACATACTTCCTATTCCTATTCTTCACAAGTAATTTAGCTTGCCTCAAATCATTATCACCGAAGCCCTGTTGAGCCTAAGACTTTTTACTCTGACTCCCTCTACTCCAATGCTGCTCTATAAAGCTGTCCTCTTTTTAAATTCTTCCCACCGGTCTAACTCACTGACGTCCAAACACCTGTTCAGTTGTGCCTCGATGAAACCACTGAAGAAAATGTGCTCTGCTCTTAAATTCTTCCCACTGGTCTAACTCACTGATTTCCACATGCCTGCTCAGTCTTGCCTCGATCAAACTGCTGAAGAAAAAATGCTCTGCTTTTAAATTCCTCCCGTTGGTGTAACTCTCTGATGCCCATGTTCCTGCTCAATCATGCCTCAATCAAAATGTCTTATCATTCTTTGAAGAACTAGAACATCCCTGAAATGAAAGCCTTATCCAGAGAATGAATGAGGTGGAGATGAAGTAACTGCAAAAAGGGAATAGCATTTTTACAGGAGGCAGGGTGGGAACAGGTATAGTGAAGATAGCTGTGGGAATCAGTAGGTTTATAAAAGATGTTGATACTTTCTCTTCAGAGATAGAGACAGAGAAATCTGTTAAGGAGAAAGTTGTAGAAATGGACCGAGTGAATTTAAGGTTATGATGGAAGTTAGAGGCAAAATTGAGGAAATTGATGAGCTCAACACCAATGCAGTTGTCAATGTAGTGGAGGAAGAGTTGGGGTGACTTAGATCATGGATTGTTCCATGTAGTCAACAAAGAGGCAGGCATAGCTGAGGCCCAAGTAGGTACCCATGGTTACCCCTTGAGTTTGCAGAAAATGTGAGGAGCTAAAGGGGAAATTATTGAGTTTGAGTTCTGCCAAACGGAGGAGGGTGGTGGAAGGGAAGTGCAAGCAGACTTTTTCCACTGAGATTGGGAGGTCATGCATGAAAGGTATGAAGATTAAAGGGAGCATGTGGGGAAACTGATTGGGTCTTTTGTTGAGAAAGAAGTGGAGAGCCTTAAGTCCTTATTGTGGACAGAAGTGGGGAACAGGGAATGAGGCAGTCAGGGCCAGGGAATTGAAATTTGTTGAGGAGGTTGACAGCATGTAATGTATTACTGATGTATGCAGGTGAGAAGGAACTGAACCAACGGGGATAGAATGGATTCTAGGTATGCGGACACGAGTTCTAGTGGGGCAGGAGCAGCCTGAGACAATGGGTCTATCTGGACAATCAGGTTTGTGTACCTTGGGTAGGAGGTAGAAACAAGCAGAGTGGTGTAAGGAAATTAATTTATTCTTACCCTTGTTGGTTCATGGCACAGACAGCAATCCAGACATTACTACCCCGGAGGTTCTGCTTATAAGCTTTCTACCTTAGTCCCTCTTCAGGGATATATTCTCTCTTCAGAGGCTCCTCCCTTTTACTGCCTAAGTCCTTGGTACCAATATATACCATAACAATCAGAGACCTCCCTGACCTTGGTACTATCTTGCACTTGTTGACTGATCTCTTCCTTTGACAAGTGAGCCTCTGTTGTTGGATCTCAAACTTCAAACAAACTTTGTAAACTGACAGCACAGAGGGGTCTAACCAGCTCTTTGTGCCTGGGCCAGTCAAAGTGTACTATTATGCTGGTAATGCCTCCTCAGCAAACCTTCAAGTTATTCTTAAATGTAATGCTCTTGTTCCCATTCCATGCAGCGCATTCCCAACCTGTACCGATTCCCCATCTTCAATTCAATATTCATGATTGTTTAATTTCATTTCTAATACACAAGTGTAAAGGATAACAAAATAGTTGATACTCTGGATTCAATATAGCACAAAAAACACAATAAGATAAAGAACAGAATAATAGAAATCAGCATAAATTTAAATACATAATTTAAGATTATATGCTGTACATAGCTTGAATGTAAGTCCATAAAGTGACAACAGGTACGAAATTGTCTGTACATAAGGTGGCTAACAGGAGATGTGGTGGGTGGTGTAAAGGATTAGTGGTGTTCATCAACCTTCCTGCTTTGGCAAAGTAACTGTTTCTGAGCCTGATGTTCCTAGTGCGGATGCTATGTAACCTCTTCCATGATAGGAGTGGGACAAGCAGTCATCCATGAGCAGAGTAGGTAGGATGTTACTGGCCATTTTCCAGTATCTTTCTGTACATATGTCCTTGATGGTGGGTAGGCTTGTGCCAGTGTTGTTTTGGTCAATTTGATTATCTGTTATGGAGCCTTACTGTCTGTCACAATGCAGTTTCCATACCAACTAGTGATGCAGCTTGCTTGAATGCTCTCTACTCTTCTTCTGTAGAAAAATGTAAGTACAGATATACACAGTCCCACTCTCTTTAGCCTCCTCAGAAAGTAGATACACTGGCGAGCTTTCCTATGTATCCTGGTTCATGAGAGATTGTGTGAGATGTGCACTCCCAGGAGTTTGAAACTGCTTGTAGTGAGAGAGGTGCGAGTTCTCCTGAAGTTCACAACTACTTCCTTTGTCTTGACATTGAGGAAGAAGTTATCTGCCCAGAAACAGGCCACTAGTTCTTCCATCTCCACACTGTAGGCCATCTCGTTAGTGTTGATGATGGGCCTCACCACTCTTGTGTCATCAGCTACCTTAACAATGTGATTACTTGAGTTTTTGGCCATGCAGACATGTGTGAGCAGTGTATGTAGTAATGAGTGGAGCACCCATGTTGAGGATGACGTGGAGGGAGGGCTGGTTGTGCGATCTGGCTGTCCGAGGTCTGTTGGTTAGGAAGTTCAACACCCAGTTGCACAGTGTCATATTTAGTCTGTGGAGAAGGAGCTTGTTCACCAAGATCTGTGGTGAAATTCCAAATATAATCACCAATGCTTTCATTTCTATTTGAGATTTTCATTTTTATCTTTGGTCACTGTTCAATATCCCTCATTGTTACCCATCCTAACAGTCCTTGTCTAAATGCTATGATACCTGACGTGGGAGAAGATTTGTTTTCCAACACGATAATGACTCCAAACACAAAGCAAAAGCTACACAGGAAGAGCTTAAAAACAACAAAGTTAATGTCCTAGAGTTGCCAAGTCAGAATCCAGATTGCAATCCAATTGAGAATTTGTGGCTGAATTGAAAAGGGTTGCTCACTCTTGATCCCCATACAATCTGGCAGAGCTTGAGCAGCTCTGTAAAGAAAAATGGGGGGAAATTGCAGTGTCCAGATGTGCAAAGCTGACAGAGACCCACCCACACATACTCAGGGCTGCACTTACTGCCAAAGGTGTATCTACTAAATACTGACTTGAAGGGGATGAATACATCTGCGATTAATTATTTTATGTTTTATAATTGTACTTTTGTAGAGATCTGATTTCACTTTGACACAAATGAGTCTTTTCCTGTTGATCAGGGTCAAAAAGTCCACCCACTGTATTTCCATGTTGTAAAACAATAAAACATGAAAACTTCCAAGAGGGGTAAATACCTTTTATAAGCTCTGTGAGTATTTGGATAGACAGACTGATAATGGAATTGTCAATATGGCCTTATATGTGGTAGGTCATGTTTAGCCATTTTTCGAGGAGTTTACAAGGAAAGGTGTTGTCTGCATGGACTGTAGCAAGACCGTTGTCAAGGTTCCACATGGGAGGCTGGACAAGGTATTTCAGATGCTTGGCATTCTGGATGTTGTAATAAGTTGGATTCAACTTTGGCTGCATGAGAGAAATCAAAGAATGGTAATAGATGGTTGCTTCTCTGACCAGTGATTGGTGCTGGATCTGTTATTGCTTATCATTTACAAAAATGATTTGAATGATAAAGGTTCAAAGGTTCAAAGGTTGAATTTAATGTCAGAGAAATGTATACAATATACATCCTGAAATGTTTTTTCTTCACGAACATCGGCAAAAACAGTGAAGTGCCCCAAAAAATGAAAGACAGTTAAACATGAGAACCCCAAATTCACCCCCCCCAGTTCCCTCCTCCTGTGCATAAGCAGCAGCAAGCAAAGATCCCCCTCCCCCCACCAGCAAAACAAAAGCACATCGGTACCATCACCGATCCCAAGCATGTACTAAGCAATAGCAAAGACACAGATCAAAGCTACCCCAAAGGCTTTGCATTTCTTCTGACATTCAACAACCCACAGGCTCTCTCTCTTTCCCTGGCAAGAGAGAGGGAAGTGACTCCCATTTTCACAGCGAGCCGGAGACATAATAACAACCGCTGGTTTACAATTTTAAAAGTCTGTTTTACTGCTTTCAAGCTCTGAGTCTAAAGATAGCAAAGACCTCAGGTCTTTGGGCCCACAGCGAATGATTTTCCGGCCCCTCCTGACAACACACGAGTCTTCTACCGTGACACCGACCTTCGATCCTCCCATCTCCTGAGCCCCAAGATCTTAGGCTTCCAAACACAAGTGAGACTCTCAGGCCAAACGCATGGCATGTTGAATAATGGCAAGTCATGGAACCCCTAGAATGGGTCGCCTTCCTGCAAAGAACCGAAGTCCGTGTGTAACTCTAGGTCAGGGTCTTCAAAAGCACCCTAAAAGTGAAAAATAAAGATATCAAAGGTGGAAATAGAGCTGTTAACGAAGATGCAAGGAAAGGAGTTGCCACTTGTCGGGGAGAGAGAGAGAACCTGTTGGTTGTTGAATGTCGGATGAAATGCGAAGCCTTTGGGGTAACTTTGGTCTGTGTCTTTGCTATTGCTTAGCACAAGCTTGGGCTGGGTGACGGTACCGATGTGCTTTTTGTGCTGGTGGGGCGGGGGGTGGTCATTGCTTGCTGCTGCTTACGTGCAGAAGAGGGGAGCTGGGGGGGGGACTTTAGGGTTCTCACGTTTAACTGTCGTTTATTCTTTGAGGCACTCCTTTGTTTCCATGGATGTTTGTGAAGAAAAAGCATTTCAGGATGTATTTTGTATACATTTCTCTGACATTAAATTTGACCTTTGAACCTTTGAAGCGTAAACAGGATTAGCAAATTTGCAGATTACACAAAGATTGTAGGGATAGTCCAACAGCAAGGAAGGCTATCAAAGCTTTCAGTGAGATTTGAACCAGCTGGAAAAATGGCAGATGGAAATGAACGTACACAAGTATGAGGTTTTACACTTGAGGGCAAACCAGGGTGGGACTAACACAATGAAAGGTAGGACACCAAGGAGTGTAGTAGAGCAAAGGGATTTGGAAATACAGATCCATAATTCCTTTAAAATGGAGTTAGATGTAGCCAAGGTCAAAAAGAGCTTTTGGCACATTGGCCTTCATAAATCAAAGTAGTTAGTAATTGAAATGGGAATTTATGCTGAAGTTGTATAACACATTGATAAAGCCTAAACTGAAGTTTTGTGTGTAGTTCTTGTCATCTGCCAACAGGAAAGATATCAATAAGAATGAAAGATTATAGAGAAGACTTATAAGGTTGTTGTTGTGACTTGAAGAAGTAAGTTATAGAAAAGGTTGAGTAAGTTAGGACCATTCTCTGGAGCATCAGAGAATGAGAAGAGATGTAATAGGAATATACAAAATAATGAGCAGTATAAATTGAATAAATGCAAGCAGGTTATTTCCACTAATATTGGATGAGACTAGAGCTAGAGATCATTGGTTAATTGTGAAATATTTAAGGGAAACCTAAGGGCGAGTTTTTCACTCGGGATGATGAGAGTTTGGAATGAGCTGCTAGCAGAATTGGGTTTCCAAATTTTTTAACACCATGGACCAATACCATTAAGCAAGGGGTCCATGGACCCCAGATATGGGACCCCTGCATCAGTTCTGAGGTTATGCCCTCTGGTCCTACCCTCCCCAATTATAGGAAATATCCTTTGCAAAATCACACTCTCCAAGCCTTTCAACATTTGATAGGGTTCAATGAGATCCTCCTTCATTTTCTAACTTCCAGCAAGTACCGTCCCAGAGCCATCCAATGCTCTTCAAATGATAATTCTTTCAGTCATGGAATCATTTTTATGAATCTCCTTTGAACTTTCTCCAAATTCAGCACATTCTTTCTTGGATAAGGGGCCTAAAACTGCTCATAGTACTCCAAGTGAGGCCTTAGCAGTGCTTTATAAAGACCCAGCATTACATAATTGCATTTATATTCTACTCCTCTTGAAATGAATGCTAACATTGCATTTGCTTTCTTTATCACCAACTCAAAATGCAAGCTAACATTTTTTAGGGAATCCTGCACAAGTATTCCCAAACAACACACAAAATGCTGGAGGAACTCAGCAGGCCAGGTAGCATCTGTGGAAAAGTATACAGCTGATGTTTCAGGCTGAGATTCTTCATCAGGACTAGAGAAAATATATTTTTTTCCTTCAGAATTTTGTGTGCATTGATTGGATTTCTAGCATTTCCAAATTTTCTCTCATTTATGCAAGGACTCCTAAGGCCCTTTCCACTTCAATTTTGTTAATTTTCTCCCCATTTAGAAATTAGACTACTCAATTATTCCTTCTACCAAAGTGCATGACCATACACTTCCTGACATTGTATACAACTGCCCATTCTCCTAATCTGTCTAAATCCTTTTGCAAACTCCCTGTATCCTGAACACTACCTGACCCTTCACCTATCTCTGTATCATCCATAAACTTAGCCAGACAGACAGCAATTCCATCATCCAAATAATTGACATACAACATAGAAGGAGGCGATCTAACATTGATCCCCTATGGAACACTACTAGCCAATCAGAAAGGCTCCCTTTATTCCCACACTTTGTCTCCTGCCAATCAGCTAATGCTCTAACCACAGTAGTATCTTTGCTGTAATACCATGGCCTCTTATCTTGTTAAGCTGCCTCATGTGTAGTGCATTATCGAAAGCCTTCTGAATATCCAAGTACACAACATCACTGATTCTCCATTGTCTATACTGCTTGTTATTTCCTGAAATAATTTTAACAGATTTGTCAGGCAAGATTTTCCCTTCAGGAAAACATGCTGGCTTTGGCTTATTTTATAATGTGCCTCCTATTACCCGAAAACCTCATTCTTAACAATCGATTCCTTTGATGCCTATTATTTTCTTTCTTCTGTCTCCCTCCCTTCTTGAAGTGTGAAGTGAAATTTGCAATTTTCCAGTCTTCCAGAACCATGTCAGAATCTATTGACTCTTGAATGATCATTGCTAATGCCTCCACAGTGTCTATAACTACCTCTTACTGAACCCTAGAGTGTTCACCATCTGGTCCAGTTGACATAACCACCTTCAGACCTTTAAGCTTCCCAAGCACCTTCTCCCTTGTAATGGCAACTGCACTCACTTCTGCCCCCTGACACTCTTGATCTTCTGACATACTGCTGCTGCCTTCCACAGTGAAGGCTGATGCAAAATACTTAATCAATTCATCCACTATTATTTTGTCTTATGTTACTACTGCTCCAGTGCCAGCTTCCAGCAATTCAATAACTATTTATCACTTCTCTTTGACTCTTTATATCTCTGAAAAACATTTGATATCCTCTTTGACATTATTGGCTAACTTACTTTCATATTTCATCTTTTCCTCCTTATGGGTATTTTAGTTGCCTTCTGTTGTTTTCTTAAAAGCTCCCAATCTTCTAACTTCCCACTAATTTTTGTTCTATTATATGCCCTCTCTTTTGCTTTTATGTTGGCTTGAGTCTGAGTTGATAGTGAGGAAGGAAAATGAAATGTTAGCATTTATTTCAAGAGAACTAGAATATGAAAGCTAGGATGTAATTCTGAGAATTGTAAGAAGCTTTGGACCCTTTATTTAGGAAAGGATATGCTGACATTGGAGAGATTTCAGAGGAGTCTCTGGGTATCATAGGCTTATGGTATGAGGAGAGGTGGATGGCTCCAGGACTTTACTCACTAGAACTATTAGAACATAGTTCTAATAACTCATTGAAACCTATTGAACTTTGAAAGGTCTAGATAGAGTGGATATGGAAAAGGTGTTTCCTATGATGGGGAATCTAGGATCAGAGGGCAGATCCTCAGAATAGAGGGACATCCATTTAGAATGGAGATGAGGAGGAGTTTCTTTAGCCAGAGAGTGGTGAATCTGTGAAATTCATTGTCACAAAGGGCTGTGGAGGCCAGGTCATTGGGTGTATTTATGGCAGAGTTTGATAGGTTCTTGATTAGTCAGGGTGTGAAATATTACAGGGAGAAGGATGGAGATGTTGAGTGGGAAATGGCTCAGCCTGATGAAATGGTGGAGCAGACTCGATGGGCTGAATGGCCTAATTCTGCTCCTATGTTTATGGTGTTAAGATCAGGATTGAACCCTGTTCTCTGGAGTTCTGAGGCAGCTGCTGTACTAACAGCACCATTGTGCCACACTAATTGTTCCTCAGTTCCTTTAAAGGAATCATGTCCTATCCATTCTCAATCCTTTCCAGCATTCACTCATTCTCTTTATAACAGACAGAATTTATCATTACTCTTAGTAACCTTATCTTACTTTCTATTAGAATAGACTATACATTCCATTTGTCCTAATACTTGCAGGGCTCAACAGGATACATTTTCAATTTTCATATGAATGGTACCTTAGTAAATACATTGCTGTCAAAGCAGTCTGCAGCTTTGACAGTGTTGACGTTGTTGACTTATTCATTAACTTTAATTTTGAAATTGAAGTTTCCCTTTTGTCAACATATATGATGTGTCATTAATATGGCGTACACTCCTCATGTTGCTTAGTCATATCACAGGTATACAAACCATCTGGCTTTCACATTTCTAAGCATTTTCTTTTCTTTGGAATGTTTCTTGTCTTCCAGTCTTTATTCCTTTCATTGGAATGTTGCTTGTCATCCTCAACAGATGTTTCATTCTTCCTGGAGAGTATTCTTGGCTATCCCTGTGACAGGTATCTCTAATGAAGCCTTCTGCAGAGTTTACAGACTGATGCTCACTGGCATGGCAAGCACAGATAAAAGAGGATGTGATTTATTTTAGACGCTTCTCTATCTGCCTTGGGAACATATTGCATTCCAGGGAACAGTTAATCAAATGACATAGTTTTTAATGGATAAGAGTCTTAATACAATGAACATTATACACAACCAATATCACATACAGTATATTATTGTAGTTATCTCTAAAGTTAACAAGATCCTAACTTTGAACTTCACTCAAAACCCCTCAATTTCTCCTTAATTCCTAATATTGCTTCTTAAATAATTGGCAAAGTTTTAAACAAACTTGGTCTAATACTTTCTTAAGTAACTCCATGATTTTTAAAATTTGATACGGCTTCTGTGAACAGCCTTGTGTTGCTTTTTCTATGAAAATCCGTATGTTGCAAGTCATTGCTGTTGTTCTTGACCTTGACAAATGTAAACAGGAGGGTTCATTTTCTACATAACAGTGACTGATTCAAATGGGAAGCAGTCTGGGATGCTCTTTCAGCATGTAAGACAATATACATTCACGTTCTCTTTCTTATCTTTAATTTAGAAACCTGAATTCCTATCGGAAGTAAATCACACATAACTCAGGCAAAGTAGCTCAGTGATGGAAAGGGTGAGCAGCTTCAAGTTCCTGGGTGTCATTGTCTTGGAGAACTTATGGAGTCACCCATGAGCCCAACACATGGAAGCATCCATGAAGAAAGCATGCCAGTGACTCTAGCTCCTCAATAACTTAAGGAGATTTAGCACGTCTTTGCAGTCTGACAGACATCTACAGATGTACAGCAGGAAGTATTCTGGCTAGCTGTATCATGGTCTGGTATGAAAGCTCCAATGCACAAGAACACAAGAAGCTACAGAGAATAGTGGACTCAGAACTGGCTGAGTGCACCAAGGCTTCTCCACCATCTCAGGAAAGAAACATCCATTATTGGGGACCCCCACCATCCAGGCCATTCTCCTCTTCTCAAAGCTTCATCAGGCAGGAAATGCAGCAGCCTTAAAACGCAGGCTGAAAGAAGTCCACCGTCCGAGTCCACAGCCAAGATGCAGAAAACCTGGGCAACATTCTCTCTGTCCATAGCAGAGTGATCTCACCAGTGATTAAAAAAAAGCAATCTCCCCTCTCCAAAGAAGAGCGATCTCACCAGCGATAAAAAGGCATACAGCCAGCATTTCCATCTTCCTCGACCCTTTAATTGGTGAACAATGGAAGCTTTAATTGGTGAAATGGAGTCGAACATCAGTTCACAGACTTCTTGTCACGATGTTCCCACTTGCTGCCTCTGCTTCCTGGAATCCTCAGGAGACTGCAGGTCACTGAAACACCCAAACGATCTGCAATCTGCAAATTGCAGGCTCCAACAGTTCCAGACTCACATTCAACACCATAAATAAATGTAAAGGACATAAAAGAAGTGAAATATCCAGAAGATGTCAACTGATGAAGCATTGTACGCTGACACCATCTTGATGCCGGTGTGCACGATACATCATTGTTTTTGGGGGGGGGGAAGTGATTTGGTTTTCTTCAGTGTGTTGAATTTTAAACATTTATAAAAAGTTAAACAAACTTTATTTTTATTCACACTTTGTACTTATTTTCTAGTATATGGGCCTAGAATAAATTTCCAATTATACATTTTATGATTCTTGTCAACATCCCCAGAGGTATAAATTGCTGCTTTTAAAGTTTTGTTTAAAAAATTCTATTAAAACTTTTAAGCTACAAAAGCTACCTTATTAGATATCATTTTTGTCTTGTATGTTTGTTCTTTGATTACAATAGTGTGTACATTTCAGTATCTAATGTGCATTTTCATGCAATAAACATTTCCGTGTTTCTACCTAATTCCTACCAACTCATATAGAACTTAATTTTCAACATATTAGTAATGTGGTGCCAAAAGTTGTACAGCATTCAAAAGACGATGTCCAGTGAAAAGAGAATGTTGTGGTGACCCGCTTTCTGCACAGGCGAACCGGCTCACAAATAGCCAGCGCGTGGGGAGAGACTTTGGTAATACACCCCTGATGTCATTTCCGCCCGGAGAGGGCGGGCGCTATGGATTAAATGCCAGCTCCGCTGTTGGAATAAACTAGTCTCGAAATGACTTACTGACTGTGTGTCGTCTCTAGCTCTGTAAGTAGTACATCACTACATTGGTGACCCCGACGGTCCAAATGGGATTTGGACCAAAGATGACCGACTCTTCATCTGTTCACACAGTTTCGCTAAAACTGCCGACTTTCTGGAGGCTGCGATCACGCGTGTGGTTTAGCCAAGCAGAAGCCCAGTTCCAGATTCAGCAGATATCCTCTGATTCCACGCGTTACTACCACGTGGTGAGCGCCCTTGACCAGGAGACGGCCACCCAGGTTGCGGATTTCATACAGTAGCCCCCAGAAGAAGGCAAATAAGAAGTATTCAAAGCACTGCTCATTGGGACCTTTGGCCTCTCGCGGCGTGAGCGGGGTGCCCGCCTGCTTCGCCTGGACAGTTTGGGAGGCATTGATGAACGAGATGCTGGCCCTGGCTGACGGACACAAGCCCTGCCTTACGTTCGAGCAAGCATTCCTAGCGCAACTGCTCGA